>NW_026652291.1:1399112-1580838 GCF_009828535.3 Hylobates moloch
GGAGGGGAGGGGAAGGGAGCTACCATCCTAAGGCTCAAATTATTCTTATAAGCACTTTTTCAAATACAATCTCTAGCACACAAAGATAACCGCACACAAAATAAAATTAAATTCACAATCAAGAACCAGCAAAAACAAAAGACAATAGAAACAGATGCACAAAGACATCAGGTTTTGGAATTATAAGCAGAAGATCAGATCACATCAAATAACGATTCTTGCTAAGTTTAAAAGATTCAGAAATTCAAACATATCTACAGGAGACTGAAAACTATAAAACACGTCAGAGAAGATATTGAAAAGAACTAAATAAAAATATTTAAAACTGAAAATTAACCAAAAATTAGAACTCAATGCCTAAGTTTTTTGTTGTTGTTTGAGACAGAGTCTCACTCCATCACCCAGGCTGGAGTGCAGTGGCGCGATCTCGGCTCACTGCAAGCTCCGCCTCCTGGGTTCACGCCATTCTCCTGCCTCGGCCTCCCGAGCAGCTGGGACTACAGGCGCCCACCACGATGTCTGGCTAATTTTTTTGTTGTTTTTTGTTGGTTTGTTTTGTTTTTTAGTAGAGATGGGGTTTCACCGTGTTGGCTAGGATGGTCTCGATCTCCTGACCTCATGATCTGCCCGCCTCATCCTCCCAAAGTGCTGGGATTACAGGCATAAGCCACCGTGCCCGGCCAATCCATAAGTTTTAACAGCAGATTTCATACAGCTAAAGAAAGATGAATAAACTAGAAAACCGATCTAAAGATATTGTCCGAAATGCAACAGGAGACAAAACCAAACAAACAAACAAAAACAGGAAAAACAAATTCAAATTATATTTCTATATCAACAAACAAGTAAAAAAATGCAATTTAAAAGCATCAAAGAATATTGGGCATCTAGGAATATATCTAACAAATTTATCTGAGACTAAAAATTGTATTGACAGAAATAAGGAACACCAAATAACAAGATAAAAAATGCTCCTGTATTGGAAGTTACAACCTACCAGGTGATCTGGATGGCAGCCACACTGATACGGGCTCCGAAATTACAATCCTGTTGTACATTAATGATGCACATCCTTTTCTGTATGGGTGTTGCATTTAAAAATAAAATAAGCATCAAAACAAGAATCGACTTTGTTCTTTTATTTGATTTATTCTGCTTAATTCAAGGTGCAAATCACCAGCCGCTGTCACTATTCCGGGTCCCAGCGTACCCCAGGCTGCATGCATTGGGCACCTCTGGCATTTCTGGGTGAGTGGACTGGCCAGCCCCAGCCTCCTCGCCCACACAGAGGCTCTCACCCAGCCTCACCAGGGCCTGGGGTGGGCCTTGTCCCACGGCCATCAAGCACCCTCCTGGGCCAGGCCGCCCCAGTGCCCCCTGCCCTGGAAGCTGCCTCCTCTGCCGTTTCCTGCCTCCTCAGGGCAGAAATAACCCCATGTGAGGCACCGGCGTGTGTGTGAGCTTCTCCCCAGCACACGCAGAGAGGTGACTAACGGGGTGTCACTTTACCAGTGCCTGCGGCGGGGACCCCCACGTGGGCCAACTGGAAGCTGCCATCAGGCTTGCGTTGTGCTGATCAATCATTAATCTGGACATTCAAAAGCATTTTATTTGCTTGACAAGGAGCTGACTGCTGAAGTTGCCGGGAGCCGGAAGTCATTTTTCTCCTTCCTCCCCTTATGAAAAACATTCTCCTCCTGGCTAGAGGGGCAGCAGGGCCTGCCAGCATAGGTGCGTCCTTGCTGCCCCCCGTCTCATGCTGAGAACTGCACGCAGCACCTGCCCCCAGCCCCACCGCCTCCAAGGCCTTGGCACCCGAGCCCCTCACTTTCTCCTCACACCCCTTCTGCCTTCCTTTCTCATAGCTCTGCCCCCTGCCCTGCCCTGGCCCAGGACTCACCAGCTCCCTCCCCCACAGGGCACAGGCCAACTACACCCCACCCCTGCAGCCTTCAGGGCCGGCCCAGAGGCCACCTCCACCCATGTTTGGGGCCCCTCTCCAGGACTCCCAGGGCAGCCTTGTTCTCCCACCCCTTCTGGCAGTGCCTCTAGCACCCTGATGCTTGTGCTGTGGCCTTCAGACCCATCCAAAATAAGTTAGGCACGGGAGGTCACTTCATGACCACCAGCTCGAGCCAAAGGGATTGAGACAGTGGCCCATACACCTGGCCAGCCTCAAATAGACCCACTCACCCCGGGGCTTCCCCTCAGGCCCCGTCTCACAGGAGTCACAGCCTCGAGCATGGCCTCAGTCTTCAAGAAACACCCCATGGCCTCCTCAGAGCCAAAATCCAGGCCTGAGCAGCCAGAAAGTTCAGGGACAATCACCCCCATGACACAGAGGACGAACCGAGGCCGAAGGAGAAACCTCCTCCAAAGACAACGCGGCACTGCTCACCTAGGGCCCGCTGGTCAAGCCACGAAACCTGCCCCTTCCCACAGGAGAAGCCAGCGTGTTCAACGGAGGGGTCCCTGGCAGTGGAGGTGGCTGCAGTGTGGGCACCACTCTCTTATGAAGCATCCATCAGAGGCTCATCAGGTGCATGGCAGGGGCCGCCACACTCTCGGGGGCCCGAGGGGAGGTAGCCTGGCTCCTCCTCAGCCGCGCGTCTGGCAGTCTTTCTTCTCTCACTACAGCTGACATCTGGCTCTCCCCAGAACCCCAGCTGTCCTTCCGGCCCCCACAGCCCCAGCTCCAGCTCAGGATTGGTCCCTCCGCCATGGCTGCTGCTTGTCAGTCACTCATGGATGGCTTCAGCTTTGGGCCACTCGCTGGGAGGGACAGGATGGCATCCACCTCCCAAAATTCAGATATCAGAGCCCTAAACTCCAGGACCTCAGAATGGGACTGTATTTGGGGACAGGCTCTTTAAAGAGCTGATTCCATTAAAAGGAGGTCATGAGGGTGGCCCTGATTGCATCCGAGGGGTGTCCTGATAGGAGCAGGTTAGGACATAGGCACACCACCCCAAGGAACAGGGAGGAGGTGGCATCTGCAAGCCAAGGACGGGGCCAGAGAGGAAACCAGCCCTGCAATTCCAGGGCCTCAGACTTCCGGCCTCCAACATCGTGAGAAAGTTCATTTCTGCTTTGGCCCCACCAGTCTGTGGTACTGGCTATGGCAACCCCAGCCAGCCAACGTGCTCACACCCTCTGAGCATCCCGGGACGGCCAGTCCATCTGCCCCCTGACCTGCCTGACCCAGTGACCGTCCTCTCCTCCTGAGGCTGCAGCCTGGGTCCTGTCATCACCCACAAACCCGCCTCCAGCATCCGCTCCACGGCTGCTGCCCTGCCATGCTCCACACTCCCACCCTCTGCACCTCCCAGCCCCCAGCCTTCCTCCCGACCAGGACCATATGTCCTCATTGAGCCAGTGACACTTTACACTTCCTCTCCTGCCCGCCTTTCCTTCTGTGCCCACCTCGGCACCCGTGGTTTATCAGAATGACCACGCCCTCGCCCTCTGCCGCCCGTGCATTTCCTCCCACCATAAGCAACCCCAGCGCTGGGGGAATATACTAGGTGATGGTCTTCGGGTGTTGGTGCAGGCAGCATGCAACTGTGATCCTGGAGAAAAGGAAAGCCTGTGAGATGAGTGCCACGTTGGCCCAGCCCTCCACCCAGGACAATTTCCCCACCACTCATGCAGGAGTGGAGCCCAGGCAGGGTGTGGCAGCGAGCTGAGCCCAGGAGCCAGAGACCAGAGCTCAGGCACTGAGGGGACAGGAATGTGGGGGGCAGGATTCCAGAGAGAGGGTCCAGAGAGGAGTGTAGGGTTCATGGCCCCTGGTGGGGCCTTGCATTCAGAGGGCAGGACCAAGTGCCCTTCTCCAGGGCAAAGGCAGGATGGAGAGCTTAGCAGTTAGCAACACTGGCAAGTGGTGGAGCTCAGGACCAACCCAAGTCAGGGGGCGAGCTTGGCAGGTGGAGCAGGCAGCTGAGACACAACCATGCTCAGAGCCCTGCTCCAGATGCATCCTCAAAATGCCAACACTGAGCCCCCAGGTCCGCAGGGGAGACAGAGTGTGGGGACTTCGCGTCACCAAGGTAGAGGCTGGGGAAACACCATGGGCCTCCAGGACCTGTTTCAATGAAGCATAAAACTGAGATCTGCACAGGCTACTGGGACAAAAATCAGCACTTCTCAGAGGAAGATAACAGAATCCAGAGTTTCCACAAGGTACCATTTACAATGTCTAATTTACAATAAAAAATGACTAGCCAAACAAAGAAACAGAAAAATTGCTTTATGTCAGCACTTATAAATACGTCCAAGGTTTAAAGGGTAATTTCAGAGCTGAAAAATATAATAGCTGAATCTTTTAATAATCACTGGATAGGTTTAACAACAGATTGGAGACAGAAGAGTCAGCAAGCTTAAAGATAGAAATTTCTATGTCATCTGAAGAACAAAGAGATTGAAGATTTCTAGAACATGAAAAATAAGTGTGTCCAACATATCTTTTTGACACCCAGGATCCTGCTGACCCTGGAGAAACTGCTCTCTGCCACCTCCCAGGCCTAGTCAGTTCCTAGAGAGTGTAAACACTGGGGCACACCTTCCATATGCAAACCAGCTAATCCAGAACCTGCACCCATGCCACCTCCTCTATGGGCTTTCACACTCATCAGGGTGGCCACCAGTCCCACCCTGATTACCTCAGGGCAGGTACCAGACCACTAGAGACAGCACCTGTACCCCAGAGCCCACCAAAATGACTGAAATGAGCCAATCATCAGCCTGCTTGCCTGGCCAGACCTTCCCATGCTTTTCCATCACTCCTTCTGCCTCCTGGCCACCCCTGGTGCTGCCCTGTGTGGCCCTGCATGGTGTGGCATGACCCCTCCCTCTTGGGAGCTGTGAGTAACAAACCATTTCAATGGTGGTCATCCCCTGGTCTATTGCCCTTGTTGAATCTGAATAATTACAAAACCTACACTTCAGAACAGTGCCTCAATGGTCTCAGATGGCCTGGGATATGTGTTACTGGAATCAAAAAAGAAAAGAGAATGTAAAAGAGCAGAAAAAAATATTCAGAGATATGATGGCCAAGTATTTTTCAAAGTATTGAAGAAAATGTCAATTACAGATCCTAGAATATCAGCAAACCCCAAAAAGAATGAATACACACACACACACACACACACACACACACACACACAACTAAGCTCATTATAGTCAAAAGACTGAAAACCAAGAGTGAAAAGAACATTTTGAGAAGAAACGAGAGAAGGAAAAACCCACTTATTGCTCCAGCAATTAGCCTCCCTCTCCTGCACTTCAATTTCTCCCCCTCTACTTGTTCCCGCTATTGATGTTCAGTTGTTTCTTTATGTTATTCTTCCTCGCCCACATCTCTCTTCAGCTACTACTCCCATTTCTTTGCTCTTCTTCTGGAAAGAATGGTCCATCATCACAGTCCCAGCTACTCCTCCCATGTCCTTCAGCCATTGTCACCAGCCTGTTTCCTCCCTGCCCCACCCTACTGGTCACCAAGATCCCAGTGGCTCACATCAATGAGGGCCACCAAGCCAGCCAGCAGTCTTAGGCCCCACCCTCCTGATCTCTCACAGCCTGTGACGTGGGTGGCCGCTTCTCCTTGCAGCGCCACCTCATGCAGGTGTCCCCCACACTCACCTGGCTCACCCCCACCTCGGCAGCCACCCTTTCTGAGGCCTTTTGTTGCCCTCTCATCTCCTTCCAGCTCCTAGATTTGGCTTCCTCGCCTGACTGTCTACATCCTCCCTCGAGGTCTCACCAAGACCATGGCTCAAACTTCAGCTCCATGATGAGGACTCTAAAAGTACACACCTCTAGCAAGGGCCTCTCCCTGAGCTTCAGACTTAAGAAATCCAACTTCCACTCAATTTCTCCACTTAAGAACTAACAGCAGCTGCAAACCTAACACAGAAAGAGGAAGGAAGGAAGGAAGGAAGGAAGGAAGGAAGGAAGGAAGGGCGGGCCCTGCAACAGAGAAGGTGCAGTGCTGTGTCAACATCCTAGGGACTTGCTGAAAGGCAAGATGTGGAGTGAGGGCAAGTGTATTAGTCCACTCTTACATTGCTATTAAGAAATACCTGAGACTGGGGAATTTATAGAGGTTTAATTGACTTGCAGTTCCACAGGGCTGAGGAGGCCTCAGGAAACTTACAATCATGGCGAAAGGCACCTCTTCACAGGGTGGAAGGAGAGAGAATGAGTGCTGAGCAAAGGGGGAAAATGCCCTTACAAAACCATCACCCCCATGATTCAATTACCTCCCACCAGGTCCTTCTCACAACACGTGGGGATTATGGGAAATACAATTCAAGGTGAGATTTGGGTGGGGACACAGCCAAACCATATCATTCTGCCCTGGCCCCTTCCAAATCTCATGTCCTCACATTTAAAAAGCAATCATGCCTTCTCAACAGTCCCCCAAAGTCTTAGCTCATTCCAGCATTAATCCAAAAGTCCAAGTCCAAAGTCTCATCTGAGACAAGGCAAGTCCCTTCCACCTGTTAGCCTGTAAAATGAAAAGCAAGTTAGTTACTTCCTAGATACAATGGGGCTACAGGCATTGGGTAAATACACCCATTCCAAATGGGAGAAATTGGCCAAAAGGAAGGGATACAGGCCCCATGCAAGTCTGAAATCCAATAGGGCAGTCATTAAATCTTAAAGTTCCAGAACAGTCTCCTTTGACTCTATGTCTCACATCCAGGTCACACTGATGCAAGAAGTGGGCTCCCACAGCCTTGAGCAGCTCCACCTCTGCTGCTTTGCAGGGTACAGCCCCCATACTGGCTGCTTTCATGGGCTGTGCAGCTTTTCCAGGCACACAGTGCAAGCTGAGCTGTTGGTGGATCTACCATTCTGGGATCTGGAGCACAGTGGTCCTCTTCTCATGGCTCCACTAGGGCAGTGCCCCAGTGGGGACTCTGTGTGAGGGCTCCAAGCCCACATTTCTCTTCCACACTGCCCTAGCAGAGGTTCTCCACAAGGGCTCCACCCCTGCAACAGACTTATGTCTGGACATTCAGGCATTTCCATACATCCTCTGAAATCTAGGCAGAGGTTCCCAAACCTCAATTCTTGACTTTTGTGCACCTGCAGGCTGAACGCCACACCGAAGCCACCAAGGCTTGGAACTTGCACCCTCTGAAGCAACAGCCTGAGTTGTATGTTGTCCCCTTTTAGCCATGGCTGGAATGAAGGGCATCAAGTCCCAAAACTACACGAAGCAGCAAGGCCCTGCGCCTGCCCAAAAAGACCATTTTTTCCTCCAAAGCCTCCAGGCCTGTGATGGGAGGGGCTGCTGTGAAGACCTCGGACATGCCCTGGAGACATCTTCTCCACTGTCTTTGTGATTAACATTTGGCTCCTCATTACTCATGTAAATTTCTGCAGCTTGAATTTCTCCCCAGAAAATGGGTTTTTCTTTTCTGCTGCATCTACAGGCTGCACATTTTCCAAACTTTTATGCTCTGTCACCTCTCGAATGCTTTGTTGCTTAGAAACTTCTTCTGTCAGATACCCTAAATCATCTCTCTCAAGTTCAAAGTTCCACAGATCTCTAGGGCAGGAGCAAAAAGCTTCCAGTTTCTTTGCTAAAACATAGCAAGAGTGACCTTTACTCCAGTTCCCAACAAGTTCCTCATCTCCACCTGAGACCATCATCTGGACTTTATTGTCTATATCACTATCAGCATCTTGGTCAAAGCCATTCAACAAGTCTCTAGGAAGTTCTAAACTTTCCCACATCTTCCTGTCTTCTTCTGAGCCCTCCAAACTGTTCCAACCTCTGCCTGTTACCCAATTCTGCCTGTTACCACATTTTTTGATATCTTTACAGGAGCATCCCACTCTCAGTACAAATTTATTGTATTAGTCCATTCTCACACTGCTATAAAGAACTGCCCAAGACTGGGTAACTTCTAAAAGAAAGAGGTTTAATTGACTCACAGTTCTGCAGGGCTAGGGAGCCCTCAGGAAACCTATAATTATGGCAAAAGGCACCTCTTCATAGGGCAGCAGGAGAGATCATGAGAGCCAAGAAAAGGGGGGAAGCCCCTTATAAAATCATCACCCCTATGATTCAATTACCTCCCGTGTGGGGATTATGGGAACTACAATTCAAGATGAGACTTGGGTGGGGACACAGCCAAACCATATCAGCAAGTGAGGGTCAGGATGGAACTAAAACCCAGTGCTGCCCAAGCCAAAGCCTTAATGGGTCATCAGATGATATCCCAGAAGAGTTGTTCCCTGGCTGTGCCCAGGTCAGAATGATGCTCTCTCCAGCCCCAGCCTGAGCTTGAACAAAGGCATCTTCTTTGTGTAGAAAGCAGCCAAATATGTCATCCTAAGCTGAAGCCCCTCCTCCTGCTCCTGGGGAGCAGCAGCAGAGTAAGCCCACACCACCTGCACAGTCACCCCCTCCCCATCAGCAGACCCCACATCAGTCACCACAGCTTCACAGCCTTGACCCTCAAGCTTTCCCCATGCTGCCTGCCTACCCAGCCTGGTGTCCTGGTAGTGGGAAGACCGACCACTGGACTCCACAGACAAATGCCAGTACATGGATCCCAGGGTGTTGAGCCACTTGATCCATGGATCCCATGGATCTGGCATACTCAGCAGCCAGATAAGCAGCCTCCCTTGCAGGCCGACTTGGGGGATAAATAGAGGCAAGGATGGAATTAGCATCTTCAGATCTCTCTGGGATGGGAACAAAACCACAATCTCTGCCAAGTTGATGATAATGAAAAAGGTGATGACAATGACAGGGACAATAACAACAGTGATGACAATGATCATGATGATGATGATGATGATGGTGATGTGATGGTAATGATGTGATGATGACAGTGATAGTGATTATAATGATGAAGGTGATATGATAGTGATGGTGATGAGGGTGATGATAATGATGGCAATGATGATGGTGATGATGGCGATGATGATGATGTGATAGTAATGCTGATGACCGTGATGGTGATGGTGATGGCTATAATGATGATGATGTGATAGTGATGATCATGGTGATGAAGATGGCAATGATGGTGGTATGCTCATGATGGTGTGTAATGGTAATGATGGTGGTGGTGACAATGATGATGCAATAGTGATAATGATAGTGATGGTGATGACGGTGATGGTGATGATGGTGGTGATGATGATGGTGGTGGTGATGATGGTGATGGTGATGATGGTGGTGATGGTGATGATGGTGGTGATGGTGAATGATGATGGTGATGGTGATGATGGTGGTGATGATGATGGTGGTGGTGATGATGGTGGTGATGGTGATGGTGATGATGGTGGTGGTGATGATGGTGGTGGGATGATGACAGTGGTGATGGTGATGATGATGATGGGGATGATGTCGATGATGGTGTGTAATAGTGATGATGGAGATGATGATGGTAATGACGGTGATGATGTGATAGTGATGATGATGGTAATGATGATGGTGGGGAGGGTGTTGCGATGGTGATAATGATGATTATGGTGATGGTGACAATGACAATGATGACAGCCATCTTCTGTTAACCACCAACTACATGTTAGGTACTCCCCATGCATAGACTCATTTGATTCTCACAACCATTTAGAAAGGTGAATGGCATGTCCTCCCTCCATGGAGGAGCGAACTCAGACTCCTCAACTTTAAATGTTCACTAAAGTGGACACAGAGCTAGAGTCAAGCTTTAGGCTCAGGCCAGGCCCTACCACCAAGTGCTGGCGCAGGGCTGGACTGTATGAGCCCTTGTCATTGTTCTCTGAATTATCGCAGCAAGCCTGTTATGGTTGTCATTTTACAGATGAGGAAAGTGGGTCCCAGAGGGGTAAGTGACTCAACAAAAGTCAAAGCTCCATCAGCAAGTGGCAGGTCTGAGGGGCAGCATCATGTCCCAGAGTGCTGGAGGGGCAGGCAGAGGCCTGGCCTCTTGGCAACTATGAGCCTCCATGCCTTCATCTCATCTGTCATTACAGCAGTAAGGGTCATCCTAACCACCTTAGAGGTGCCCGAGGAGATGCACAGAATGTCAGGCACCCACCAGGTGCTTGGTAAACCCCACAGGGTCTAGCCAATCCCAGAACCAGGCTCTGGCTCCCAGTCCTGTGCTCCTCTCCTTTGCTGCCCTTGCCCCTCTGGCCAGACCTCCGGGACCATCAGTGGACTCAGGTCGTGGCCTGGGAAGCTGCAGACCTGAGCGAGGAGAAACATGGTGAGGGGCAGCTAGAGGCTAAGCCTCCTCCAACATCCCCACCAGGACAGCCCTGTAAGCAATGAAATGGTTAAGGCCTCCCAGCCCGGCAGAATTGGCTCATTATCATTTCTAATATGGATCAATACTCTTCAGGCATCTGACAAAGCCGGCGGCTCTCCGTTACCTTCCTGCCCTCCAAACATAAAAGATCCCCTAAGCCACACTGGCCCGGGGCTCCGGCCCTAGCCCCCTCCTCAGGCCTCGTCTCCGTATTGGTCTTAATCAAGTCATGGGGAAAAATGCAAGTCAATAAGTCCTCATTGATCAGCTCCTCTCCCCGCCACCCCACTGACATCCTGTCAGCCCCTCCCCCACAGCCAGCCGGGCTAATGGGGGTCCTTGCCTCGCACGTAGGTGGCGGGTGGGGGTGCTTGTGAAAGCCCTGATTGCTCTGAGGCCCAGGGCCTCCGTCGCAGCGAGGGCTCCAGCACAACATATGCCTCCTGCCCGCTGGCTTTGTCTTCAACAATAAAACAGGGTTTCTCTCCCGCCTCAGCCCTGGGTGCAATTTATCAGGCCTGGCACTGATCATCTGCTTCCCTGTCACCAGCCGGACTTGGGGGATAAATAGAGGCAAGCAGATACAGAATTACTGTGATCAGATCTCTCTGAGTCAGGAACAAAAACCACTTTACACTCCTTATGAAGCATTTCCACCATCACGGACATGCGAAGGGGCCAGGAAGGTAAAGGGGCGGGACCCCAGCAACCAACGGGAGCTCGTCCTTCCCCTTGTAAGAGCCAGAGGAAGCTGCCACATGGAGCTCCCAGGCTGCGTTCCTTTGGGAAGTCACCTGCAGTGACTGAGCCTCAGTTTCCCATCGGGGACACCTACCTTGCAGGGCTGCGACAAGCACTCACGGAGAGAATAAAACAAAGGATCTGCCAGAGCCTAGCCGACAGTGGATGCTCCATGAACGGCAGTTAGCGCGGCTGCCTTTAACGGTACAACTGTCCACAGCCAGGTGTAGCATTCGGCATGTGTCACGTCCACGCCCCATTGAAGTGTCAGTGACAGTTCGCACCCTTGTTCGTCCTCAGCCATCACTCCTAGAGCTGCTATTTGCAGACAGTGGCCAGCTCAGGGTGGCACCACAGGCCCGCCCTGCCTGAGGCTCTGCAGGGCTGCCGCGGGAGTTCCAGGTAGATTGATGCCCGCCTGTGGCAGAGGTCCTCAGCGGCTCTGCACAACATCTCAACAAATGTTCCTGGACAGGCGGCCTGGGCTGGAAGCCGATCAAACACCGTAAATACTGCACACCCAAGGCCGTGACTACATTACCGCGCGGTGAGTGAATAACAGGCCCGGGGTGGAAACACCCCGGGAACAACCTCCAGCTGAGTAATTTATGCCCCTGTAAAACCCGATTAGATCCCAGCTAAGTGATTTCGCAGACGGGCAGGCCGCTTTGGAGAGAGAGAGACTGAGTGAGTGGCCACCGCAAGCACCCGGGGGGACCTTCGTGGGACCATCATCTCCCTTGTGAGGGGGCAGGCCTGGAGCTCAGGCGTCCCATCAGGCTCGTTGGGGTAGCATCTTGGGGACCCAGGCCACCCAGGCGTGATGACCCCACTTCAGCGTGTGGTGGGAGGCACCCTGCAGATACATCCTACCCACGCAGGATGAACACCCCGTCCGCAGCCCCAGGGGCACAGCAGGCCCAGCCTCTTGGTGCATTTCAGTCTAAATGTAGATGCAAGTCCAGTCGAGGCCTCAGCCAGGAGCCACCATGCACACCAAGGCTGGCATCACATGTGCCCCTCCTGGGCAGGGTCCCCGGCAGGTGGAAAGCGTGGGCCTGGGGCCGGGACGGCTCCTGACCCAGGATAAGGACCACGGTGGCCAGGTCACGGTGGCGCCACAGGCCTGCCCTGCCATGCCAGCCCTGCCAGGCTGACCACAGTTAGCGGGGTCTGTCAGAGGTGGCCGGGGCAGCAGGAGGGCAGGACACAGCCCAGGCCTTGAGGCAGGCACCATTCAAGAGCAACCGGCCACCAAGTCCTCCCTCAGAAGGGGCTTGTGTCACATCCCCTTGCGCTCCCCGCTGCTCCCCCTCCACAGCCCCCCAAAGGGGCTCTACCCCTGGAGCCCGTTTCCCCATGGCCTACATACCCCGCGTACTGCCCCACAGCTACTGCTCCTGCCTTCTCGCTGAGCCTCGCCTTGGGCCCACCCTGCTCCCTGCTTCCCTCTGGCCTGGCCACTTACCAGGCAGTTGGGGCACCCTGGTGTGCAGATCTGGGGGCCGGGCACTGACGTCAGCTCAGGCTCAGGAGCCAGGCAGAGCTGGGTTCAAATCCCAGCACTGCCCGTCTTAGCTGAGTGACTTGAGCAAGTAATGTTAACCCAGCCTCAGTTTACTCCTCTGTAAAGGAGACAATAGTGCCTCCCCTGATTTCCCTGATAGGGGTGGGGATCCCAAGTGAGAGAGAGAAGGTCAGTACCCAGAAAACCCCGGGGGACGGTAAGAGAGTGCTCTGGGAGCCGCCTGTGGCTGCTGGCCAGGCGGCAGTGGTGAGGGAGGGGTGGGTGAGGCTCAGGAATCTGGATGCATGGGAACAAGGGCTGCACTGGGACCCAGGTGCGGGCGCCCCCTCTCGCCACCTTGGGCAAGGCACTCCACTTCTGTGAGCTCCCAGGGGGCCCTGTCTACCCATCCTCACAGGAACACAGGAAGGATCTGGTCACGTCACCCCCGCTCAAGCCCTCTGGTGGCTTCCTAGTATTTCTAGAGTCAAGTCCAAGGCCTTTCCACCTGGCACCCAGCTTCCTGCCCATTCACTCCACCCTCCTGCCACCACCAAAGTCTATGCTCCAATCACCTCGAACAAGTTATTCTTCCCAAGCAATTCTACCTCTCCATGCCTCCCCCTAGAGTCACCTCAGTCTCTAGCTCTGCCTAGTGAATTCCTATTGATACTGCAAGACTCGGCCCAAATGGCCCAACCTCTATGAAACTGTCCATTGTTCTCAAAGCAGAGTTAAGTCACACCTTCCTCTGAGCCCCCACAGTAGCCTTGGCTTAGTCAGAAAGGAGATCAGTATGACTTACCCCTTTCCAGGAACTACTTCCTGTTCTCCACCCCACAGCTACTGCAAACCTGCTAGGTTAGTGCACTGTGACCCCACTGCCCTGACCCCGGCTGAGTGATCCTAAGGGAGCCACCTGATTCAGGCTGGGCCAATCAGAGCACTTTTCCAGGGTTACTGAAACTTGAACTAGGAAAGAAAAGTCAATTTATCTCTGGTGGCCAGAGGTGTAAGGTGCAAAATTTGGGAGCCTCCAGCCACACATTTGCCACATGTGGAACAAACCAGTGAGAGAGCTGAGGCCTGAGCTGGGAAGGAGACCTCTGGGCCTTGGCCCTGGTGGCCCCTAAATCCCAGCTGCCTCCCATCCTGGGGATCCAGCCATCCTTAGATTCCACAGGATGCCCAGCTCTCATCCAGCAAATCCCTCAGCCCCAGCTGCTGTGAGAGTCTCTGTCACTGTTAACCTGTGAGTCCCCATCCCTGGAGACAGTGATGGTCTCATCAGGCTGATGGCCCTACCTGCGGCAATTCATTCAGCCCCTAATGAAATCTCAGCTGCAAAGCCCCCACCAACACGAGTTCTTGCAAGGCCTAGAACCAATTAGATATTTCTATTTTTAAATTTTCTTTCTTAAAGAACACCCCCCAAAGTTGCACAAGCATAAGACCCCTGGGATCCTTCTCTGGCCACTGCAGCCTGGGAGTCTCCAGGGCAGGCCTCTGTCTGTGAGTCTCTCTGGGCCATGCCCAGCACACAGGAAATGCACAGGAAGTGAGGACACAACCCCATTGAATCCCTGGAGCCCTGCATCTCATAAATAATTTAGCACTTCCTGGCCTGGCCCCCTTAATAACACAGGCACAGGACAGCATGCAGAGGAGGGAGGACAAGGAGGCTCAGCTGCTGGCTCCTGCAAGTCAGTTCTGTCTTTCTTCTAGCACAAGCCTATTGCTAGCAAGGGGCCAGGCTGGCTCACTGTGGCACCTCTGTGCCCCCAGGTCCCACAGGGGCCATCTCATCTGACCACTGTCCCAGTGGCCAGGGAGACCTGCTGTGTCTGCACTGAGAGCCTGGGCCCACGCAAATGACCCCTCCTGTTTCAGGAGCCACCACCACAAGGGCTATGAGGAACCAAGGACCCTCATCCCATCCCCGGCACCACTAGAACTAAACGTTGGGCTCATCAGAGTTCCTACCACTAAATCAAACACTAATCTGCTCCCCCTAATTTCTCTAAGACAATATTAGCCAGACAAAATGAAATGTAAATGTGAGTAAGAGCCCGGCTATCTGGGAAGTGGGAGCAGGCGGCCTGGGGAAAGGGATTTATTGTGTGTTTGCTGAGGCAGGCCAGGCATGCATGCCCGCGAAAGGCTGGTAGCTCCAGCTTGGCCCGGGCTGGCCTCACACAGGCATCCACCTAAAGGCACATCAGCTTCCTCCCCAGGAAACAGTGTTGGGCACCGTTGGAGCTTGAGAAATGGGAAAGTAAACCAGGGTGCCCTGCAGCTGGTGAGAATAATTCACACCAAGAGATTTCTCCAAGTGTTAGTAGACCTAAAACATCAGTGAGAGTGTTGGAAGCAAGCCGTATATCCGGAAGCACCCTGGTGGACGTGCTACTTTGGTAAACTAACGGAATCCTAGAGTCAGAGGCAGAGGAGTAGCCCCACATGACCCACCAGTGACCAACAGTGACACATCTATGAGGTGTGTGGCATGTGGCTGTCATGTCTAACTTGACCACAGCCCAAGGCCACCGGGATTTAACCCAATTCCCAGGTAAGAAAACTGGCTCCAGAGAATGAAAACCACTTGCCCAAGGTCCATGTCAATGAGATCTGAAGCAAGTCACACCTGCCTTCACTCAGAGCAGCCCCTGGGAGCCACACCTGCCTTCACTCTGAGTAGCCTCTGCGAGTCACACCCACCTTCACTCAGAGCAGCCCCCAGGAGTCACACCCGCCAGGAGCCACACCTGCCTTCACTCCGAGCAGCCCCTTGGAGCCATACCCACCTTCACTCCGAGCAGCCCCCAGGTCCCAGGAGGAAATGCAGCCGGGGTGATGGTGGGCATCTACCCACCATGGGTCGGCAACTCCTCCCCGGGAGGCATCTTCCCTCCATCCCACCAAGGGCAGCACTGCTCTTAGCCCCACTCTGTTGAGAGTAGGGAGACGTGCCCAAGGTCACACAGCAAGGTCAGGCCCTCCCTGACCCAAGCCTCGTGGCCTCTCCTCCACCCAGGCCGAGCCCAGCCAGTGTTCAGCCGCCAGGGACAGGCTTGGGGCCTGGAGACCTCTGGACCAGGCAGGGGCCCACAGCTCCTTCTGCTCCAGGTGTCTGTACAGCCCTGTGGTCACTGCTGCTCTGTCCCCTGCCTGGAAAATGGGCTGAAGCCACATGGATGAGACCACCTGAAGCAGCAGATGGAGCCCAAGTTCCCTGTCCCTGGAGAGCCTGGGGCCCCCAAGCACCCAAGGTCCCTGTCCCTGGAGAGCCTGGGGCCTGGCCAGATCCAGCCCCTGAGCGGAGGCTGAGTGCTGTGGCATAGATGGGTGGGTCTGAGCCGGGAGCCCCCACTGTGAAGTGGGACTGGGAAGCCCAAACACCAGCAGGGAGGGCTCGGCTCAGATCACTGGCGCTGGCGGAGCCACCAAGTCTGTAGACTGGCTCCGAGGTGGTCGGTGGTCTAGGGGACCCCCATCCACACCCCTCTCTGGTCATCCCAGGGCCACCACAGACTGCACGCCACCAGCCTGGCTCCTCCACAGCAGACATCCAGCTTCTGGCCGCAGACCCCACCCAGATCTGCCTTCCAGCACATTCTGCCCCCTCCCCAGGGCCCTGGACCAGATTACATCGACCCCCTTGAGCTTCCTGCCAAGGACAAGTGAGGGGCCAGGAGAGGGAAGCCCCATAAATCTCTCTGGAGACATTTGCCAAGATACCAGACACCAAAATCTCATTAGCAGGCGAAACTATCAGGAAGGGAATGGAAAACAAGTACCCGCAGATACAGGCCTGGAAACCGCAGGCCCCGAGCAGGAGACGCGGGTTAGTGGAGATGATATGCAAGGGACAAGCTGTTGCCACAGGGGTTTTGCATGTTTTGTTTTGTTTGTTTGTTTTTGCTTTAACTACAGTTTAAGTATAGTGGGACCCTCCGCGCACCAGGTGGGTGGGGTTGAGGCCCTTTATTCACAAGAGAGGAGAGGAGGGAGGGCGAGGCCTGGCAGCAGAGGCACAGGGGGCGGGCAGGCAGCCGGGCCGTCCCAGGAGGGCGTTCGGGAGCGTGGCTACGCCGGGCCCCGTCCATGCTGCTCAGAGCCCCGGCGCGTAACAGCTCCTTCCACGCAGGGAAAATCCATCCAGGTTTAACGGAAACATTAACCTCAACTCACCCGATTTCCTCCTCGCACTGAGGTCTGAGAACGGGAAGAGACTCCGAGGCTGGAGGACTCCTCGAGGCCTGGCATAGACACAGGCCCACGGGTCCGGGGACACTCAGCGAGGGCCGGGACAGTGACAGTGGGTGCCTTCATCAGAGCAGAAGCAGCCCCGCGACGCCCCCACCCCTCTCGCCAGCTCAGCCGGCGTGCGCTGCACAGGCTGCACATGACAGACAGGAAGAGGAAGGCCCCTCCCCCAGCACTCAGCTGCTCATGCTCCCACCGGAGTCCCCGCAATTACCAAGGAAAGGGGGAGGCCCAGGCAGCTACGCCGTGTCCAGAGTCACCTGGCCCCCTGGCTGCAGTTCCAGGACACTCCAGGCAGGAGGTTGTCAGAGAAAGGTGGAGGCGGTGGGGGTGGGGGCGGGGGCGGCAGGCTGCCTGCAGAGGCGGGAAGGCAGGGTCGGGGAGGGGCTCTGGGGAGAGTAGGGGTCTGGGAGTGGACCACGCGCTCACACCCTGCCCCCTCAGCCATCAGCAGAGTGACCCAGAGCAGGAACTCAGCCAACGGTGAAGACCACCGCAGGGGCCCAGAGGGGCTTGTACCGGGCACGTGCCGTAGGGTGCACAGCCACCACCTGGCGTGGCAGACACCTTAGCAAGAAAGCTGAGGGAGTCTGTCGGGGGCCTCCAACAGCGGGGAATGGGGGAGAAGATGCTGGCCTCCAAGTCCCTGACGGCTCCATCTATACCTCGGCGGGGAGGGGCAGGGTTGGTCCGAGACCAGGGTCAGGGCCCTACCCATTTGGGAGGGTCCGAAAGTCAGCTGCCCCCAAGAGGCCCGGCTTGTGGCTTTGGTCTCCTCTGCACCCTCCAGGGCAGCCCTGTGCCATGACCCTGCACTGACCCTGACACAGGAGGCCGTACTCAAGGAGCTGGCACTTGGGGATGGGCCACAGGGCCGCAAGAGCCCCCCAAGCAAAGACGCAGAAGGCCGGGAGTGGAGTCCCCGTCTCTTGGGCTACAGGCCAGCACTCCCTGACCCATGCTGGGTTGAGGACCCCAGGCAGGCCTGAGGGACAGGCTGGCCGCATGCTCCCACCCTCAGGTGCCCCTGCGTGACGGCCTTGGTCACACCACCTACTGTCCCCCACCACATTGAATGACCTGCCCATGCGATCTGTGGTCTAGCAGTTTGAGACTAACTTCGATTTCTTCCTCTCCTTTTGTCCTGCCAGCCCCACGCAGAGGCCTGTGCACAGAGCCCAGGGGAGCCCGAAGCTCCCTGACACCATAGAGACCCCCTAACTCGCAAAAACGCTCCACGCAGGCAGAGCCAGGCCACAGCCACAGCACCATCAGAAGATGGGAGGCGGCTGTGCTGGGCCCAGGGAGCAACAGGTGTGCAGGAGAGCAGGTCTTTCACCTGTGCTCCGAGGTGAGCAGGAAGATCTTTCTCCAATTACCCTAAATGTGGGAGCCTGGTTTTCCATGTCAGAGAGCAAACCTTCCATCATTTTTATCTTTTCTGTCAGGTCCCAGAGCAGCTGCTTTGCCAACGTCTCAGTTGGCAGGTGGCTTCGTGTGAAGTCATCAGAGCTGGGCTCAGGACATCCACATGACACACAGAGACACCCCCCCCCCAGCAGGTCAGAGGGTGGTGGCCCAAGGTGGCTGCAGAGGACAAAGAGGGGAGGAGGGGCCTGGCCCCCCTCCGCAGGGTGCAGGCTCCCAGCACATTCGGGCGCTAAGGGTCCCGGTACCATGAGGGGCAGAGCAGCTCAAGGGCACCAGGCCGGCCACTGCCTGGAGGCTTCCCCAGCCCACACCCACCAGGGTTGCCCCTCAGCCTGGGGCCTTCCAGACCACCCTCCACCCGCAGGGCAGCATCCCCCCCTTCATGGCGTCTGAAACCTCTCATCTCTTCATAGCATCTGAGACCCTCCGGAACACCTCTCCAAGTCCACCTTCCCGGGCCCCAGCCCGCTATGCTGTTCTATGCTGCAGGTTTGTCCAGGGGGTGCCCCCACCGCACCCCCTCCCGGGGGCCAAAGGCTCAGGCTGCACACCAGGGGAGCATTGGCGGCCTTTGCCTGAGTCCCGGGTCCCCATGTTCCCCCACCCCAGCTCCTCGCCATGGGCTGACTCCCACTCTGACTCGTTTCCGCTATGTAGGAACAAAGACTTTCAGGAAGGACTCCATAGTCCTTGAGACCACCTCTCTCCTCAGCTGCCAATACCACCGGGGGTGCCTAAGAGCCCAGGGAGCCTGCATGCCACCTGCCATGTGGCCTGGTGGGCAGGCTCTGACCAGCGTTTCGTTTGCAGACCTCGTTCCTGGCTGTGCTCCCTTTCCCAGGGCAGCCCGGCCTGAGAGGCAGGAGTTCTGGGGACCTAGGGAGGGCACCGGTGCAGATGCAGGGTACACAGATGGCCTGCGGAAACGGTGGATCCCGAGCGTGGAGAGTCACCAGCAGGTCCGAGCCTGAGAGAGTTGGGCGGGGCCCATGCAGGGTCGGCTCCAGGAGCTCCGGTGGGAACAGTCGGGATGGGCCGAGAGTGAGCAGGGCAGAGGGGCACTCAAAGGGCCCCCAGTGTGCCCCATGTTCCTGACTTCCTAGGAGGTAGCTTCTGCGGTCCCCAGATACAGATGGGAACAGAGACACAGAGTGGCTGAGTTCCCAGCCTGGGCAGGTGGCTGGCAAAAGAGCCCTGGCAGAGCCCTGTGACCCCAGATTCCAATCCCTGCAGCCCAACGCCCTCTCCTTCCTCCTCTCCCTCTGGAGGACTCCCCACTACATAGCAGGGTCCTGGCCCCGAGATGCCACTTCACCCTGCTTTTCACAGGGAAGCACGTGCAGCAGCAGGAGGATAGAGGGGCCCCAGCTCCCCCGCCATGCCGCCCGCCACAGAGGGGACACAGCTTTGGGCCACACGCAGAGCTCCCACCAAGCTGATGAGTGTAAAATGGGCTTTTGTCGGCAGCCCGGGACAGCTCCCTGTCGGGGTCTTCCCATGTCCTCAAAGACAAAGGGAGCTTGTCCCAGAGGAGGACCCTGGGGAGGCCTCGGGGCTGTCCTGCTTCCGAGGGAACGAGCCTGGCCCCCAAAGGAGCAAGCCCATCCCCCAACAAGCCCTCTCACCCCAAAGCCAAACATTCCTTGAGGCTAAGCCCACAGGCCCATTGGGCTCCCTTCCGGAAGGGCAATAAATCCACAGTCGGAATAATCCCCAAGCCCGGAGCCTCCGTATATCAGAGGGACCAGCTGTCATCGGCTCAGCTGCCTCCTTCCTGGCCAGTGCTGGCCCCACACACACTCATGCTTGAGTCTCGGGGAAGCAGCCACCGCCGCAGGCTGGGCCTCCTGGGGGGCGGGGGCGAAATATTTATGGACGTGGAATCCAGACCCAGAGACTCACAGCAGCACTGAGTGAGCCCCCCACACACGGCTCGCCTTGCCACCCCTCCTGGTTATGGGGACAGGCGGGAAGCTGACGTTATGTATTCATCTGTGCCTCCGGAACTGTCACCGAGCCGCCTTATTTACTGACCCTGTTACCAGCCAATGTGGACTTCAGCCCAAAGCCACCGCCCAGTGGATGCGGATCAGGGTCAGCTTCTCTCAGAGAGGCTTGAACTCTGAAAGCAGGTGATCAGCTTCTGCGTTACTGGGGGAGGGGGCCAGGTGGACCCCGCTTCACATAGGATGCGCGGCCCTGGAGGGGTCAGGGCTTCTGGGCAGCTGCTGAGCCAAATTAAATACCACCTCCCTCTGAGTCTGTAAGAGAGGACACACGGCTGGGAGGAGCCCCCCACTGTCTGACTCCAGCCCACCCCACGTGCACCCTCCCAGCCAAGCTGGCAAAGAGGAGCTGCCCCCGCACCTCCCATCTGGAACCCACCCTGACATCCGCAGGCCGCTAATTGCACAGCAGCCGGTGCCAGAGTCTTCCCAGGTTGTTAAAATTCATCGCGTTCCCCCGACTCCAAGCCTGCCGCCCGCCCAGCCAATCGCGGCCACCCGGGCCTCATCCAGGAGGCGATCTGTGAGCCTGGGCACCTGCAAAGACCTCTGTTGCTATCCCATTAGGAGGGGCCCCAGAAGGATGCACACCAAAAGCATCCTGCAGCCTGTCATTAAATATTGATAAAAGGCAGGAGGGGAGAACGCTATGCAAATGATTTATTGATCTTCCATGTGCGGAACTGAGATAATGAGAGGCCAGAGGACAGTGAGGGGCTGGGGGCCTGGGGGTCTGGGAACGGACTCTTGGTGCCAGCTCAGCAGGGACTCAGGGAGGGACCGGAGCAGACAGAGAGGCAGTGTCCCGCACACCTGGGCCCGAATTCCGGCTGTGCTGCTTACAGGTTTTTGGTACTTTTTTTTTTTTTTGACAGAACCATTTGCTTTTTTTTTTTTTTTAACTTTAAAACAGTTTGCATAGTAAATGTTTAAGAATTGGTGGTCACATATATCTTATGAAAATCCCTCTGTAAAAAATCTCGAAGACCTGAATTTTACATCTGCTTTAAAGGACAGTAACAGCCAGCCCCTGCTTCCAGCTGTGAAAGACCAGGCTGGACCCAGAGGCAGGTCGGAGGCTTCTGGGAGGTGTCCTCCCTGCCTGGTGGGGGCAATGGTTCCAGAACATTCTGGTCTCCCAACAGCAATGCCTCACAGGTGGCACCGGGCACCCTACAGGTCTCATCTCATTGGATCCTAAATTAGCCTTGCAGCCTGTACCAGGCCCTGTTAGCCCCAGCTCACCAGCGGGACTGAGATTGGGCCAATCTGCAAACCCACGTCTGCAGCGGCTTCAGAAACCAGCGAGTCCACCCTTCACTCTAGAGAGATTCTGATGCAAAGCAGTCCCTTTCAAACGTAGAGTTTTTAAGAAGCAGCTGCTTGGTCATCCAGAAACCTCCATTTTCCAGACCTGACCTCGCCGGTGTCTCCTGGCCTCACGTGTCTACACGGAGGATACCTGCTCCTCAGTCCCCCAAGTCCTGGGAGAGGAGGGGCCCGGGTAGGCAGCTGCCACGTTCCCTCAGCCAGGACTTCACCACCCAGCCCTGCATCGAACAAGATGTGAAAACTGAGGTCCAGGGAGGAGCCAGGACCTGCCCCGGCTCCCCCAGCCAGCAGGACAACGCTGGGCCTCGGACCCTCAGCTGAAGGCGCGGTTCCCTGCACTCTCCTCCCCACAGGCGCAGGCCAGGCCTCTGCACTGCCCTCCAAGGCACGGGCTCCAGGGGACCTGCCGCTGGCCCAGACAGGCCTCCCCGGGGCTGAGCGGAAAGCAGGAAGGACAGGGAGGGGCCCTGAGCCCTGAGAAGGTGAGAACTGCTTGTTTACGAGGCTAATCCCCCAAGACAGCCCAAGGTGAGGGGGAACCGCTGAGCAAAATCATCACCGCTGCCACCATGTGGGCCCTGGTCTGTCCATCCACAGCCCCCAGGACCCAGGGGGGCCCCTTCATGACCACCCCCTGCTTGGGAAGAGCCCCCGGCATGGGAGAATTCCAGCCGTCACTTCACTTCAGGGGCCTGGGGCTGGGAGTTCAGGCTGTCCTTCTCAGTGGGCCCCTGAGAGCACTCTCCACTCCCTCACCCAGTCTGGAGGATGAGAGTTCAGGCCAGCACACACCTCTGCCAGCTGCTCACCCCACCCCACAGAGGGGACTGTCTCTGCCTCATCTGTACCTGGTCTGGCTTCTGCTCCTGCCTCCTGACTCCCTCCCCAGGGACCGCCCAGTACCACCCCCATCCTGGCAGATCACAGAGAACTTGGAGCTAAAGGCCTGGGTTCCAGACCCAACCTGCCATAAGGTGCAGGCACCAGACCAGAGCAGACTTGGCTTCCCCAGGAAACCATCGGAGATAATAATATGCAAATAATATGCGACCCCCATCTGGATGACGCCCCAGACCAGCGAGGTCACTGTATGCACAACCTGGGGGCACTGGGAGCCCTGGGCAGCTCCTGTCACATTCCCTCGTCCACCTTGGGGCGGGCAGCCTGCAACCACCTGGATGAGGGCCGCCTCACTGTGCGAGCGCAGTGCCACCCGGACCAGGGCCACCTCACCACACCGCTACTGTACAACTGGACCAGGGCCACCTCGCCACACTGCTGCAGTGCCACTCGGACCAGGGCCACCTCACCGCGCCGGTGCCGCGTGTGCCAGGCAGGGAGTGGCTCTGCAGCCTCAAGTCTTTGCTCAAATCCCAGCTTCCAGAAGCTTCAGATATTTAGTCAGGATACTGAGCTATTCAGTCTCCCGTGCCTGTTTCTCTAATATAAAATGGGGATAATATTAGTATCTATTTCTGCGGCTCAAAAGAGTTGATGTTTGTAAAAGGCTTAGGAAGAGGCCGGGATGCAGACACTGCCCGGCTGGGGCCGCTGTTGTGATGGGGGCAGCCCAGACTGGGAGAGGCCTTGGGGTGGAATCTGTCACCTTCCATGTACAGTTGTCCCCAGCAGGCATCCCGCACCTCCCGGGGTCCTCCAGAGCCAGAGAGTAGTTAAGCGGGGAGAGGGCAGCCGGGGGAATTGGCTCGTGGGCCACGACTGCCCCACACGAGGGAGGCTCTAAAGCCAGAAGCTGCCTCCAGCCAGGCTGAGGTGACCTGGGAAAGGCCCGCTCCCCGTGTCCTCTCCACCCCTGCCAGCTCCCCGGGGCTACTCGTGCTTTCCTCCACATCTGTCGAGGAGGGGGATTTTGTGGCTGAAAGGACTAAAGCTCCATCTTTCTTCCAAGACCTGGGGGAAGGAATGCCCAGCCCCTCCCTGATGGCCCCTGACAAAAGGGGCGGCTGCAGATGGGAGCTGAGTGCCCCGCCCGATGCCCGATGTCTTTTGCAATCAGAAATTCACTGGGCCATAGTGCGCATGCTCACGGCGGGGCCCCGAGCCCCGGGCGCCCCAAGGGGCAGCGGCTTGAGTCCACGGAAGCCCTTCGTGTCCGTCCTGAGGCTCTAGTGCCTGTGTGTCGGCCTGCAGCATCTGTGGAGGACCCATGCCCCGCTCTCACCCCTCGTGGCCTGTGGACCTGGGTCCCGCCAGCTGACGTCAGTGTCTCTCCCAAGTCATTACAGACCCAGCAGTTCCTCAGCCCAGCACGGCCCCTTCCTATTATACCTACAGTCCGAGGGGTTGGGGGACTTGCTGGGGAGGAGCTGGAGCCACATGAGGAGGTAGGAGAGCAGGGGCTACCAAGAGGACCGCCCACCATCTGCCATACCCGCCATCCACTGTGCACCGGAGCATGTGGCTGGTAGGGTCAGTGTCCTGCAGGCCTTGCCAGCCATTCCTTCCAGTTCATTCGAAGGTGTTAGGAGGCAGACAGGAGGCAGGCATGAGGTGTGAGGGGTATAAAACACAGCAATTCCCACTAACTTCTGCTCCACATTAACGTTCCCACACACTCACATCCCCACACACTGCCCTCCCTACACATTCATCTCCCCACACACTCACCCCCACACACTCACCACACACTCACCCCCACACACTCACCTACACACTGCCCTCCCTACACACTCACATCCCTACATATTGACCTCCCCTACACACTCACCTCCAGACACACTGACCTCCCCACACACTGACCTCCCTACACACTCACCTCCCTACACGCTGACTTCCCTACACGATGACCTCCCTATATGCTGACCTCTCTACACTCTAACCTCCCTACACACTCACTTCCCTACACACTCACCTCCTCTACACACTCATCTCCGCTACTCCCCCAGCTGACCCAGGCAGCATCTATGTCTCTGTGCCAGAACTAAGAACCACACACCCAGCCTTCATCCCAATCACAGTGACTCTTATGGTGGAAATAATTAACACAAAATAAAACTGACAGCAATGGAAACTTTCCTGGAAAAAGCTGCTCCTGAATACAACCTGACGGGTGTCCTCTTGAGTGGTTCAGTTTCACAGGCAAAAGCCCAGATCCTGCAGAATGGGCGGGCGTGTCCACCCATCACTCACCACAGAGCATGCTGGGAAAATCATACTTGAGGAAGGCTGTGGCAAGAAGCGAATGTTTAAAAAGAAAACTAGAAGAGAGTTAACTATTCTGCAAAGAAAATCATTGAAGGAATTCCATTTTTTCTTTTTTTCTTTTTTTTTTTTTTTTTTTTTGAGATGGAGTCTCACTCTGTCGCCAGGCAGGAGTGCAGTGGCACAATCTCGGCTCACTGCAACCTCTGCCTCTCAGGTCCAAGTGATTCTCCTGCCTCAGCCTCCCTAGTAGCTGGGACTACAGGTACCCGCCATCACGCCCAGCTAATGCTTGTGTTTTTAGTAGAGACAGGATTTCACCATGTTGGCCAGGCTGGTCTTGAACTTCTAACCTCAGGTGGTCCACCCGCATCGGCCTCCCAAAGTGATGGGATGACAGGCATAAGCCACTGCACCCAGCAGGAGTTCCATCATTTTTGAGGCTGAATGGTGATCCCAAAGGTACCAGATCTCATCCTTAGGCCCTGTGAGTGTGACCTTATTTGGTAAAGAGGGTTTGCAAATGTTAAGGATCCTGGGATGGGGCGGTCATCCTGGATTAGCCTGGGTGATCCTGGTGAACACTAAATGCAACTGCGTGTATCTTATGCAAAGGAGGCAGAGGGAGGTTTCATGCACATAGAGGAGGAGGCCGTGAGAAGACAGAGGCAGAGATGGAGGGATGAGGCCACACGCCAAGGACGCCTGGGGCCACCACGGGCCGAGAGAGGCAGGGAAGGATCCCAGCGGCAGCACCCGGAAGGGGCAAGGCCTGCAGGCACCTTGGCTATGGCCCAGGGACACAGATTTCAGACCTCTGGACCCTGGGGCGTTGAGAGGATGCCACCTCCTCATCGTTTGTGATCACAGGTTGCAGCGGCCACAGGATGCCAAATGCAAGGCATGTTTTCCAGAAAAACACCACATCAGGGGCACATATTCGTTTCCTGTGCTGTGTGACAACTGCCACACACTGAGCATCTTAAACCAGGGCACGGACGAGTTCCCCGCCTGCAGGCCAGACATCCCTCACAGCCAGGTTCTCTGCTTAGCCCAGAATCGGGTGTCAGCTGCGGTGAGTTCTCACTGGAGGCTCCGTGGGGCTGCACTTGATCCAGGATCCTCCAGGTGATTGGCAGAGTTCCGTTTCTTGCGCTGCGGGGGGACCAGGGAAGTCCTGCTTTCTCACTGGCTATTAGGGGCTCAGCAGCTGGGGACTGCTTGTCACACACAACTGCAGCCAGCAATGGCACCTGGAATCCTTCTGCTTCAAATCTCTGACTTCTGCTCTCCCACCAGCAGGAGAAAACACTGGCTTCAACAGGCTGGTGTGATGAGGTTGGGCCGCCCAGACCGTCTCCCTTTACCACATCTGCAAATGCCCTTGTCCCACAGAGCAGAGCATCCCCTCCGGAGTTCACGATGGAGACCGTGGGGCCATCTGAGGACTCCGCCTACCCTTGGCAGCGTGGTGCTGATGACAATATTCATAAAAACAGAGTCGAATCTCTCAGGCCAGAACACCGGGGCCTCCCATTCTGTGCCCAACACGAGCTGGCCCAGAGCAGAGCCAGGCAGGCGGGATGGGGTGGCCCTGGGAGCCCAGGTGCTGGCATGGGGTGCCATCTCCTCACCTGCCTGGGCCTCTGGAGGGGGTTCCCTTGGAGGGGTTCCAGCCTCATGCCTTTTGCCCACCTTGGAGCTTCATGAGAAGCATCCCCTTGGCCTCCTGCGGATGGGGCCGCGTCCCCGCAGCCACCTTCCTGCCCTGAACACGCAGCTGTGTCATCCCCACTCCTGGGTCCTCTCTCAGTCTCCAACCCTACCTCTCACAACACACGGCTGCATGCACACAGCTGCGCCATCCCCACCCCGGGTCCTCTCTGGGCCTCCAGCCCTACCTCTCACGATTCCCTTCTCAGCCCAGTCCCAGGGCCACCCTGAGCCTGAGCTAAACGTCTGGCCACAGGTGAGGGCTGGAAACCTGAGGGCCTAGATCTGTCCCAGCTGGGTCTGGCTGGTTGGGGGAGCGCCTGCTGTGCCAGGGGCTGTGTGTGCCAGGCCTGCCCTCAGGTACCCCAGGGTGCATGGACCTGCGCGCTCCAGCTGCCGTGGTGTGGAGCGGCTTCAATGGCCGACACAGGTGGCACCGATTCTAATCTCTCAGCCCTGCCTTTCCCATGTGCTATGATGATCTCGCCCTGCCTCAGGCACTCGCCCTCCAGGGGCAGCCCCCAGCCCGTGAGGGCAGGGCTAAAGGATGCATGTCAGTCACTCCCTCCCTCAGGTGGGACAACTCTGGCGTGTTTCTCGGTCTCTCCCAGAGGCCCCCAAGGGGGCTGCACTGTTGCCTGCCCAGGGACCTGCTGGCTAAGCCCCCATCATCGCTGGCCCCTTCCACATCCTGCACCCTTGTATCTGCCAGTGACCCCAAATCACCCTCCAAATTAACTACTTGCCCTTGAATCCTGGTCCCAGGGTGCACTTCCAGGACAACACTACCTAACGTTGAACTTGGACAGGGAGAGATGCAGCCCCTTTACAGATGAAGAAACTGGGGCAAAGAGAAGCAAGATATCCCGCCCACGATCACAGAACCAGTCACCTGCAAGAACAGCGCCGGCTGTGGCTCAGGCTCCAGGGCCACCCTGGCCGGCGGGCCCTTCCTCCCACTTCGGGTTCTTATGATTTTGTTGTGTTTGTTTTGTTTTGCTTGTTTGTTTGATTTTTGAGATGGAGGCTTGCTCTTGTGGCCCAGGCTGGAGTGCAGTGGCAGGATCTTGGCTCACCGCAACCTCTGCTCTGCTTCCAGGTTCAAGCAATTCTCCTGCCTCAGCCTCCAGAGTAGCTGGGATTACAGGCATCCACCACCACTCCTGGCTAATTTTTCTATTTTTAGTAGAGACATAGTAGAGACAGGATTTCTCCAGGTTGGCCAGGCTGCTCTTGAACTCCTGACCTCAGGTGATCCACCCACCTCGGCCTCCCACAGTGCTGGGATTACAGGCGTGAGCCACCGCATCCGGCCTCTTCCTCCTGCTTTGCATCCTTCCTCCTCCCTGGGCTCTGCCTCTTCCCTGGTGAGGCCTGGGCTGACCCCAGATGTCCATTTCCTTAGAAGCAGCAGAGTGCTGGATGGGCTCAGGTGCTGCTGGGCAGCGAGCGGAAGACCCAGCTGGCTTGAGACCATAGGTGGGGTTGTGGGCTCTCGGCCTGTCCTGAGCTGCCACCTAAAGCACAAATGCACACCAGCCACCACCCTCCATTTGTCACCTGTGAATTCTTCCAGACAGATGGGCCGGGCTTATCTGTGAGGCCAGAGCCGCGGGATTTATGTACTGAAAAGTCTATTTCTAAAGCCTACAATAGTTGCAGAGCAATTTCTCCACAATAAATTCTGCCTTCAACACCCCGGGATCTTCTTTCTGCTCATTTGTCACATTCCGAGCTTCTGGCGGGGATCAGAATCCCATGATGGGCGTCTGAGAGGCAGGTGTGACGGACGGATTGAGCCCAGCTCTCGGCCGCCAGCCCAGCCCGCGCTGAAGGGACCCTGGGTGCGAATTCGGGTGGCCAGTCATGCCCTGGCCTCAGGTCTCTTGTAAGGGAGGAAGGAAATCGCCTCAGGAGCCCCCTCAGCTCCTCCCTGCTGAAGGCCCACCCAGCAGTGTGGCCCAGGCCTTGCTCCCAAGACCCACGCCACAAGGACTCCCCATGCTACTTGGCACCTGGCCTGTCTGGGTGGGCCCCTCCCAGGGGCCCCCCTTCTGCAAGGACCAGCTGACTGTTCCCAGCCCCTCCTCATGCGCGGACACCCCCCTGGTGCCAGCAGCAATGCTGGGCACTCCCTCAATCCCTCCCCCAGCCCTGCCCCCCGGAATCCCAGGTTCCTCCCTCTGCATCCCAGGGTCCCCACCACTGCCCCTGGGCCCCAGTGCTGCTTCCCCGCTGGGCTGGGACGGGGACACTCCCTGGGGACTCTGAGGCTCTGACACCCCATCCTGCTTGGTCCTAACACAAAATCGCACAGAAGGCATACTGATGGCTGAAAAAGGAGAAGGCGCCAATTTGGTTCGCACACGCAGCAACTGAAACCTCAGTTTGACGTTCATTTCAGCAGAGCTGTAATTAAAATGCATTTGGGAAGCACTTACTTGTGTCTAATTAGACCTCGTTGGGTTTCTATGGAGATCCCTCGGTTGTAACAGAACATCACCATCCACAATAGCCAGCCGTGGGTGAGGGGGCTGCGAACAGACACAGCCGGGCCACGGCTCGGGGCCTCCATCATGTGACAAACTCCCAGGAGGCCCCCTCGGTGCCCAGTTGAGGCCAGGTTGGCCAAATGAGCTCCCGGGGCTGGTTGACTTCCCAAGAAAGGGTCCCAGAGTTACTGCCCCCAGGATCCCGACTCCATCCACTGCAAAGGGGGCCACCCAGGCTGGGGAGCACCGCACCAAGCCCCAGCACCCACAGCCCACTGGCCCCACCTCTCTCCAGGACCGTCCATTTCCCTGCAGCCTCCCCACCCTTCCCCACACAGAGCAACCTGGGGACACCCGGAGATGGCCGCCACTTAGACTCGTCCCCAGGACCCAAACAGACGGATGAACAGGAGGCGAAGACTGCAGGGCTCTCCAAAGGGAGTACAAGCGTGTCTTTGGGGCAGACGTCCTGCATCGATTTAGCACCTGTGTGTGTGACTCCCCCCACCCCTGCCGTACGCAGTGTGACCCCCCCCAGATGCTGTACGAGGGCCTTGAGGGCCGCCCAAAAAGAGTGGGGAGCAGAGAGGCTGGCAGCACCGAGAGGGGCCACCTCAAGATGTCACCCCATTTTGTTGGTGAGGAAACTGAGGCAGAACAGCTCAGCCCAGAGGAGAGGCAGAGTTCCTGTAGAATCTCACGGCAGTTTAGCCTCAAGAGACCCGGCTCTCCAGGCCTGATGGTTACGATGCAGGCAGGCGAGCCCGAAAGTGGAGCTTAGCCCTCTGGGTTCTTGGCTTCATCCAGGAAAGAATTCAAGGGCAAGCCCGTGGTAGAAGAAACAGCTTTACTGAAGCCGCAGTGTCGCGGCTCTGGTGGTGTTGCAGCTCCGGTGGTGTCACAGCTCTGGTGGTGTCGCGGCTCCGGTGGTGTCTCGGCTCCGGTGGTGTCACAGCTCCGTGACTGCTCCTGCAGGGCAGGGCTATCCCGTAGGCAGAGAGCAGCAGCTCAGGACGGTTCCACCGTCATGTTTATACCCATTTGTAATGGCACGCAGATTAAGGGGTGGTTCGTGCAGGAATTTCTAAGGATGGGGTTGTTGCCACGGAAAGGGGTGGTAACTCCAGGGTGTTGCCATGGCAACGGTAAACTGCCATGGCACACTGGCAGGCAGGTCTGATTGAAAGCTGCTTTCACCTTGGCCCTGTTTTAGCTAGTCCTCAATCTGGTCCAGTGTCCGAGCCCCGCCCCTGGAGTGGAGTCTAACCTCCTACCTGCGGAGGTAGGGGGAGGGGGGAGGGTGTCAGGGGTGCAGGGGAGCCTGGGATGTGAGGACCAAGGAGGAGCAGGGGCAACTGCTGGTAGGACGTCGCACGTGGGGGGGAGGCCTGGCCGGGTGAAGAGTGGGCGGGTGGGAAAGGAGTGGGGAGGTCCACCCTCACAGCAGCCCCCCGAATGGCTGGAGCCGCGTGCTGAGGGCTGGGCTGTCCTGCAGACTCCCCATGTGCCACAGTGGCCAGAGGGACTCCTGAGAACTTAGGAGCTTCTCTAACCGAACCCCACACCCACAGACACCCAAGCTGCTCGCCCTGGCTTCCGGGGTGCCGAGGCAGCAGGGAGGCAGACCAGCCGTACCACGCGGATGGCGCAGGACACTGTGGGCCCTTGTTACCTGCCCTCATTACCACTGTGATACGGCTGGTTGGGCAGACATGGAGGCCCGCAAGGGGTTGTCTCAGGGCTGGAAGAAGATGGATCTCAGGGGCAGGCTTGGGCAGGGCTGAGGCCAGCATCCAGAAAGGATGGGGTACAGGCTGGGAGCCTGGGATGTACCCGTGAAAGAGCCGCTGCCAGGCCCAGCCATCCCCATCCATGCCCAGAGCCATCTTCCCTCCCCGATCCAGGCTGACACTGCACCCAAGGCCAGCACCCAGGGGCCCCTCTTCTGAGGGTCCACCAGGAAGCCCCAAGAGCCTGAGCCAGCAGCTCAGCCACACGAGCTAGGGGGAGGGCGTTTCTCTGTTCCTGAGCTGCAGTCCCTCCTCTGCAAAGGGCCTGGTGCTCCATCCAGTTCAGCAGGCAGCAGCCCTGCGGGCTCACCGTCTCCCATGCATGTGGTCCCCTTCTGGTCTGACTGGGGCCTGGTCTCCTTTGGCCTCTCCTCCTAAATGAGCAGTCCCCTCACCCTGCTTCCCTTCACACACACACACACACACACACACACACACACACACTGCGTGTGTCCATCCATGGGCGTGTGCATGCACACTTGCGCACAGGCACAGGGGCACACACATGCGCACACAGCAGGCCCATCAGGAGCTGCTGGAGGCGGGTCTAATTGCTGAATTTCCATGAGGCCCACACCAGCCCTGGTTAGATTTGTAATTGGACTTGGCCCTGCCGGGCGCGTGGCCGAGGAAGGCGGCGTTTGATCCTGTGGCTGAGGCTGCCTGGGGAGCCCGGCACTGGGCGTAATTAGCGTCTCCTCCCTCCCTCTCAGGCTGCGGGCCTCGCTTTCATCTGGAGGACAGGCAGGGCTGCCCGCTCTCATGGCTCCTCTCAGGCCCCACGTGGTGCCCTGTGCTGAGCCCACGTCACCTCCGGCTCTCTGCTCACTGGCCAGCCCTGCCCCCGGATGGTCCACTCCCCAGGGCCAGGACGGATCTGCTCAGGGTCTGGCAGTGACTGAGTGGTCACCATTGGATGGATGGCAAAACTGAGGTCCAGAGAGGAGAGAGTGGCGCTTGAAGGCTGCAGCGAGCCAGGGCTGGTGCCAGCCTGTGCCGCAGGGCTTTCTCCAGGAGACCCTTCTGTGAAGAGGACAGAGATCATGTGGGGGTCACTCTGACCAGGACAGTGTCCGGTGACCGGTAGTGGCCCAGCCCTGCGAGGCCCGAGATGGTGTCCCAGGCTCAGGCTGTGCAGTCGCAGTCGGGGCCCGGAGGCGCCAGGCCTTGCAGGCCACTTGCAGCCCAGGGCACAGAGCTCAAGTTTCAACCCCCAGCTCCCAGTCCTGCACACGCACCATGCCGGGCGGGCGAGCTCATGGTCAGGAGGGGAGAATGAAGACACCCAGCTCAGGGACTCCACTCACTGGGGGCTTGAGCAGAGGAGGGGCCCGGCCAGCTGAGAGGCCAGGCCCAACCACGCACCGATCTCGCCTCTCTCGTCCCAGCAGCTCCCCGGAAAGCCCTCGACACTCACAAGTCAGGGTGGTAGATTCAGCTGGAGGAAGCAGCAATGCAGGGCCGTCAGCGTCATGTCTCTCTCCTAGTTGCCAGCCCTCAGCCCTCACCCAGCCCCAGCCCTCCCAGACAGTAGCGGAGAGCTCTCATCCACTCTCTGTAGACAAAAAATGAGTAAATGTCAGAACAGACAAAGAGAAAGACGGAGGGTCACGCCGGGGAAGGGAGCCGAGAGACCTGCCCCGATCATGCTGCTCTGCCCATGAAAGGGTCACAATCACCCACAAACACAGGGCACGTGCGACATGACACCTGGGGAGGGTGCTAGCAAGCACCAAGGTGAGTCCATGACCGGATGCACCCAGGACCCTCCAGGATCTAAGGTATGTGCTTGGACCAAGGTGCTGCGTCCGTAGCTTGGCCTTCCCCACAAGCAGAGGACATCTCAGCACGGGACAACGTCCCTCAGGTCACCTCTCCCTCGCCCCCTACACTGCCACTCTCCTCCCTCGACACCCTCACCCCAGGATGCCCTTCCCCTGCCTGGCTCACTGCCTGTCAACCCTCAAAACACCAGGCCCAGTCCTTCCTATGTCCTCCCAGGGCAGACACCCGGGCTCCAAGCTGCACTGGGGCCCCCTCCGGACCTTCCCAGCTCCTGTTCTCCCTATCTAAGGGCCCACATCACTCTGGACCATAATGGCCTACATGGGCTAGTGACCAGTGGGCTAGGACCTAAACTGGGCATGGTTCTGTTGAAAGAGGTAACAGGTGAAAAGAAGGATGACTAGGTGGATGGATACGAAAGGAAGGAAAGATGGATGGATAGATGGATGGATGGATGGATGGATGGATGGATGCATGGATGCATGAATGGATGGATGGATGAACAGATGGGTGGATGGATGCATGGATGGATGGATGCACAGATGGATGGGTGCATGGAAGGATGGATGAACAGATAGGTGGATGGATGCATGGATGGATGGATGCATGGATGGATGGGTGCATGGAAAGATGGATGAACAGATAGGTGGATGGATGGATGCATGGATGGACAGATGCATGGAAGGATGGATGAACAGATAGGTGGATGGATGCATGGATGACGGGTCATGGACAGTGGATGAAATAGGTGGATGGATGGATGCATGGATGGACAGATGCATGGAAGATGGATGAAGAGATAGGTGGATGGATGCATGGATGGATGGATGGATGGATGGATGGATGGATGGATGGATGGATGAACAGACAGGTGGGTGGATGCATGGATGGATGGATGGATGGATGGATAGGTGGAGGCATGGATGGATGGATGCATGGATAGGTGGGTGGATGGATGGATGCATGGATGAATGGATGGATGGGTAGATGAATAATGTAAGATAGGATAGCTCAGTGGAATAAAGGAAGGCAGCAAGGAAGGGAGGGAGAAAGGATGGGCATGAAAGGAGGAAAGAGACTAACCAGAGAACTCCCCACTACGACAGGGAGCTTCTCCCTCATGACCTCCCTGCGAGGCACCCCCAGCACTTTCCACCAGGAGCTCTCCTCTGATGGCAGCTTCAATGCATCAAACTGCATCGTCCTGGCTACTCTCCTGCCCACAGCCCTGTGGGATATAACAAAGGGGCCCATGGAAAGGCCCCGGCACCCACTGCCACCACCCTTGCCCATGGCCAGGAAGCACAACCCAAACAGGTGCTGGCAATGCTTGCTAATCCCTAAAAACATCTGCGCTTCCTGCAGCCCCAAACTCCTGCTGCTGGCTTTAGACATGGGAGCTCTGTGGTGGGCTGTGACCCAGGCACAGATGGGAAAGGGGCCCGCACCCCATGGATGAGCCTGCAGGAGTCGGGAGGGCTGGAGAGCCAGGACCGTGGAGGCTAGGGAGGGAGCCAAGGAGGCGGAGACAGGAACACACCCCTGTCCTCCTCTGTCCTCTGACCCTGTTAGCACCTCTGCCTCCTATGGCCTCCTGGGCACAAAGGGGCCAAGGGTGGGTTTGCAAAGCCATAGCACGTCTCTTCCAGGCTTTCTCTGGTTCTCCTAGCTGAAAGTAACCTCTGCTTTCTCTTTCTAGACCTTTCTCTGCCCTCTCTTATGCCATGTGTTACTCTTGCCTTTTTGCCAGCATCATCTGTGCAGCATCTTGTAACCCCAGCCCCACCCCATGTGCTCCCTGAAGCCCGGGCATCCCCGGTTTCCTGTCTCGCTAACCCTCACCCAGGGACGAGCCCACAGGCACCTTGCCCATCTCTGTCTCCAGGCGTGTCTTACAGAGAGGAGTATCCTAAGCTGCAAGGTGACCCATCTGCCCCATCTAACCATCAGCTGTTGGTCAGTCCCCATCCAGCTCAAATGCACGATCCCACGCATGCTCCTACACACACTCCCACGCACACCCGGCACACACGTGTCCCTGTAAGTAATTAACAGGACCTGATGCCAGTTGTAAAAGCCCCCGGAGCTGGGGAGCTGCCGAGCGTGACAATCTGCCTCCACACGGGTGACGCCAAGCACCCCCAGGACAGTCATCGGGAGGGCTGGACAAGCCGGCGCTGTGCCGCCTGATGCAAATGAGACCCTTAACAGTCAGGCTGGGTGCCAAGCTGCTTGGCATTCACTAGGCTGTCGCCAGCACGGCTCTATGCTGGCGGAGGAACTGCCCACCTTAGCCCAGAGACTCGTGAAGGGCCAGCAGCAGCTCCCCACGGCTCAAGCACAGCAGGAAGAGGACACGGAAGTGCTCCCCATAAAACCCACACCTGCCACGCTTCTGTCTGAAATCACACACGTGCTGCCCGCTGGGTGAGGGCCAGCTGTGCCACCAGCCTGGCAGAAGGCAGGCAGGCGTCTCTGCCTTGGGGACCCCAGGAGCCCGCTGAACTCACCCAGGAAGCCTCAAAGCCAGCTCAGAGGAAGCTACATCCGTGTCCCCTCTACTGGCTACACACGTCCCAGAGTCTGTCCAAACTAAATATGTAACAGCCAGGGAGAGGGCCTGGGCTCTGGGAGGAAGCAGTGACAGAATCGGTTCAGAGAAGAAATCTGAACAGCAGCTGGTTTCCACTCTTCACTGGGGAGAAAAATCACTCAGAGATCCCTAGTGCAAAGAGGTGGTGGGCCAGGTGGGGCTGGGGGCTGCAGGGCTGGTGTCAGCGAGGCCCCCAGAACTCTCTGTCCAGGGCAGGAGACGGACCAGCCACAGTCTCCACCGCCTCGGCACCCTTTCTCCACCTTCGCCTCCTGCGGCTCCCCTCCTGCTTCTCTGAGGACAGATGCACCCCAGAAGCTGAGTAACACCCAAGGCCAGACAGGAACCACAGAGCAGCTGGGGCCTCAGTCGAGGCCTGTCCTGCAGAGTCCTGTATCTGGGGCATGTGGACTGAGGCAGAAAAGGGGTGTGGCGGGGGTGCTCCACACCTTGTCTCTGGCAGCACCTGTGGGGGGTGGCAGGGCCCATGGCTGGAGAAGGCCCCCTCTCTGCACTTGCTGCGCCCCTTGGCCTCAGTTTCCCCTCCCTGGAGTGCTCATCTCTGCAGCCCAAGGTGAAGGCTGAGATGAACCCGCTCCTGGGTCTTCCAGGGAGGGCCCGGCCAGCGCACAGACAGGCCCCAGTTGCCTGCAGTGCCAACGGCCTTGGCTGCAGCAGTCCCCCAGGGTGTCACTCACGTCCCGGAACCCCATCAGGGACACCCTGCCTGGCATGTCCAGCTGGAGGTAACCATCCATGAAGCACCCAGCGCAGCTCCTCGGCAGCACCAGCCAGGAGGGGCCAGCTCTAGCCCAGGACTTGTGGCACCAAGGAAGCCACAGCCACCAAGGCCAGTCACACATGGGGCCGCACGGAGCCCCGGCCACGCCTCCCACCCGCTGGGTGCACTGCGGCTGCCGGAGTGGGACTCAGGCTCAGACTCAACTGGAACACAGCCGGGGTGCTGGGGCGCTTTTCTGAGGCAAAGGCCTGGGGCGCCCCACACTCCCTCTGCCTCTTTCCCGAAGGGGTCTGTACTTGGAGGGCCCAGGCACAGGCAGGCCCTGCTGCCAGGACACAGAACGCCCCCCGGCTGATGCCCCCACCAAGATCAGGCTGCACACAGGCCCTAATCCACGTCCCCATCCCCAGAGGGTGCCCAGGTGCCCGAACCTGGCCAGGCCTCTGCTAAGAGGCTCTAATTGGCACGTCCAGAACAGGGCAAGCCCAGGGGTCTCTCCCAAGGGTGCAGAGGGCCCAGAGCAGGTGGGGGAAGGGTGCATTATGGGTGGGGCCCATCGCCCCTGCTCTGGAGCCTGCACCTGTGGCCTTCAGACCCTCAGAGCCTTCCTGTTGTCCCAGAAGTGGTGGCACCAGCATCTGTGGAACCCCCCACATGGGGCCTAGACGCTGCCAGATGTCAGATGTGGGCTTTGCTCGCTCTCCCCGGAGGTGGCGGTGCAGGGTGTGGGGCCTCCTGGAGGCTCCAGGGGCATCCCGGGCACGGAGCCCCCACCATCTGTGGGGAGGCTGAGGCACTAGGGCCTCCCTCTCCTGGCCTCCTTCCTGCCCGGCGGCACACCGGGCTCTGACACCTGCCGAGGATGGCCGCCCAGACAGCACGAAAGCCTTCGTCCCAGACTCCACTTTAGGGGAACCAGGTGAGAACAGAGGTGGGGAGCACCCCAGAAGAGAGGCCTTTGCCCAGGCTTTGAGGAGCTCCTGCTCCTCACTACCCCTGTTCCAGGCTCCCAAAGGACACCCCAGGCCTCTGTTCCCAGTCGGAAACCCAGGACTCCCAGCCCCCTGTCACAGGCCCATCCATCCCTCTATAAGGGCCCCACCGGACCCTCCTCCCTGACCCACAGCCACTGCCTTGGGGCTCAGCCACACACCCTTCTATCCTCCGCACCCCACCCTGCCCCTCACCACCTCCCCCTGGAGGCCATCGTTAACTCTCTAAAAAGCACATGAGCAAGCCATGGAAGGCTGTCCCCAAAGCCTCCATTCTCCCGCTGGAGGGGTTGACATCTGCCATGGTCCCAGAGGACGAACCCAGGGGCCACACTGCAGGCCCCAGGACAGCCACCCCCACCAGATCAACCGGGAGCAGAGCCCTTCCTGGGCAAAACACCCTCTCCAGTTCACGCACACATGCATGTGGCCAGCAGGTAGAGCCAGATGCCCCGTTTGCCAGGACATAGGAACACAGGAGAGAAAGAGCCAGGCGAGGTGTTCATGTCCCACCCTGGCCCCCACCTGCATGACCTGCAGGAGTGCCCTCCCTGTGGGTCTCCACATAGGGGCCGATGGCTGGGCACCCCTGGAGCCCCCGCCGCCTTGCCCAGTGGTTTTGTAGGCAGCACCCCCAACACACCGCAAAGGAGGTGCCACACAGGCAACTGATGATCCTGTGGCGGCTGCAGTGCGTCCAGGCAGAGCGAGGGCACTGAACTGCCCATGGCACCGTGGCCAGCCCGGCACAGCCCCACACAGCCCTGCACGCACACAAAGGCCATCCGTTCCCCTTCACGAGCATAATTTCTCCTCCATGCATGCGCTCCACAACCTGACAAATTAATCTCTTTTAAATTTAATCTGTCTCTAATCGTTGGCAGAGGAAGAGGGGAAAGCCCCACGCTGGCTTTGAATGTTTAACCTCCATAGAAAGATGGTAAGCCCTGGGCACGCGGTACACTCAGGGGCCTCGTATTACCTTTAGGAAGAAGAGCTGCTCAGCGCCGTGTACTTCTCCCGATGCAAATGTCCCGTTTTTATCTGTGGCTCACAGGCGTGTCAGAAATGGAAATGAACAAGATTTAATGGAAAAAACAAAATATGATCCAAGACCCATTTTTCTTTCACGGTATCTCTGGCCAGGAGGTTCTCCTGAGTCACCTCCCAGGTTGTGCCCCCGGGACACCTGCCCCCTAAGGAGGACAAAAGCCAGACCACAGATCAAGGGGGCCCTGGCAAGGAGGCAGGGTCCAAGGTTTGAGGAGAGGGGACTGGCTGTCGTCGGGCCGAGCATGGCTCCACTTGTCCACCCGTGAAATTCACTTAAGGGCTGGATTCCCAGGAATGACTTAATCCTTTGCCCTGGAAGTCCACCCTGGGTCCCCCGGGACTGCCCCCAGAGCCCTGGGCCCACAAGTGAGCCAGCCGTGCCCACTGAACTGCTGGCCAGCCCCACACCCAGGAGGAGGGGCTGTGATGTGGGCCAGCCCCCTGGCCACGCCCGCTTCCACCAACCTGTTGCCCTGCAGGCTGATGTCCCTCCCGGCCGGATGACACCAGAACCAGTGACTCCTCCAGCCTTCCTCCTAACGCCAAGGGCCAGGCAGGGGAGACTTCCAGATCTATATCGCGGCTTCCAGGAACCCCGGATCTTTGCTCCACCCAATGGGGCAGGCTGCCCCTGCTACGACCTCCTTGCACACCCTCAGGCCCCTGTTCCCCGCTCATCCCTCCACACCCCCATGCAGGCCATCTGTTCCTGCCAGGCTGTCCCCAGCCACGCCCAGCCCCACACACTGTTCCAGAGCCCTGCCTCACCCTTCCGCCAGCGGCATCTCTCTGGGTCTCCCACCCTGGCCCCCAACCTGGCCCAGAACCAAGAGTGGCACTCTCCCATCCCCCCACCCCACCAGCTTCACTGGCCAGGTCAGTGAACCCTTCAAAGGTCCCCACTCAGCCCTTTCTCTCCTCTCTAATTGGTGCCCTGAGGTCCACAGCAGGCTCTCCTGCCTGTCCCTGACCCGGGCCATGGTGCCCTGTTCACTGTGAGGCCAGATCAGCCCCTGCTGAGGCAGCGCATATGCCCATGGTCCCCCAGTCGGCTCTACGGACCCCCAGCCCACGGCCAGGCCTTTCAGTCCCCAGCACACCAGCGTCCATCGCCTCGTGCCCCTGGCCTGCTGGTCTCTCCAGCTACAGAGCTGCCCCTTCTGTCCTGGCAAGGACTCCTGGCTAGACTCAGCCCAGGAGCCACCTCCTCTGAGCAGCCTGCAGGCATGACCCACAGTCTCCTCCAGCATCGCAAGGCCATCCAGTCAGGGCCCTGAAGATCGCAGGTGGGTCTCTCTAGTCCCAAACATCAGCGGGTATGAGGCGACCCAGACCTGTTCCAGGCCTGCCGCAGCATGCCCTGGTTTCCTTCCTCCAGCCTCCGTTTCCCCATACAAGCAACAAGAGCTTCAATCAGAACCATCTCCTGCCGCCCCAGCCTGGGCAACAGAGTGAGACTCTGTCTCAAAAAAGAATGGGAAATCAGGACACGGGCACAGAGGGAAGCCCACAGGAGGACACACGGAGAAGGTGGCCCTCTAGGAACCAGGGAGAGAGACCTGGGGAACCAAACCCGCCGAAGTGTTGATCTCAGACTTTCAGCTTCCAGGATTGTCAGGAAATGTATTTCTGTTGTTTAAACCACCCAGCCTATAGTAAACCTTGTCACAGCAGCTCGACAAGGGCAAACCAACACAGCAAGGTTTGGGAAGGAAGCAGAAAGACGGGAATTCAGGCTGGGAAGGCCCAAGGAGTAGGGAGCCACGGAAGGTGTATGAACAAGGGAGGGCTGCAGTCAGAGCTGGGCCTTTGAGAAGTCATTGTGACAGTGCAGATCCGACAGGCGGCTAGGGGAAGAGTCCCTGGGTAGCCACACCCAGTGTATCCACAGCACCGCTCTGGCAGCCCATGGCCCTCTGAGGACGATGATTCTGCTCAGATGGGCAGCCCAAGGCCATTCTCTCCTGGTGAGTGGCCACTCCCAGAGCACCCTCCACATACCTACTGCAGACAGGACAGGGCTGGTGACAGCTCCTGGAGGAGTCAGGAGGCCTCCCGCTCAGGTGGCCATTTTACACCCAAAAGGAGCACTTCGAAGTATTTGTCTCACCAACACATACCCAGAGGAAGGAAGGAGGGCACAGCGGTTAAAGCATTACAAGGGGAAGGCCCCTGGGATGTCAACCTGGATGCATCCCCCAGCCGTGCCCAGGGAACAGGTGCGCCGGCTCTCGTAAAGCCCTTAGAATAAGCCTGCCTCACCTGAACCTGGGGAGCGGCTGCTTGGGGAGTGCTTGAGGTAATGGCTACAGGAGCAGGCGTTTCAAAGCATGCTTGCCTCCCCCCACCTCCCGCATCCTCACCTAAGATACTCTCCAAATGCAAATTTTCCAGGAACATAACAGAGCTGAGCTTAAGGGATTCTTAAGCATTTTGGTTGGAAACAAGAACTTTTTGTAACAATATCCCGCCGTTCTGCTCATGCTGAGCCCAGTGGACACACCTTTTCTTGGTGGCGTCTTGGGGCTGGCCGTGAGTGTGGGGCGCTGGGACGGGAGGCGTCCAGGATCAGTCTGCACCATGTTCCTGAACAACATGCTGGCCTTCCCCGCTGTCTTCAAAACTGTCCCTTCCAGCCACAGCCACCACTGTGTACCCTCTGCACCTGCTGCTTCCGGTCAGAAATCAAAGAGTGGCATTTGCTGGAACTGGGTTTAAACTAAGGCTCGGCAGGTCTGAGTGCCTCACTCACGGGCAGAGCTGGGTCAGCTGCCAGCTGCATCACCAAACCCTGGAAAATCGAGAAGCCCAGGATTGTGAGGGCTGCCCTGCACCTTGTTCACCTGCTCCTAGCAGAGCACCAAGAGGGTGCAGGGACCCAGCCTGGGTCAGCAGGGTGGGAGGGGCAAGGGAGACAGGCCCCAAGGCAGAGGGGCACCACTGCAGTCTCCAGTGCTGAGGCGCTGCAGAGGCGGGAGCTACAAGACCAGCTGGACCTGGACACAGGGCCGGTCAGAGGCCAAGCCACAAGGAGGCTGCCCCTGAGATCCGTATGTTGAAGCCCTAATTCCCAGTACCTCCAACGGGGCTGTATTTGGAGACGGGTCCTTTAAAAGGGTGACTAGGCCGGGCGCGGTGGCTCACGCCTATAATCCCAGCACTTTGGGAGGCCGAGTCGGGCAGAACACAAGGTCAGGAGATCAAGACCATCCTAGCTAACATGGTGAAACCTCGTCTCTACTAAAAATACAAAAAAATAGCCGGGCGTGGTGGCAGGCACTTGTAGTCCCAGCTACTTGGGAGGCTGAGGCAGGAGAATGGTGTGAACCCGGGAGGCGGAGCTTGCAGTGAGCTGAGATCACACCACTGCACTCCAGCCTGGGAGACAGAGCGAGACTCCATCTCAAAAAAATAAATAAATAAAAGGTGACTAAATTAAAATGAGGCTGTTCATGGGCCCCAATCAAAGCTGGCTGGTGTCCTTCGAAGAAGACATTTGGACACCAGGGTCGCATGAATGCACAGAGGGAAGGCCCTGTGAGGACATGGCACAGAGGAGCCGTCTGCACACCCAGAAGACAGGCCTCAGCAGACACAAACCCACCAGCACTTGGAGCGCAGACTTCAGTTTCCAGAACCGTGAGCCGCAAAGGTCTGCTGTTTCAGCCGCCCCGTCTGCGCATTTGTTATGAAGGCCCAAGCAGATGAAGGCAGATTTTGGTATCAGGCATGAGGCCAAGGCCAAGGCTGGACAGTAGGCAGATGGGCAGGGGGACGACACTCAGCTCCCGACTGTGGCCGCCAGGACCCTAGACCCAGACACCCCCATGGCCTCCACCCCCACCCCTACCCCTACCCCTACCCCCACCGCAGCCCCTGCCCAGACCCACCAGCCCTGGGAACACGGGGAACCAAGCCCCCTCCTTTCCCCAGCCCACCCCAAACCAGCCTTTTGCCAAACATAGTCAATAAATTATTCAGTTTGCAGAATGCCATTATGTGTGAGTTTACTTAATTGAATAGAATAATTTATGGTAAAACCTGGAGAAAGAAAGATCGATGAGGAATGGCACGGAAGAATGATTGAGTTTCAGTGAAGGCAATTTGATTTTTATCCCTCATTATAATAATGTTAAGGGGAAAACATCAACTTGGGTCAGAATCAATATTTGCAGAGTGGCTGGACTATGAATTTTAACTGGAGGTGGCCGGGTGCGTCAATAATTAATGCCATGTCTGCCGCCACAAATAACGGCTGGGTTTGGGTACAAATGCCCCCCTACCCGTGGATTTGCTGGCGATCATAAAAGATAATTTAGGAACAAGGCTGTTGGTGGGCGTGTGCAACACCCCCAGTGTGATTCAGGACACAGCCACACATTGGCTTCCCCACAAATCACCCCGAGACAGCTGGTGCGCTGCTCCCCACCTCTTTCCTGAGGGCTCTGCATTGGTTGGTCACCAGCCCAGCAACCGGTGCCAGGCCAGCTCCCAGCGCGCTGACCTGCTCAGCCTGTGTCCCGGCCACGCCTGACTCACCACCCTGCATCTCAGGTACCCAGAAAACGATGATGGGCAGCTCAGGGACAGCATATCCCAACACGAGAAGCACAGGGGCCACCCACCAGCCACGGGACCCCGAGAAGCACAGGGGCCACCCACCAGCCGCGGGACCCCGAGCATGGTGCCTGTACCCTGAAACCTTGCTGGAAAGAGAAGGATACCTCTGCCGCTCTGTGTCTGGAGAGAATCAGGGACAGGCAGTTCTACATAATGGATGCTTGTTCTGCTGCTGCTGTTCTCTCACTGAAAAGCATTTCCTCATCGAATGTGTTCGGTCCGGAGGACTATGCCATCCTTGTATGTAGGTGCAGGTGTAGACACCACAGATCAGTCCTACAGGTCTAGGAGAGCAACAGAGTTGCCCAAGGCACCCCCAAGAGTGACTTGCTAAGCCCAAGTCCCCAAGCTTCCTGCACCCCAGCACCAGAGCCTCCCTGAGCCCCCCAGGCAGCCCTTCTCACGCACACACGCGCCGTGTGCTCCAGGCCGCCTGGGGCTGCTTAAACACAGACTCCAGCACAGCCATTCCCACTTTATGAATGCGAAAAATGAGGCTAAAGAAGGCTGAGAGCCTTGCCAGCAAGGGTGTCAGAGCCAGACTCGGGTCTGCCAGATGCCAATATCCCACCCTCTCAACAGACATGGCCCTCCAGATGCCACTTCTCAGATCCAGCTCTACACACGGCTCTGCAGCAGGCAGGGAGGCAGATGCACCCATAGCTCTGGTGACCTGGCAAAGGGCCCTTTGGGGACAGGGTCCATCTGCCCCAAATGGAAAGCAGCAGGCAGCTATCGGCCTCCCATGGGAGAGGATGGGACCAGTGGCTGGACTCCCTGGGAAACCTTGGGTACAGCTCTCTCCACACTCACCTGACCCATGGAGTCATTTCTCAGGGCCTCTCCAAGCCCTCAGGGTCACCTAAGCCTAACCTAGGCTGGGCTCCGGGGAGATGGGTCACATTCCAGGACACACCCTCTCAAACGCAGCCCCAACAGACAACACAGCAAACTAGAGAGTCACTGCCACTGAGGGGAGCCCTGTCCATCAGGGTATCCTCCTCTGTAGAGCAGCTTGGCCAAGCCCAGCGCAGCCCAGGCTCCATTGAGACCCAAGTGGCCTGAATGCCTCCAAACCTGTGCAGACATCACAAGCATATCTTCCATGCTGTAAGCAGTAAGGAAGTCCACAGATGCCTCTCCCACAGGCTAAAGGGTCTACAAGGGCGGGAACCAGGTCTGCCTCATTTCTATCACCCCCATTCCCAGCCCTGAGTCCAGCACGAAGCAAGTCTTGATTGTCATCGGATAAGTGGGTGGGTAGGTGAGTGAGTAAATGGATGGATGGAGAGAGAAAGGGAGGGAGAAATGGAAGGATGAATGGAAAGAGGGATGGATGGATGGATGGATGAATGGAAAGAGGGATGGATGGATGGATAGATGGATGGATGGATGAGCAGGTAGGTGAATAAATGGGTGGATAGATGGATGGGTAGAAGGAGAGAGAAAGAAAGGAAGGAATGGGTAACTGGGTGGGTGAATGGAGGGGGAGAGGAAGGGTAAGTGAGTGTATGAATGGGTGAGTGGATGAATGAATAGAGGATAGCTGGTTGGTGGATGGGTAGATGGATGCACAGATGATGGATAGATGGATGAATGAATAGGTGGATGGATGGATGGATGGTGGATAGATGGATGACGTATGGATAGAAGGATGGGTAGACGATGGGAGGAACTGATGAATAGAGGATGGATGATGGATAGAAAGATAACAGCTAGATGATGAATAGATGGATGGATAGATGAAGGATGGATGATGATGGATGGATGATGGAAGGATGGATGTCGAACGGATGGATGATGGAAGGATGGATGATGGGTGATTGATGGATGAATGATGGATGAATGGATAATGGATGGATGAATGAATGATGATGAATGAATGGATGACGAATGAATGGATGATGAATGAATGGATGATGGATGATGCCTGGATGGTGGATGATGGGTGGATGGATGGATGATGGATGGATGGATGATGAGTGGATATATGGATAGATGATGGACGGATGGATGGGCAGATGAGAGAAGGGCTGAGGCGATAGATGGGAGTATGAAAAATAGATTGGCGAATGACTGACAGACTGAGAGGAAGGATGAATAGAGAGATAGGTAGATAGATGGGCATATGGGAGAGGGGGTCGGCCCCAGAACAGCAAGGACTATACTTGTACTACTTCCTGTCATCAAGTGGGCACTGAATAGATATTTATCAAATGAATAATAAAACAGTGGACAGGGAATGGTGGGTTGGTGGAGTCGTGGGGACAGCAATTCCACCCCATCTCACCGCTGGGACCAACCTCAAGGCCAGCACCCCAGCCCCCACTTCATCCAGTGGGAATTGTGAGGCCCAAAGAGGGGAAGGGGCTCTCCCAAGGCCTAACAGCATGTCTGAGCAGGGCTGGGGCAGCCAGGCCCTGGTCCTTGACCCAGCCCTGCCTCTCAGGTCCCCATGCGTGCAACAAGTTCCTGCAGTGAGCTGGGGGCTGAGACCCTGCCTTGCCTTTCTCAGCCTCTGGCCCAGCTCCAGGCAGGCGAGGTCTGCGCAACCTTGGAAGGAGACCAGGGAGCCGCTGCCTGGCAGAGAACATCGCCAGCTTTGCTCTCAGAGCCACAAGTGCACTCATGTTTCGTCCTGGCTGCAAGCTAACTGCAGACACCTCACTTACACCGGGTTCTTGTCAGGGGCACCTGTGGGCACGGGACAAGCAAAGGCGGGCTTGAGGGTGGGCAGGCACTAACAGAGAGGCCAGGTGATGACAAAGGATGAGGGGCACAGGCAGAAATGGGGGGTGGGTGGACTGCCTGGAACACGCTTCAAGAGAGAAAAGGAAATGAAAGCCAGTAGACCAGAACCCCACGTCTGTCTCCCCCTAGCCCAGCACCACGGCCCCGCCTCCTGCGCCCTCCTTCCTACCCAGCCATGACCACGGCCACCTTCCCTCCTCCTTGCCTTGGCCCCTGCTTGGTAAGCTCCGCCCTAATTTAGACACCACCTGCCCTGCCCCTGCCTTCTCTTTCACTACCTGGGCTCATCCCAGACGCCCTCTCCCCACCCTAAGGTGTCCCACCCACCCCCCTCCAAAGCACCGTCTCCCCAGCCCCCACGGCTGTGCTGGTAAATGTTTTAACAACTGGCTCTGAGAGAAAAGAACAGATGCTTGTGTATGCGAATGCACGTTGATTATGCATGTTACCGCCATAAAAGACCTGTACACACAGTTTAGAAGTAACACGAACAGATACACAACTCTTCCTGGTGAAGTCTGAGCCCTGAAGGCTCCTTGGCTCTGCTCTCATTTCCACAGCCAGCCCCACAGCTGCCACTCCCGCCAGTCAACAAAGGAAGCCAGGTCTCTTTTCCCAAGAAGCTCATTGTCGTGAGGTCTGATGTGTGCTCTCTGTTCAACGACCGCCTATCTCGCCCTCACACCAATTTTATTCATTCAACGGGAACCGCCAGCGCTGCAGATTGCAGCCGGGCTGATTCTTGTTAGCTTTCTGTGCCGTGGCGAGAACGAGGACATGATCTGATTCTACACTATTTAATGACAAATCTGTGGAACAACTGGCTCTTGTCAGCCAAGAGGAGCCGGCCTCCGGCAGGGCCTCCCCCCACAGCTCCCAGCAAGAATGAAGGATGAATTAGCCAGCTGGTGAGTGCATAGGCAGCCTCTGTCTCAGCCCAGAGCTTCCACCTGGAGCTGCCTATGGGACACGTCCCCTGGACCACCCAAAGCATCTCAGACCTAACCAGGCCCCCAAACTGCGCTGGCCTCCTGTGGCCCCAGGCCCCGCACCTCACCCTTCCGCCAAACTCGAGCTGCCTCTGCCATGCCAGATGCCCAAGCCTCCTTCACCCCACACGCCTGCCCTGCTGCTGCCCACCACGCGGCCCCATCTCCAGCTTCCTCTCGTCGCCCAGCCTCACCTGCGTCTCCTAGGGCTGTTTGACTGCTTTTCATTCTTTTACTCTTCGACTGCCCCGTCTGCAGGAGAGGGTTGTGAGGTCAGCCGGCCAGGACACGGCTCCCTCCACAGCCTCTCACCCACCCCGGAGAGATCCAGGATTCTGCTGAGTTCCCCGGGCAAGAAGCAGCCCAGCCTGCCCTGGGCCCAGCAAGCTCAGGCCCGGGGATGCCCAATGGCTGTGGGTCCTTTCTGTGTTTCAGACTCAGATTGCCTGGGATGGGTGACGCATCAGAGTCCTGTCCAGCATGCAGGGCCTCATCCCACCCTCTCCCTCCCACTCAGCCCCCCGCACCACCCTTCCCTGCCCCACCCCATGCCCCAGAAGTCTCTGATGTCCCCAGAATTGGAAAGCGGGTGGTTTGGGAAGGAGAGACCCTGCTGGTGGTCTGGGCACAGGTGGGACTTCCAAACCGCAAGCAGCCCCTGCTGCTGTCCCTGGGACGTCTCTGGCTCCCGCCACTACTACAGGGCACATGTCTCAGGTGGGCTGCTGTCCTTGGCCACACAAGAACTCTGTACAGGGTCTTCACTCCTCGCTGTGGCCCCGTCCGCTAGCAGGAGGGTCTGAGTGTGCAGAGTGGTCTATGGAGAGGCCCCAGGGCAGGGACTGCGAGGGGCTCGTTGAAAGGCACCACTGTCCAGTCCCCAACAGTGAATACCGAGCAGGCAGAGCAGCATGCCGTGCCCCCCTTGGCCCCATCCTCAGCCTGGCATGCTGGGCCCTGCCTGGCCGCCCCCACAGCTCAGCCAGCAGTGGAGCTCAGCCCTGCCCTCGCCAGGCACAGACATCCCCTGAAACAGACACCTGCCAGAAGGACTCTCACCCCTGCATCTCTGGTTCTCTCTGCCCTTCCAGGTTCCCCTAAGCACCTCCTCTTCCGGGAAGTCTTCCCTAACTACCCCTGGCCCAGGTGGAAGCACTTCCCTTCCTCTGAGTCCCCCGCACTTTCTCTGCCTCTCTCCTGGCCTAATCGTCTGCTAGACCTTCGGTCACCTGCTGGACCGTAGGTGACACCCTGGACTGTAGAAGCTCTTAAGAGCACAGTCTACACCTGACTTCCCTCCCTTAACACAGCCCTGACACAGCACGAGCTGACAGCTTGGGTCTAGGGAACTAAAGAAGAACTAGAAAATTCTGGTTTCACTGAACCCATCATGTGCTGGGCACCAGGGACCATCACACACACCACCCACTTCCCCCTCCAGGACGAGGGACAGCTCTCCCTACTGTACAGAAGAGGAAGTCGCTGCCCAGCAAGGACAGAGCTGAAGGCCCAACCTAGCCTCGCTGCTCCAGAGCCCTGGGTGGGCAGGTGCCCCGCCGTCCGGAACCCACGGCACCCAGCCAGGACCACGGAGGGACAGGCACCTGCTTCAGGATGCCACGTCCACACTCCTGAGCTGAGGGGACTGCGGCACCGCGACTGTCCCTGCAGAAGCCGTTCCTCCACCCCCTCCCCTCTGCCCAGCCTGACCCCTCATGGCTCAGGGTGCACAGGCCACCTCGGCCAGAGGCCTTCCCAGCACTGAACTGGGCAAATATTAGTTTCTTTAAGAGAAAAGAAGACCCTCTGGTACCTCCAAGGGGAGCATAAATGAGGCCCCGGGAAACCCCACCAGGATATGGGGCTGGCGGATGCCCAGAAGCAGCTCAAAGCAAACCAGGTAATTACCAAAAAATCAGGCAAAAACCAAAAACAGACCAACCGGAGCAGGACCTGACTTCCTGGTGAACAAATGTTCTCTGTGTTTTTAAGTGAATGCTGCATTTTAAGCCAATCCCTTCCCACTGCCCCCGCCACTGCCATGCCCCCCCTGTGCCCAGCTCACCTGGACAGAGGCTCTTCCTGGACCAGCCCTGAGAGCTTGAGGGTCCCGGCCCTGCCACGGCACTGGGGCTGGGTGGAGGCACTGAGGGCGAGGAGGGAACCCAAGTTCATGCCCCGGTTCCGGAAGAGGATGAAACAGGGCCCCCGGGAGGGGTGCACAGGGGAGAACAAGTCTGAGAGATCTGGGGGGCGGAGGGACATGGGGCAGATACTAGAGAAACGATGGAACTGCAGATGTGGGGCACAGGGATGGGGTGAAGCCCCAGGGCAGGGGCAGGTGGCCCAGGGAGAGTGCGGGCAGGAGGACAGAGCTGAGGGCCACAAAGGGACAGACCAAGGACACATCCACAGGGCGGGGGAGTGGCCGGGGTAGGGGCCGAGAAGTGGGCACAGAGGCCAAGAGAAGGACACCGGGGCTCTGCCCTTGAAGGCTGGGAGATCTCGCCCGGCAGAGGCCTCGGCGGTTGGGGAGGAGAGGGCTGAGCAGCCTTGTGAGAGGAGACCACCCCGGCCTCGATTTCCCCAGGGGTGCACTGGGGTAGGTCCCTGGGAGTGGGCTGGGGTATCCCACAAGGCCTCCCTGGGGGCAGGGGGCTCATTTGCGAGTCTGCTCACATATCTCTATGTTCACACCCCACATACTGACACCCGAAGCCACGATGCCTGTGCCTGGTGCGCTGCCACTGGAAGCTCTGAAGTGTGGCAGAGCCCCCTCCTCACCCAACTTACAGCAAAGGGACCAGGAGAGAGAGCGGGCCAGCCAGCCACAGGCAGGGGGCGTCCCCGCCCCACCTCAGCTCTGGGTGAGGCTCTTGGGAGACAGAAGCAGGACAGCCCCCAAGAGCTGGGCAGAAAGATGAGGGCAGAGGGCCCCAGGTAGCTGAGCCTGAGATTGGGGAGCTGCCTGGAGCAGGGAGCCAGGTACACACAGGGGGAAGGGCTGTCCCCAGATCAAGACCTGCCCACAGGCCTCAGCGGGCACATCCCATGTGCCAGCCCGCCCAATGCCCAGCCCCTTCCTTTTTCCCCACCTCCAGCTCATTCCTTGCCCCCAGAAGCCAGAGCCTGTCCCACCGACCCCAACACCCCATCTCAGCCACCACCCAACTGCTCCAGCTGGCCGGGCTGTGAGTGCTGAGCTGCTCTGAAGAGTGAGGGCTCCAGGCTCCCGGATGAGCCCTCAAGGCCAGCCAGTCTCGACAGCAGGGGCAGAGTCCATGCCGAGTGGGAGGGGACCCCTCTGCCCCTTTGCGGTGCCCCTCTGGCTCCACCAGGCTCAACCCAGGGGCAGATGCAACCCAGTGTGGCCCCAGGGTGGGTCTGGCCTTCCTTGTGGCCACCCGTCCTCCTGCCCAGACCCAGGGCTCTGCTGCAAGGCGAGTCAGGGAGAGGCCTGGCTCTCCTTCCTTCCCTGTCGGCCTTGCACAGGCTGGCCTGCCCTGGACCTGGCCTTCCTGGTCTGTAACACGGGGTGACACGGATACCTGCCCACGCCTGGACATAGAGGGCCTCCGATAAATCCCCGTGGCAATGGCAGCAAATAGTCACTGCCCTAGAGAGGGCCAGGCATGGCTCCTGGTGCCCCCGCCCTGTGCCGCTGGCTCCGCGCACTTTCCAGGCCTTTTTCTATTTCCCAGTCTCCATGTTGAGTCCACACAGCTGGTGGGAGCAGAGCCTGGCCGTGGACCCGAGGGGAGGCTGCACTGTGCCCACATCATCCTACCCGCCCGTGCCATCCCCATCGGAGCCAAATCCATTGGCATTCCTTATGTGCCAGGCACCACTAAGCCGCATACCCCCGATCAAATCATCTAACTGAGCCCCAGTGAGGTAGGGGTGAATACGGATCTCCAGTTTCAGAGGAGCACAGAGAGGTTCAGTAGCACACCTGGGGTCACACAGCAGGTGGAATTTGCACTCAGATAACCCAGCTGGTCTGGGCACTGAGGCCAGTCACTGTCTGACACTCTTGTGTCTCTGTGACACTAGGTGAGCCCCACCCAGGAATGGGAGGCAGGAACTGGCAGGCCCTGGGCCGTGTGGTCCGTGCAGGTGGGTTCCCAGGCAGAGCCGCCTCTCCCTGCGCTGCTGCTCTGTGACGGACCCATCAGACCCAGGAGGTCAGCCCCGATGGCCGCCTCAATCCGCAATTGCCGTTCAGCTGACAGAGCATGGATTTATGAGCAGCTCTCCGCCTTCCCACGGTGGCCGAGCCACCATGCCCACCCCAACCTGGGAGCAGTCCTCAGACCTCCGAGGGTCTTGGTCCACATGTCCTCTGTTCCCCTGAATGCAGGTGCAAGGGGAGGCCCCTGCCTGCATTCCTCACCTCTGCCTCTCAGCCACCAAAACTTCTTGCCCCAAAGCCTCTGCTCTCCCCATTCAGGGACCCATCCACCTCCACTGTTCAGGGAGCCCCAGGCCTCCAAGTTCCCATTTCCATAATGGGGAAACTGAGGCCCACGGGGCTGAGGACACAGGTCGGAGCTGGCCCCTGCAAGGCCAGGCTGTGGCTCTCTCCAGACCTTTCCAACCTCCACCCTTTAAGGTGCAAAGATCAAAGGTCAGTGTCATTTCACCAGTGCGAGGCCGAGGGGCTTTCCTAGGTCACAGGGCGGTTTTTGATGCTGAGTCTGGGAGTACAGCCCCCCTCTGAAGCCCGGCTCACGGTGGGGAGCGGGGAGGAGGCACGGGATGGAGGCAACTGGGGTTCAGGACAGTGAGCCGCGGTCTGGCCAGCCCCACCCTCTGCCCCCAGGGCAGGAATCAGGAATGGAGACAGCCAGCCCAGACCCCTGGCCTCCCCAGCACTCCCACCTCAGCCTCTGCACCTGCCTTTCCCGCTCCCAGAGTCCCCTCTTCAGAACCAGCCACATAATTATGGGTGGGGCCCACAGCGTAACAGAAACCCTGGGCACCTTATCCAAGAGTCGTTGTGAACTTCAAGGTGGCGATGACTGGGCATAACACAGTGTGGGTCCTTCTGAGTGTGGCCCCATTACTGCCCAGGTCTCAGCCCTGCCCCTTCCTTCCATCCTGTCTCCTCCACCCACATCCCACCCTCAGCAGCCCCCTTGCCCGCCCGCACACCCCCTTCCCTGGGCTCCGCAGATGCAGCCTACACCGGGAAGCCCATCTGCCCTGGGGGGACCCTCTGGGGGTCTGGGCCAGTCTACCAAGGCTCTGGCCTGGAAGTCACCAAGCACAGCTGGCCACAGGCCACCAGAGGCCACCTTCCCATGCATGTCCTGGCCGGGTACCAGTCTGAGACAATAGTGGCCCAATAGAAGCTTCTGGAAGAAAATGCTGGTGCTCTACTCCAAAGCAGCCCTGGGCTCTGAGCTGAAGCTTCAATCCCCAAACTCACAGGTTCCCAGGTCCTCCCACCTCAGATCCTCAGACCCAGGACCCCCAGATCCCCAAACCCACAGCCCTGAACCCCCGACCCTGGAGCCCAGCCTCCCCCTCCCGGCAGCAGCTCGGAGGCCTCCTCTGCCCGCAAGAGCAGCCCCCGGTCTAGCCCAGGTGTCCAGCAGAGTGGGCTTGGGTCCCCAGGCCACCCAACCTTTGCTGGGCAGATTTGCTCTTCATGCCTGTCTGTGGGAACCAAGGCCAAGCTCCTCCCCTCCCCAAGGGCTTGCCAGGAAGAGCTGGAGGTGGGGACTGGTGGGGGAGCCCCCATGCCAGGGCTCCAGGAAGACAGACATAAGCGCAGGGCGTTGGGTCCCATGACTCCTGAGTGCACGTGTGTGCGTGCATGCGCCCATGTGCATGTGTGTGTGTACATGTGTGACCCCAGGTGCCTGTGTGCCCGTGTGCGCATGTGTGAATGTGTGTGTATATGTGTGTCCCTAGGTGCATGTGTGCCCGTGTGTGCATGTGTGTGTGCGGGTGTGCCCCTACGTGCATGTGTGCCCCCGTGTGCATGCGTGTATGTGTGTACATGTGTGTCCCTAGGTGCATGTGTGCCCGTGTGTGCATCTGTATGTGTGTGCCCCTAGGTGCATGTGCGCCCATGTGTGCATGTGTGGGTACATGTGTTTCCCTAGGTGCATGTGCGCCCATGTGTGTGCACGTGTGTCCCTGCGTGCGTGCCCATGTGTGCGTGTATGTGTGTGCTCATGTATGTGTGCACCTGCACATGTGTGCACACACCAAGTGATAAATCTGGCCACCTAGAGGAGGTGTTTTACTCTCCTCTGCGCCTTATTAACAAATTGCATGGCCTGACACACACAGCCGGGTACTGAATCTCCCAGGCAGATCAGCGTAACAGGAAGTAAACAGCGGCCTGCACCAGCCACCTGCTCAGCCTGACCCGTGTCCTGCACCAGCCTCCAGGTCCCGCCTCGGACTAACTGAGCCTGGGCGCCCTCCTGCACCAGCGGCTCGGAGCCCTGGCCATGCTGCCAGCCCCGTGGCACTGTGAGGCTGTAGGGGGTCTGCTACCTGCCTCCTCACCCCCTGTACTGTCCCAGGGACCCGGCTCCCCTCACACAGCAGCCAGCCCTGAGGAACTGCCCTCCCAGGCGCTCAGCCAGCCTGCTGGGTAAAGCTAATGGGAGCCTTCCGGGCTGCTGAGGAGGAAACAATGAACACAGGTGCGGGGGGGCCTCACTGGGGTCCCCCCTGAGACACAGTGCATGGCCCCCTTGCTCTCCAGGCCCCCGCCAGGCCAGCCGGGCCCCATCCCTGCCCATCCCAGGGAGCTTCTCCCGCAGCCCAGGTGGCAAGTGGCAGAGCTGGGATTGGAACCCGGGCAATTTCCAGCGCCGATGCTTTGCAGGCTGTCTCAGAGGCAGACGTCCTCCTGGCTCACCCACCCTCCAGGCCAGAACGGACTGATCCCTCCTGCCTTGGCAGAGAGGTGTCACCTGCCCATGCCTCAGGAAGCCTGGGTTCCCTACGGGCAGGACCTGGGTCTCCCTCATCAGTCCCCTCTCAGCTCAGCCCGGCCCAGAGCCCAGCCCACGATGCTCGGGAAGTGCCCCCTGGACAGCTGTGTGCTGTGAAACCTCCTTCCTGCAGGTGAATTCCAAGGCTCCCGAAGCAGGAGCAACAGGAGGCAGACACCTGGCTGCCCTCAGCCTGGGCCAGAGCACCCCGCCCAGTGGGTGTGCGCGGCTGCTGGCAGGTGGGGGCCGCCCAGGCTGTAGATCACACCCAGCCTGCCCTGGCTCTCGGCGAGGCTCATCCTGCCTCATAAAGATGCCAGCGAGCCCTGCGCCAGCACAGGCAGGCCCGCAAATCAGTCTGGGCGCAGGATTTAGAGTGTCACCCCTCTGCCAGGCGGATTAGCTTTGCGGGACAGCCGCTGAGGCTGCGAGAAATACGACCCGCCGCCCCTGGGGCTGGAGAAACGGCAGAGATTTATTCCAAATCAGCCAGCTCAGACGCAGCAGACGGCTGCTCCTGCTACAGGAGGGGAAATCAAGGCACAGAAAGGGGGCACCTGCCCAGGACCCGCAGTGCAGTGGCCGGCCAGGCCCCACCCCTGCACCCCTCAAGCCCCTGGTCCCTTCCTGCCCAGCTATGCAAGGTCCCTTCAGGGTTCCAGTGTCACCAACGGCCCTGTCTGGGAGTTTCCTCTGTGAGGCACATGGGCTTCCCCTTGAGGACAGCAGAGCTGTTTCCCGAACCTGGACCAAGTGTTTCCCCAAAGGGCTGAGATAACCAGGAGCCCACCGAGGAGACAGGCTGCCTTCCTCTGGGTCAGCAGTGGGAGCAAATGGTGACCCTGCGGCCCCCCAGGAATGGCAAGGAAGTGGCAGCAGTCTCAGCCCTCCCCACCCCCAGGCCATCCCTGCCAGGTCCATGGGATGCTTCAGAAAGCCGGCTGAAGCCCGGTATGGCAGGCAGAGCAGACTGGCCGGCACTGGCAGGGGGCCTGACACCCCGGGGCAGCACATCCATCTGACCTCACACTCCCATGACGGTGACGACAATGTGAAGGCAGCTGTGCAGTGATGTCACCCAATGGGTTCTCAGGAATGTCGTTACCCCAGGGCCAGGCCGTGCCACAGTGGCAACTAGCCCAGCATCGCCCGCCCTGGCAGCCAGCAGGAGCCTCCCGCATGCCATTCATCCACTCCGGCCACCGAGTTCACCAGGGAGGCCCCAGCCTGGCACGGAACTGCAACCCTGGACAGCACCCTCCTGGGGCGTCTCCAGGGGCCTCATCTCACCTCAGACCTCCGCAGGGGAGGGGCCTGGGCGGGGGTGGGACCCCTCTTCCCAGGTACAGTTCCTCCCAGCAGGAGCTCCCGTCTGCTCACAGGGCCAGATACACTTCCTTCCACCTGGGTGCTTGGAGACCTCGACCCCCCACCACGCCGGGGCCTCAGCCATTACATCCCCTCACTTCTGTGGCTTCAGAGGGGTGGAGACTCCCAGGCCCGTGGGCTCGGGGGCTGTCAAGCAGAGAGCTAAGGACTGTGCGAGGCAGCTGGTGTGAAGTGTTATCCAAGGGCCAGGGCAATGGCTCATGCCTGTGTTCTCAGCACTTTGGGAGGCCAAGGCAGGAGGATTGCTTGAGCCCAAGCGTTCCAGACCAGCCTGGGAAACAAAATGAGATCCCCTCTTCGCAAAAAAATACAAAACTAGCCAAGCACAGTGGCACAGCTGTGGTCCCAGCCACACGGGAGGCTGAGGCTGGAGGATCACTTGAACCTGGGAGCTTGAGACTGCAGTGAGCTGTGATCGCAGCACTGCATTCCAGCCTGGAAGACAGTGAGGCCCTTTCTAATAATTTCTAATTTCTATATATATATAATCACACATCCCGGCAGGGACGTATCAGCCACGCGTGTGGGGGGCGGGGGAAGGGGACGCACATGCCCGCAGGCCTAGGAACCAGGCAGCACCAGCTCACGTCTGGGGGCCACGGGGGCCTGGGGGCAATGGTTGAGGACTCAAAAACGATGCCAGCCAGCTGAAAGGCTCCCAGTGGCCAGAGCTGGAAAAGCTTTAGTCACGAAACTAATAGTATTGAATATAACCCAAAGTACAAAACAAACATCTCTAAGTCCATGCTGCTCTGAGTATTTGAATAAATTAATAAATGAGAGAGAAGAGACAAATCTCCCATGCAGAATTCCAGGTGCTTTTTGTCTCTGCCCCCAGAGGTGGAGCCCGGAAGGGGTAGCAGACAGGAACTCGGGCGACCTGAGTTGGGGCCGCCGCCACCGCCTCACTGCATGCTCGTGGCGGGGACACTGGAGCCTGCGGTTGGGTGTGGGAGCTCTGTGTGAGCCTCAGGATTTTTCTGCAAGCCCAAAAGAAGGCTTAGTTTTAAAAGATGATGCTGAAACAAACAGCACCCCTGAAGGCCAAGGTCTGGTGCAGCTGGGCACAGGCAGACGGGGGAGGGCAGGGGGGACCCACTTTGGGACATGACACCTCCTGACGAGGCGGCCAGCAGGGTATTTAGGGGGGACCCTCTGGCTGCCCCAAGCCCAGGCGTGGAGTGAGCACCTTTGGGGCCCCGCTCTGCTCCCAGCCCTCCTGGAAGCCTCTGCCCTGAAATCACAAACGTCCGGGCTCATGCGTCCCCTGTGCTGGCCACAGGGACTCTGCAGAGGGAGACACTGCGCCCCTCAGCCTTGGCCTATCTGAAGGGAGACAGACCTGGACCTGGGCCTCCAGGTCCCAGTGACAACATGGGGACACGGGGATGTTCAAGGCTGCCACCAAATCCAGAGCTCTGAAGTGGGTTCCACCACAGCCACCCGGAGCCCCAGGAGCCTCCCTGGGCTTCTAGCTGCCTACCACCTGTACCCCCCACACCCCCCCCCCCCCCCCCCCCACCCATCCCTTCACCTGTACCCCCAACACCCACACCCACCCCATCATCCACACCCACCCCACCCCACCCATCCCTTCACCTGTACCCCCAACACCCACACCCACCCCATCATCCACACCCACCCCACCCCACCCATCCCTTCACCTGTACCCCCAACACCCACACCCACCCCATCATCCACACCCACCCCACCCCACCCATCCCTTCACCTGTACCCCCAACACCCACACCCACCCCATCCCTCTACCCCACCCCCACCCCTACCCTCACTCCACCCCATTCCTGTACCCCCACCCCATCCCTCTACTCATACCTCCCACACCCACCCCAAACCTCTACCCCCACTCCCACCTCTACCCCATCCCTAAACCCCAAACCCACCCACCCCACACCTCTACCCCCACCTCACCCCACCCCCACCCCCACCTCACCCCACCCCCACCCCCACTGCCTGCCGGTCCCACAGGAAGCCGGAGCGTCTTGGCTGGGCCCAGGGAATTCCTTCCCAGCCTCTTCCAGCCTCCTGGGTTTCCTGTGTGGAAACGGGCCTGGATCCGCCTTGGTAAACACAATGTCAGGAGGGAGAAGTCACCCTGGGCTTCCTGTTTGCTGGGAGCACATCCCAGGCCCCCAGGCACCGTGGGGCGGGGCTCGTTCCCAGGAGAGGAGCAGACAGGGGGCCTCCACCCCAGGAATCACCCTCCCGCCAGGGCTGCAGACAGGCCCCGGGGCGTGGGGCGCAGTCACAGGGCAGGGGCCTCCTCGGATTCCCAGGGAACCAGGGCATGGGGGCCCGAGACTGGTTCCCTTCTGGAGAGCCCAGAGCACCGTCCATTCCACGGCAGCTGGGGGTGGCCCTGGGGAGGGGAAGCAGATGATGACAGGTGCTGAGCCATGTTCACACACATGACCACACACGTGAACAGGAACCTCGGCAGAGGGGGAGACTGAGGCTCGAGACACAGGGGGACTGGCAGAGCCTCCCCTCCCAGCCCGGGACCCCAGGAGAACGTGGGCATCATCGGGCAATGACCCCGCTGCTGGTTATTTAGGGCCCCCATCTCGGGCACTCCAGGCGGCCCCCATTCCCCCCATTCAGCTGCTGGGGCTCAGGGCCCAGTGAGAACCCTGTGGAGGCTGCTGATGTGACCTCACTCCCAGTTCCCAAGGAAAAGCGGGCCAGGAAAGGACCAGGCTCAGGCCACGTCCTGCTGGCCTCACGAGGAACACACAGGCCCAAGGGCAGCGAAGCCACCAGCAGGCCAGGAGGGGCGAATTGCTCCACTTCGGCTCCAGGCCGCTGCCCCATCAGCCAGGCTGCTTGGATCCCTGCCACCATCCCCAGTATTGCTGCTGCTCTGCCAATGGCCCCACCCCAGCCACCGCCACCAGCCTCCCTGCCACCAAGACTCCTCCACCAGCAGTCCCCTAACCCCAAACCCGCCTCAGCCCTGGCCATCCGCCGTCAGCAGCTGCGTGGCTCCCCGTAGGCCGCCACTTCTCCCCACCTTGGCTGACCCTGACCCTCCCGTGAGCCCCTCCCATCCTGCCCCTGCACGCTCCAAATCCGTCCCCCTACTCCTCAAGGAACACCTGCTGGAGGCTCAAGCAGCCCTTGCCCTCTCGGGGCCTCAGTTTCCCCAAATGTCCCAGAGGCAGGAGGCGGAGGCTCCCTTGCCCTCTCAGGGCCTCAGTTTCCCCCAAATATCCCGGAAGCGGGAGGTGGAGAGGCTCCCGCAGGATGCATTGGTGCCGCTGCCTTAGCTTCGGCTTCAGTCAAAGAGCTGGGTCCTGGGCGGCTGCCGCTTTCCCATCCATAAAATGGGTGACTCCTACTTGGGCCGCTCCCCAGGCAGCTTTCCAGCCCCTAATGACAGGGCTGAGGGCTTTGATGTCCCAGATGAAAGGCCGCCCCAGCTCCTGGGCTGGCCCCAGGACAGTAGATTCCACGTCCAGTAAAACAGGCACCGCCCTCTGAGAGCCAGGCCTGAACTGTGGGAAATGGGCCCGGCCTGGCCTGCCCAAAGGCCACCATCCCCGAGGCCCCAGCCATGCCAGCCCAGCAGGCAGCGAGGACCGGGGTCCAGACAGGGAGGACGGGGGTCCATGGCGGCTCCCCAGCAAGAAGCAGGCTCTGGACCCCTCCAATAACAGAGGGACAGGGAGGGGGCAGGGGTGTGCTCTATGAAAGAAAAGGACCCACCCAGACATGCCTCAGCACCCCGCAGTTGTCCGGGCTCTGGGGCAGCTCCCCAGCCTCCCTCCTGAGACCAGCATCACCCCGGTCCCTGAGGATGAGCTACCCTGACCCACCCAACCCCACTCAGACCCCAGCACTGTCCTGGATCCCACGGACAGAGTGCCCGGCCAGCGCCTCTGTGCAGGTTGGGGGTCACAGCCAGCTGCACTGGGTTTCCAGGACACGGGCCGGGTGGGCTTCTCAGGCTCTCCTGAGAGCAGGGTCCTAAGAGGATCACCCCTCCCCACGCCAAGCTCCATCACACCCTGCCCCAACCCGACCCCTTCGCCAAGTTCTCCAAACCCAGCAGAGCCGGCACGCGTGGCCCTTGGCTTGTCGGGAACAACCCCGCTCTCCACATTAGTCTGAGTTTCTGCTGAGACGCAGCGCTGGCCTCGAACAAAAGCAGGGCTGGGGCTGGAGGATCAGGGGCCCCAGCAGCCTCCCGGGCTGGCCTGCGACCCCAATCCCAGAGGCTGGAGTCCCAAGGGCCACCTGCGATGGACACCAGGGGCCTGGGTGCAGGTGACCCTGTGGCCTGACCTGGGGGACCCTGTGGCCACACGAAGGACTGGGTCTGTGTGGGACCACAGTGCAGGGCTGGCCGGAGACTCTCTGCAGAGACAGCTCAGAGCTGTCCTGGACCTGCTTCCACCACGGCCGGAGCCTCTTTAAAGGGATGCCGTCATTCACGTATTCACTCATTCCTTCAGCCAGCGCCTCCCCAGCCCCGCTGGGCCTAGCCTTGTGCCCAGGATCCGGGAAGGTGATGACTCAGACCCCGCCAGGCATCAAGGCAGGGAGACGGGCAGAGACCACACAAGGTGTGACGAGCCATAGCGGAGAGGCCCAGGGCGGCCACCAAGGAGGGGCCCCAGGATCCCCTGCCTGGAGCCAGGGAAGGGCACCTAGCCGGGGACAGGGGGAGTCCCCAGGGGAGGGAGGGGCTGCATAGCCAGCCGCTGGGCAGGGGATCACAGCACGGGGGATGGTGGGGCCTCATGGCCAGGACCTCGGGTTGAACTTGGAGTGGAGCAGCTGGAAGCCAGTGCAAAGCCGCAGAAAGGGGCAGGTGCCCAGACACAACCTTCGCAGGCCAGGCAGGCGGGGGGTACTGGCATGGGGACAGAGTAACAGGCTTAAGGAAGCTAACTGGTTCAGCTGGGGACCTACCACATGAGAAGCAGACAGGACTCTGAAGACGCCAGGAGGCAACCAGAGAGCAACAGCTAAGGTGGCCCCAGAAGGCACATGTACAGGTCAGGTGAGGCCGTGAGCTCAGAGCATTCAAAGGGCTGGGGATCCCCCAAAGGGTCTGTGGCCTCTGACCACAGGAAAGCCCAGCAAACTGGGGTCAAGACAGACCCAGGCCTGAGACCTCCAGGGAAGAGCCTCCATCCAGGCTGCCCCAGGAGAGGGCTCCTGCGGCTCGGGGGTCCTGAGCCCATGAGCAAAGGCAGGCAGAGGGCAGAGGATGGCAGGAAGACTCTGGGAGGGAAATGCTGCCACCACTCCTGCCTCGACTTCCCCATATAGCATAACCCAGAGAGAAGGGAGCCAGGGGCCGCTTACACAGGGCTGTTTCCCGCCAGCCCAGCCCCCAAGCCTGGCTCCCTGCCCCAGCCTCAGGACCCTAAGATCTCGGCAGTCAACAAGAAAGCAGGTCAGAGAGGAAGCGTGGGCTTGAATCCCAGTTCTGTCATGTTCCACCTTCTCTGAAGGGCCCTCATGGCACCGTGGGCCCCACAGGAGCTGCAAGGCAGGCCCTGGCACAGCACCCGAAGCCCTGGGTCCCCGTGGATGTGTCCTTCCCACGCTTACTGCCCCTCACCCCGGGGACCCTCAGAGGGCGGCACACCAGGGCGTGAGGAGTCTGCCGACACCCAGTGAACTCGGCAGCCATGGGAACCATCGATGCATCTTTAATTCACAAATAAAAGCTGTAGCAAGATGTCATCTACACATTTGTACAAAGGTTCAGACGTCCTATACTACGCACGATCCTCAAAGTATGAGCCTGTCGTGCGGGGACGTCGCAAACGCTGGCAGGCTCACCCCTCGTCTGCATTTGGCAAGAAGTGCCTCTCAAGGCCCCCCCACCCTGCCCAGGGTGCCCCCCAGAGGGAGCAGGCCTCCCACAGCTGGAGAGAGCCTGGCCCCCAGGACACCTTCCCTAGAAAACCATAAAAACATAGATCATTTGTCTTCAAATTCCCACGGCAAATTCCGCATTTATGGGCAAAATGATATAAAAATATGAACCTAACAGAACCTTTACAAAACCCTACCCCCCATCTTTGTTGTTGGTCGTGGTGGTCTGTTTTTTTTTTTTTGCTTGTGGTTTTGGTAAAAATTCCTGCCGTGGAAGAGGCAACCTGTACGTGGGGCTCAGCCCTTGTTAGCTGCCCTCGGGACAGAGCAGGTGGTCGGGAAGGGAGGGGACTCGAGGTCAGCCATCCCCACCCAGGAGATCCCAGGATGGATCTGCGTTGAGAACCCCACACAGATCCCCCACAGCCCGGGCTCTGCCGAGAGGAAACCATTGTAAAAGAAAAGTCATCCTGAATCCTGAAAGACCCCTGGGGCGCGCAGGTAAGACCCGCTCCACAAAAACTGCTTGGCTGCAAAGAAGGCAAGATGGACACACACACAACCGGTGCCAGCCCTGGCCCGGACAGGCGCAGCGGGGCCAGGCTGAACACAACTTCTGCTGGTGTCTCAAGTCTGTAGCACCAAATGCAAAAGGGAGACAAGTCCAAATCAAGGTCAAAGGCACTTGCGTTGCTGTTGGGTGGCGACGGTCTTCTGGTCACTCTGGCACCCTCGCTGTCCACCGCGTGGCCGGCCCTCCCTCCCCCACACTCCGTCTCCTCTCTGAGACTCCCGTCCTGCACAGAAACCCCTCCGCATCCTCCCCCCGCAGCCCCCACCACATCCTCGCTCCGTCCCACGTCCCGTCCTCCAGCCCCCTGCACGCCCCCTCCTCTTGTCCGGCGCCCAGCCTCAGACGTCCACCTCCTGCGGCCCCGGGACGGCAGCACTGGCTGCAACGCTGATGTCGAAGCAGGTGACCATCATGACGTGCGCCTTGCACAGGTTCACGCACTGCTCCAGTGCCGCCGTGGCTCGCTCCAGGGCCGCCAGGTACTCGGCCGACTCGGGCTCCAGCTCCGGGTCCACCTCAACTGGGGAGGGGAGGAGAGGGGAGGGGCACCTGGGTCAGGCCCGAGGCTTGGGGGCAGCCACCTGGCCCCCCAGAGGCCCCAGGAAAGGCATCTTGGCCCGGCCGACCCTGCCTTCCAGCCTTCCCATCACAAGGTACAGGAGAGCAACGGGGCTCAGGGAGAGGAGGGGAGGGCAGGCGTCAGGGCACACGGAGGGCCGGGCTGGGTCCGTGGGCGGGCGGGACTCACACTGCTCCAGCCAGCGACCAGGCTCCAGCATCAGCCGGCCCTGGGTCTCGGCCAGCTCCTCACACAGGTGCTCATGCTTGGCCTGCACCTCCCGCAGCCGCTGCTGCCTGCGCTCCGCCAGCCGCAGCCTTGTACTGACGCACGCCAGACCCTGGGAGGCAGGGCGGGCGGGGGGCTCAGGCCTGGGACTCTCTCCCCAGGGACCCCCAGCAGCCTTGTACTGACGAACACTGGACCCTGGGAGGCAGGGTGTGCGGGGGGCACAGGCCTGGGACCCTCTCCCCAGAGACCCCCAGCAGCCTTGTACTGATGAACACTGGACCCTGAGAGGCAGGGTGCACGGGGGGCTCAGGCCTGGGACCCTCTCCCCAAGGACCCCCAGCAGCCTTGTACTGACAAACACTGGACCCTGGGAGGCAGGGTGCGCGGGGGGCTCAGGCCTGGGACCCTCTCCCCAAGGACCCCCAGCAGCCTTGTACTGACGAACACTGGACCCTGGGAGGCAGGGTGCGGGGGGGGCTCAGGCCTGGGACCCTTTCCCCAGGGACACCCAGCAGCCCTGCCGTGGCCCCGCCTCCCTTCACCTGCCAGGCCTTGGCAGGCACACAGTGGGGCTCCAAGGGCGGGCAGGGAGCAGACCTGAGGCAGCCCACTCATGCCCATCTGGGTCCTGGCACGGCTCTAAGACCACCTCCCCACGACAGGGGAGAATGCCAGCGGACAGCAGCAGTGGCCTCAGGACCCCCCAGCCACCCGCCCACTGCCCAAGCGAAGTGTCGGGGCTGCAACAGGCTTGGGCTGGGCAGGGCTGCCCCTACCTTTGCGTCCTGGGAGGAATGTGGACAGAAAGTGAGGTCAGGGGCTGCCCGGCCACACCCCCAGAGGCCTGACGAGCCCATCAAATGGCTCACTCTGCCATCCGCGGCAGGCTCCCCACCAGGGCTCATAGACCCCAGCCCACCAAAGGCCCTACCTGGGTGGGGGCCTCCCTCGGGGTGGGGCGGGGCCGCTGAAGGCGCTCCACGTCGTCGATCTCGTACACCTTGATCTCGAACGGCTCCTTCAGGGAGCCAGCCAGGGGCGGGGGCAGGTCCACCCACTGCCCGGGGAGGCTGGGCTTACGGCCCAGGGCAGCGGTGTCGGGCAGTGGGGCGGGAATAAGGCGCCGCCGCTGCATACCTGGAACGGAGAGCCGGGCACAGGGGTGAACAGAGGCGGGGCCCAGCCCAGGCACTGCCCCTGCGGGGACGCTGAGGAGCCAGCCCGCGTCCTGACAGGGGTCCGGTCCAGGAGTCCTCAGGCTGGCGCTCTGCCCAGGGCAGGGAGGAAGCCGACCCCAAGCGAGGCCCACAGCTCTCAAGGGCGCCCCCACCCCCACTAGGGCCTCCCACTTTCCCTGCCATGACCTGAGCAGTTGTCCCTTGGGGCAGCCCTGGCGGGGGCCTTCCAGACAGCCGGACACTCGCCAGGGAGGCACCAGGCCCGGGACCCAAACCCAAGTCCAGCGCCCCAGCCTGGCAACCTGTGCAGGGCTGCCCTTGTGCTCACCCTGACACAGACCAGGATCAGCCCCCCAGGGCAGGGTGCGGCCAGAGAAGGGCAAGTACAGGGTGTTTATAAACTGCAGAGGGCTGTGCACATCCACACACAAAAAGCCCCAGGCGGGTCTGTAAACAGTCCAGGGCTGTGTGCGTCTGGGACCTTGAAGGCTGTGCCCATCTGTCCAGCATCTCATGGCCCTGTAAACTGGAGAGGGCCGTGCACCTCTGCACCCACCTGTGGCCCTCTTCTTGGGGGACTTGAGGCTGCGAGTGCGGGCGCCTGGGGAGGCAGCCCCACTCTCGCTCATGGAGTCAGGGGCGGAGGAGGCGCTGCCGGTGGCCTCGCTGTCGCGCCGCAGGCTCTCATAGCCGCTGCTGCCACCGCTGTGGTGGAAAAGGGCGGTGCGGCCCATGGCGGGCGGCAGCTCTCCACTCAGCACGCTGCTGTTGTCGCTGCCATGGCCGCTGCTGTAGCGCTGGGGCCGCCGCGGGGCGGTCACCTTGCTGTAGGGGGAGGGCAGAGCTGGGCCTGTGGGTGGCCGCTCCTCCCCCACATTCACGCCACTGTCATGGCCGCTGTCTGAGTCCGCCGAGCCCCACGAGGAGCCACCTCGGCCTGGGGCTCCACTGGCTGACAGCTCATGGACGCGGCTGTGAGCAGCCCGGAGCGCCTGCTTTGTGCCCATGATGGTACCCCGGCCAGCCTTGGCCCCGACACTGGGCCCGGCCCGTGGGGCTGCTCTGGGACCGGCCACAGGGCCGCCAGGGCTCCTGCCCGCCACAGAGGCCACAGACAGCTTCACCGAAGGCCCCAGAGCCCGCGACCCACCAGCCACTAGGCTACGGCCCTTGCCTCCACCAGCAGGGGGCTTGGGGGCCCCCACAGCCTTGGTTGCGCCGCTCCTACAGGCGGGAGCTGGACCGTGTGTGGGGCTGGAGGGTGGCACACCCAGCTTGGGTACAGCCCGGGGAGGCCGCCCAGGGGCTTCCCGGCCCTTGCTGCTGCTGTGCGCCAGGCCTTCGTACCGCTCCAGAGACGCGTGGCCGGCAAGACGGTGTGCCGCTTCTACCTTGCTGGCCCGGGCCTTCAAGCTGGACGTGGCCCTGGGGACAGAGTGGTCAGCCCGGCTGCTGGGCCTGGGCTCCTCCTCCCCTCGAAGGACGGCAGCGGCCCCGGCACGTGCCAGGTTCACAGCATGGGGAGTGGCCGAGGCCGGGCTGCTCCTCTGCTCCAGGCTGGACTTTCGTGTGGGTGGGGCCGGGGGGGCCGCCCCGCTGGGCCTTGGGAGGAAGCCCCCCCTGGGAGCCAGACTCTTCTTGCTGGTGGGGGAGGCCTTCAGGCTGCCCGAGCAGGCCACCACCTCCGAGGGAGCATCCCCCCAGGACACAGCTGGCGTTGTCACACCCAGCGTGGTGGCACCCCTCCGCAACGGTGGGATCCGAGCCACAGCCTCTGGCCTGCGGGCCGCCCTGGCTGCCACCTCACACCCGTCCACCACTCTCTGGGCACAGGCTAGCATCACCTGGGCCTCAGGCAGCTGGGGGGAGCCAAGTGTGGGGCTGGGGACCCTGCCAGCAAAAGCTACCTGGGCATCACACTCCCCTACCCGGAGCAGCCATGGGTCCTCGAACAGGCCTCCATGGCCAGGTGGGCTCTGGCCCGGGCGAGCACAGCCCACGCGGGTGGTGGCAGAGGCAGTCCTCGGTTTCCGGGGGAGGCTGGAGTGGATGGTCTGGGCTGCGGATGCCCCCCGCGAGGGCCCGGCCTGGGGCTCCCTGCCAGGTCGGGATGGGACCACTGCAGCCACTTCCCCAGAGCACGGACCCCAGGTTGGCCTGGGACTGTCAGGTCTGTCTGGCTCCAGGAACCCAGAGCTTCCGTCCCCCAAGGAACCATCCAGGGCAGGGGGGCCCCCAGGGTCAAGCCCTGCCAGCGAGTCGGGGCTGAAGCGGGGCTGCAGCGTGGGGCCACGGCTGTCGGCGGTACAGACACTGACCTCACTGAGCCAGGAGCTGATGGAGGAGCTGTGACTGCTGCCGGCCCAGGCCGTCCCCTCCAGGGGCCCCCCCTCAGGTGCCTGAGAGGTGTAGGCGTCAAACTCATCATTGATGCTGCTGATAATGCTGACCGGCCGGGACCCCGAGGCCAGGGCCTGCAGGGAACAGTCACTGTCGAAGCTAGCCAGGCTGGTGGGCCGCCCAGCTCCAGCAAGCTCCCCCAGCGACAGCTCCTCCACCACCGTGAACACCAGCTCGTCCTCGCCGTTGAGCTCCACTGGCCGCTGCAGGGTCACTGTGGTGGTGAGCAGGCCCCGCTCTGGACAGCGACTGCCAGCAGCCAGGCGGGGGCAGGTGGCCCCAGGAAGCATCGGGGACCCAGCCACCTGCCCACTCATGCCCACGGGAGGGGTCCGTGCCACTCCATCAGTGCCCCCTCCCCCCGGCTCTTCTGGGGCTCTGCAGGCTTCCAGCAACTGAGGGGGTGGGGGAGCCGGGCTGGGCAGTGGCCTCCTGCCTCCACCCACTGCAGCCTTTTCCGGGACCAGCAGCTCGGGCCAAGTGCTGCTGTCCTCTCTCTGGTCACCCCAGACAGGGGCCTTGCAGGGCTCAGGGGCACCCTGGTGGGTGTCTGGGCCACAACTGCCTCGAGGGGTGCTGGCAGCCATCGGGGTGCCCACGGCCTTCCTGGGGGATGCAGCCTCTGGTGGCGAGGGCTTCCGGCCCCCTCGGGCGGGGCTGGCCTGAGCTCCGTCGGTGCCGCCTGGACCTCCTGAGGGACCCTCGCTGCCGTCCATGCATTCTAGCCGCTCTTGCAGCTCTGCGAAGGTGCTGCAGCGGAAGTGGTCTGCGTCTCGGGGGCCCTTGGAGGGCCGGTGGCGGCTCAGGGCAGGGATGATGGGCACGAAGTCGGGCGGACCTTCGTTGTCGGTGAGCTCCCGGTCTGACAGCGCCGCCCCACCGGGCCCCACGTAGATGACCGTGTCACAGGACTGCTCGCTGCTAGAGGAGTAATCGGGGTCACCGGGCAGGCAGGGGGGCATGCGGTCGGGGTCCAGGGCCACAGTGCGTGGGTGGAAGGGCCGCAGGTGCGGGGGCCGACGGGCCCGGCCTTCCTCACAGGAGCTCTCCCCACCAGAGGAGCTGGAGGCGCACTGCGGGAAGAAAAGTGGAGCTGCTGAGCCCAGTCTCCCCTATGCCCTCCGCTTCCCCGACCCTCCCCAGAGCACATGGCCAACGCTGTGGTCACTGTGATGAAAACCACAGCAGCCACCACCAACCACGTCCTGCCAAAAGCTGGGAGCGATACTGAGTCTCAGGGGAACCTAAGTGACCATTCTTAGCAACTTTACAAGGAAAACGGTGTCACTGGCACTGGGAGGGAACGGGAAGCTCAAAAGACAAGCATGCGTGCCCAGGCAGGACTCGGACCGAGGGCCATGTAACCCCAGAGTGCCCCAAACTCCACCCTCCAGCCGCAGAGAGGGGTCCCTAGGAAGTCCCTGCGGGGCTGGTGCAGCACCTCGGGGCCTGTGCGGGGGCAGCAGGCTGGAGTGAGGCCACCATGAGCCGCATACAGCAAGCCCCGATTCTGCCCACTGTATCCAAGGACCTGAGACTGGGCTCCCCGCCCCCCAGGGAGGGCCACATGGGCACAGCCTCATGACACCAGAACACACAGGACATCTACCCAGGCTCCAGGCCACCTGCTGACCCCCACCCCAAGCAGGCCAGCGGAGGCCTGCAGTGGACACAGGAGCCGGGAGGGCCCCGAGATGGGGCGGGTAGGAGGTGGGGGGCACCTTGGCCTTCTTCCTGCGCAGGCGGTGGATGCGGGCGGCGAGCTGCACGGTGCTGAGCGTCTCCGCGTGCTGGGCTGGCGCATCCGACACGTGGGCGATCATGGTGGTGCGGCAGCCGGTGGTGGCCAGGGACTCACGCAGCAGCATGGTGAGCCTGTGGTCCCTGGGGGTCGAGGCGGTTCAGACGCCAAGGGTTAGGGTTCGGGACAGGCTGGCCAAGGGCAACCCTGGGATCAGTCTGGTTCCCACCCAGCTCCGGCACCAGCCCAGCGTGGGGCCCCAGGCAGCCCACGGGCAGCGAGGCCTGTCAGGTGGTGGAGGAGCAAAGCCCTGAGGAGCTGGGGGCCACAGCAGCGCCGGGCACACCAGACACGGATTTACCAGGTCACCAAGGGGCCACCACGGTCGGCACCTGCCCAGGCCCTACACTCACCGGTACGGCACATGCTTGGCTCCGTTGACCAGGGCCAAGATGACGCTGCCCAGGGCCGACAGGGACAGACACAGGGGACCCCCAGCAGCCTCCCCGGCCCTGCCAGGCGCCGCCTCACAGCTGCCCAGGTCGATGAGGTGCAGGCGGCTGCGGCCTCCGGACACTGGAACCGCAAGGCAAGCAAATGACAGTGTAGCCAGGGGCCCCCAGACCCTGCTCCACATCCCCACCCCAGGCCCAAGCAGGGGACACCCCCAGGAGCCACTGGATGACGGGCCCCTGTGCCTGGGTCTCGCTGACACGTATCCCACAGGGCCCGGGAGTGCAGGCATGGCACCTACTTCCTCCCCGGCCGCACTTCTCCATGCGGTACTGGTAGACGTGCAGCGTGAACAACATGTGGGAGCTGCGTCGGGCGTCCTCGCCGCAGCCCGCTCGGCTGGTGCTGCGAGCCGCCAGGGCCGCATCCAGGTAGAAGGCCGCCTTCTCGGCCGTGGGTGCCCGCAGCTCGCTCTGGTTCTGGAGCTGCAGGAAAGGCAGAGGCTGCGGTGTCTTCAGCGGCTCAGGGCCAAGTGCAGCCCCCCTCCCCCAAGGTGGGACAGTAGGCAGGCGCACCTGCGCCCCACACACGGGGTCCTCCCGCAGGTACACTCCCGGAGACTGGGTGTCCTGGAGGCTGCCAGGGGCCACCTCGGCCAGCAGGTCCCGCAGGCTCTGGTCGCGCCCGCACACCTCCACGGCTGAGACCCGGACGGAAAAGCGGGTGCCCGTCCTCTCCCTGCGCTCCTCGATGAGCCTGAAGAGCCAGGAGATGGCGCAGGGCACGATGCCCAGGCTCTGGGGTGAGCTGTCCTTCCCGATCATGGTGTACGACTTGCCTGGGGGCCACGCAGGCGTCAGGCCCCACCACACACCACGCAAGGAGCCTTTATGGCTCCTGGGGTCCCCGAGGCCAACCAGGGGCACTGAGATCTTAGGGGCCTCTTTGGATCCATCCTAAGCCCTCTGCCTTTTAGTTCTGCAGGGGTTCAGCTTCCTCTCCACAAGACCCTCATCCCATATGCCCACCACGACCCATGTGTAGGACCAGCCTCCTTTCCCACCAGAAGCTGCCAGCAACCACCATGATGAGGATGGGAGGGGGTGGCCAGCAGGAGCCATCTAGGGTGGGGCAAGGGTGCTTACCCAGGCTCATGTGGCCAAAGGAAAAAATGCAGCCATCAGCCCCACTGACCACTGACTGGAGCACGTCGGCCACGGTCCCCGAGCAGACTTCGGCCTGGGCGGGGGGGGGTGGGGAGCACAGAGAATCAGGCAGATGCCAGGGCCCAGGGGCTGTGGCCCCTTCCTTCTGCCATGTCTGCGGGCCTGAGGCCGGTCTGTCCTGGCACATGCAGGCAGTCGACCCACAAGGAGATTGGGCTGCACGCCCGGGACCAAGGACAGATCCCATGTGCACACGGAAAGCACAGAACACACAAGAACAGGACCCAGGACACACACAGGATGGACTGGCCAGACACGTGCAGACACACACGCGCAAAGCACAGAAGTCCAGCGCCAGGGGCAGGGGCAGACCACCACGCACAGAGAGACGCACACGCAGCCACAGGGTGCACAGCTCAGCACGAGCAGGGAGGACCGGACGCCCCCAGAGCCCAACAGCTGCTCAGAAAGCTTCCCGGGAGGGCGGGCTCCGGAAAACCAGGCCTTTCCCTGTGGACTTGGCTCAGAGCCTTGGCAGGGGCGGGTGGAGACACCCAAGGACGCCGGCCAGGCCGATGAGGGAGGTAAGCAGGCAGCGGGCCCCCTCGCTCACTCTTCCTCTGCGCCCTGCACGGAGAAGCAGGAGCAGATCTGACCCACGTGCTAAGCCAGCAGCCCGGCCCGGGTCTCCGGGAGGACGCCCAGTCCGCCTGCCCGTACCTGCTCGGAGTCCTGGGGGAAGACGGCATCGAAGGCAAACATCTTGGGAACTGCAGCAGTGGCGGCTCGCCGGGGGCCTGCGCTGCCTGGGGGACCGGCGGCAGGATCGTAGAGGATCACCTGCTTCTTCCGAGGGTCCACCTTCAGGAAGGACATGGCCTCGGCCGAGCGCTGGGCCCCCTGTGCGGGCCAGATCCGCAGCATAACCTTCACCTGGGGCAGAGGTGGGCGGCACCTGAGAAGCTGCCTCCGCCCAGCTGGCCACTAATTACAGGGGAAGAGGGGCCCAGCTCAGGTGGGGACAGCAGGCCAGGCCTCACACTGGCACCCCCACCGCAGGAATGTGGACGCCGCGCCCCTGCTCCAGGCGAGAGCAGATCCCATATGAGGTCAGCAGAGCAGGCAGAAGGTGAGGGCCAGGGAGAGGCAAGGCCGGTGCACAGCCTGTCAGCACCGAATATGCGGCACAGAGAATGAGGGGGCGGCGGGTTCCGGGCGCCGCGGTGAGAAGACAGAGGGACGCTCAGGTCCTGCAGAGCAGCTTCGTCCAGGAGAGGGCAGGATGGAGGAGCACAGCCCCCCGGCCCAGCCCCCGCAGGCTGCTCCCCAGGCTGAGGGGGAACACTTGCAAGATAAGGGAATGAACTGCCCCACAGAGGTGTGAGAGCCGCAGAGGGTGGCGCTGCCAGGGGAGCCATCCAGGGGCATGGCTGCAACTGACCCCGGCCAGCTGAGGGAACCGGACCCTGGCACCCTGTGGCCTGCTGGACTAGAGTCAGCAGAAAGCAGGGGGAAGCCCGTTCGAATGCAAACGGGGACAGGCAAGATAAGAAGGATCCCATCCAGGGGAAGAACAAATTCTGACGCCTCGGCCTCACCCGCCCCACTGCAGGCTTGGGGAGACTGAGGCTGGGGGGCAGGCTGAGGGTGGGGCTGGGCTTCCAGCCTGACCTCCCGAGCCAGCAGGGAACCAGGCAGCCCTGGTGCTGGGCAGAAGCAATGGTGTCTCCAAAGCACACACACAGATCCCAAACTGGGCCACACACAGGCACCGGCCTCGGGAAGACCCTGACACCAGCCCCAGCACCCTGAGAGGGGGCAGACGCTGGGGAGGGGCAGGACCCAGGATGCCGGAGCACAGAGCAATCACTGCAAACGCTCCGAAACGCACACAGAGCAGGGACACCCCACACACGTGGGTCTGGTGCGTCGATGCCAGGAGGCGGCGGCTCTGACCCAGCAGAGGCCGCGCACACGAGGGCCACCCTGAACCAGGGCTCCAACGCAGAGCCAGAGACAGGCCCCATTTCCTGCTGGAGGACACCACAGTCCACTCTGCGCTGAAATCTCTGATTTCTCCACTACAGTGTAAATCAAATTACCAGAGACTCATTTCAGAGCCAATATTTTTCACGGATTTAATTGTAAGTGACAGATACATAACGCCGGCAAAATTGGTTTACCGTGGGTAGTTCGCACCAGGTGGCACCTACTCCCCCTGGGCACGGGGCACATTGATATGCAAGCCGCTGGAGTCGGGATTGCCCGCTCTCCGGGGAGCAGCGTGAAGAAACACTTTTCTATTGTACTACTCAGAACCTGGGCTCCATTAGGCGAGAATCAATTCTTTTATTCCCCCGACGACGTGAACAAAACTATTTCATTTCCAGACGCCGCCGCAAAGCAGACGAAAACGTGCACTTCCCGGTAATTTTTGGCAATTTTTTTTCCAGCGTGAACTCCTCACCACTTCAGGAGCCAAATGGGCTCTGCAGATTTGAGAGAATTCCTAGCAGGAAGGAGTGTCGTGGAGAGGCCCACGGTTTGGCTCTACATCTGCCGGCCGCCCTTTCCACCAGCGGCATTAATCCCAGAGCAGGCTCACAACCAGGAGGAAGGGGGGTGCGGGCCTCCCCAGGGAGGGGATGGAGCAGCCCACAGTGGGGGCACCGGCCATCTAGCCTGCCCCACACTGCCCTGGTCCCAGCGCAGGCCATTGTCTGCCAAGAGAGAACCCTGTCATTACTGCAGGGAAATGACAGGGTCTTTGCAGGAGAAGGCACAGCAAGCCTCTCCCCTAAATGTTCAGATATTACAAAGCCCCACAGAATAGCTGCCTGGGAGGGAAAAAACACATTTTGCATTAAAAAAGGGCTTCCAGCTCTGAAGAGGTGGCCCAGGCAGGGAGGGGGGGGGGGCGCTGCTCAGCACCACCCAGACAGGGATGTCTCTTTTAATACCACAATGTGATGAATTATCTTAAGTGGCACATTAATGTCAGAAATTGAACGTAATCTAACTTCTTTTCTGTGACAATATTAAACGCCTTTCAGGCGGCATTTCTGACTATGTGACATTAGTGCTAATAACACCGGGGAGCTGGGGGGTGTGGAGGGTGGAGGGGCTGGAAGGCTGGTGACCCAGGGCTCCTTGTTGCTGGGGAAGCACTGAGCGCCCCGGAGCAGGGTGGGGTGTCACTGCCATGGAGAGAAGGGAGAAGCCCGGCAAAAGGCTGCCCCCAGGAGGAAGTGGGGCAGAAGCTGTTCCCTAAGAAACGCGGGGCCCTGGGAAAAGTGCTGCGGGCTCCTGAAGGAGCTGCTGACTCCTCTGCCCCCGCCCCAACCAGATGGCACAAACAGGCTGAGTGCCAGGCCCAGGCGAGAGCCAGGGCCCCGATCCCAGGCTGGGCGGGGAACCTGGATGCTGCCTGCCCACCACCACCCACACCTGACCTCGGCGTCCTCCTGAGCTCTCGGCCCAGCTCTGCAGCCCACGTGGCCAGGGCAGTGGCAGCCTGGCCCACAGCACCCACCTGCCCTATCTCGAGGGGACTGTTGAGGGTAGGGAGGACCCAGGGTGCCCCAGCCAGCCAGGCCTGGGCCCAAAACACAGGCTGACACCACCGGCCTTGCATCCCAGGGGACTGTGGAGAAACAGCCCGTGCCGGGCACACGCACAGAGATCAGGAGCCCCCTTGTTCCCCGCAGACCCCCGGCAGTGCTAGGCATAGAGATTTCCAGGGAGGCAGTGACCCCCGGCCTAGCCCCCCAACTCTGCTTCACCCACCGCCCCCGCCTCACCCCAGGCCCCGCCTTGCCCCAACCCGGCGGAGCAATGACAAGTCCCCGCTCCAGGCCACACAGCTTCCCCTGCCGCCGCTTCCCCTGCCGCCAGGCCTCGGATGCAGAATGTCGCCTCTGGAGGACAGAGATGCCAGATGCCCGCCAAGCCCTCCTTACCACAAATGGAAACCAGTGCCCAGAGGGACAAGCGATCTATTCAAACCCCGGCAGCTGGTGGGGTGCTCGGGGTGGAGACCCAGAGTCAGGGAGATCGGGAGGCTCCTGGTGGTCTCACCACACACTCCCCTCTGGACACACATGCAGCTCCAAGGTGCCAACCGCCTGATACCCCCACCCGGACCCGCCATGGCCTTGAGATGGTAGGAGCTGTCAGGCCTGCCCCACAGGCCGCCCCAGAGCCCCTATGCCCCACAGTGGCCCTCCCTAGGGACCCACTGCTGCCCCAGACCAGTAGCCACCGTCAATTCAGGCCAGGGCTGGCCTGGAGAGGTTGGGGGGCTCCAGTCACTGAAATTAGCGTTCCAGGGGCTGCAAGTACAATGCTCACTACACCACTGGGCAGGCAGGGGGCACAGCCCCCAGCAACTGCACCACTGAGGGTGGGGCCGGACACAGTCACTTAAAGCCCTTCCCCGTAGCCAGCATGTTCGGAACCCTCCCACTAGCCTGACACCTCCCGAGCTCTAACAAAATCCCAAGGTGTGGGTGCCCAGGAGGCCCCTCCAGGACTACAGAGCTGTGAAGGTCAAGGAGGCTCTCACCAGGACTGCGGGGGGTGCTCCTGGCACCCTAGACCCAGTACAGCTAGGGCAGTGGGAGGGGCCTGTGGCACCCCCAGGCCCAGGGACAGGGGCCTTCTGCCAGGGGAGTCTCCAACGTGGGCACAGCGTCCCCTGCAGACCCTGTCCCTGGAGAGCTGAACCCCTGGGAATCGTGGTCCGAGTCCAGAGGGACACGGAGCCTCCAAGGCCTCCTCCGGGACTAGAGGCACCAGGCAGTGCTTTCAGGGTGCTGGGCGGGAGGGGGCTGGCTGCAGAGCAGGCCGAGGGGCAGGAAAAAGCCACCGGGGGCACACACAGAGCCGTATGACTGGCTTCCCACCCTCCACGGGCACGAAGAGCCCACCTGACTCAATGGGCCCACGAACCAGGCACTGCCAGCTCCCAGCACAAGGCAGGGCCACCATCCGGCCACGGCAGGTATTTCTCCAAGACTCGGATGGCACAACCAGCAAGCCACAGGCCCCAGGCTCAGAGCTCCAGGGGCAGCCAGGAGCCAGCCTGTCCCATCACTGATGGAGGCCCTGTGCCCTCCACAGGCCGCGGTCTTCCCATGTGGAGCACAGCGCCAGAATCAACCCATCACACGTCCCGCTTTCCCACAGCAGGGGCCTGCCTGTACACGGTGACACTGGAGAGCAGAGTCCCCTCCTGACCCCAGCCCTCTCAGGGCTGCGTCTCAGTGGAGCCTACACAAGGGGCTTCCCTGGATCAAACCCGACCCTTAGTCCCTGGGAGCCCCGTGACCTGGCTGTCCCGCCCCACGCTGAACCTCGTACATGCCCCTGGGACCCCTAGGACACGCCACTCCCCTCCCATCCCCGCAGTCCCAGCCCAGCACAGGCTCCCAGGCTCCCTGCTGCCACCTGGGCCTCAGTCTCCCCATGGCACCCCACTGACCACCCTTATTCAACCCAGAGAAGGAAGTGGCAGCCCCTCCACTCCCGCACCCCTCCTGCGTCTTCTCACACGCCTCTGGCCTCCCCACCCAGGGCCCCGAACTCGGGGTTGCGTCTACCTTCCCGATGCTGCCAGGGTTGTCCTTGGTCTTGGAGGCGGCCCTGAGCAGACAGGGGGGCGCCGGGGGCGGCCACAGCTGCAGGACCCCGCTGAAGTCGGTGGGGTAGGTGGAGGCGCCGCGGGTGGCTGGAGGCGGCGGCGGGTGGGGCTTCTTCCGCTTGGAGGCCAGGCTGAGCTTCTGCACAGCCCTGGGGAGGAGAGGCAGAGGCAGGATCAGTGGTGGGTGACAGTAGCTGTTCCTGTCACCCGCCTGCGAGTCACCAGGCGGTCCCACCCTGGACTTCATCAGCCACCATCCCAGGAAACACAGCCCAAAATGTGGCTGGGAGGCCTGCACTTCATTTCTGCAAGTGGACGGTTCAGGCTGGGGCCTCCGTGACGTCCCCACCTGGGGGGGCTCTGCCCAGCATTCGGACCAAGCTTGTGACAGGGTCCAGACCCACACAGGCTGAGTGCCCCTCCCTGCGCTCTGCACTGAATGCCCTCCCCCCACCAAGGGGTGTGCCCTCATCCCCGACCTGCAGCTGCTGTGGGGGGGGGGGTGGGACAGTGAAAGCTGCTCCCACCCGACGCCCAGGCTGTGGGCAGCCGTGCACAGCTGTGACCTGGGCACGTCCACCTGGCCTGCCTGTGCCTTGCCGATCACCGAGGCCCTAGAGCCATCCTGGAGCCACTGCCCCGCTCCTGGGCCCCTGTGGCCCCTGCCACCCTCGCCACTCAGGGCTGCTGGGAAGTGCCCCCACTGCCACCCTGCCCCTCAGCCAGGGCGAGGGCCTCCCCACCCCAAAGCCCACCCTGAGGCTCAGCCTTGCCCCAGCACCGCCAGGGGTGGGGGATTCCTGCACCCACAGTGCCCCCAGGGAACTCCCAGAAGGTGCAGTCTTCCAAAGCCCCCAGACCACAGGACCTCCCGGAGAAGAGGCTGACACTTGGGTTTAACACACCCTCCAGGGGAGGCCAATGCACGCTTGGGAGCCACTGGGGTGGACTCCTAGGGGACCTCGACATGCACACCCTACAGAGACACACACAGACACACAGAGACACACACATGCATACAGAAACACACAGACACACATATGCATACAGAGACAGAGACACAGTCACACACATGCACACAGAAACACACACACACATATGCATAGAGACACAGTCACACACATGCATACAGAAACACACAGACACACACACACATGCATACAGAAACACCAGACACACACATGCATACAGAGACACAAAGAGACACACACATGCATAGAGACACACAGTGACACATGCATAAACACAGAGACACACAGACACACACATGCATACAGAGAAACACAGATACACACACATGCATACAGAGACACACACAGACACACAGACATACAGAGACACACACACGCATACAGAAACACAGAGACACAGACACATATGCATAGAGACACAGACACACATGCAGAGACACACAGACACACAGACACATGCATACAGAGACACACAGACACACACGTGCATGGAGACACACAGACACGCAGAGACACACACACACATGCATGCAGAGACACATGCATAGAGACACACACATGCATACAGACACAGACACACATGCACACAGAGACACACGCATAGAGACAACAGACACACACATGCATAGAGACACAAACACATGCAGAGACACACACATGCATAGACAGACACACAGAAAGACACATAGAGACACACAGACACATAGAAACACACGCATGCATAAAGAAACACAGAGACACAGACACATACGCATACAGAGACACACACAGAGACAGAGGCACACACAAAAACACATGCACACATACAGAAACACACAGAGACACACAGAGACACATGCATGCATACAGAAACACAGAGAGACATAGAAACACACACACAGACAGACACGTAAAGACATAGAGACACACATACAGAGAGACACAGGCACACAGACACTCAGAGACACATGCACATACTCAGACACTCACACAGACAAGGATACACAGAGAAAGACAGAGAAATGCAGACACACACGCAGAGATGCACAGACATACACACACAGACAGGCACACGCACACAGACACGCACACACACAGAAACGCACACTCACAGAGACACACACAGACACGCACACACACCCATACACACACAGATGCACACACACACAGACATACATACGCAAACACGCACACACACACAGAGTACAGGCCCGCCGTGCCTCTGAGCCCTGGCTGTGCTAACCCCGCTGCTGGGGATGTGTCCCCAGGTCAGATCACTGGGCCACACCTACTCATTCCCTGGGGTGGCTTCTCTGTGGCCCACCCACCCCACCCCTGCAGGGCTCCACACCCTCCCAGCACATTTTCTGCTGCAGGCACCCAGAGCCCCTACCCCGGCTTGTGGACCCACCAGCACAGGGACACCAGGATGCCACAGGGGTGAACCAACACACACACTGGGTGTCACCACCTCCCAACAGGAGGCGCTCCCACGCAGGCCAGAGGCCAGGATGCCACCCGGCAAAGGGTGGTGAACACTGCCCACCGGCGATCTCCCGACCCACCCTGGGCTCCTGTGTCCCCTAACGTGCCCCACGCCCCCCACAGCCCTCGCCTCTCGAGTCTATCTTGACTCCCTAAAACTGACCCCAATGTGGAAGGACCCGCACCCCAGAGCCCCCAGCCTCTTGCTGCCCCACTGCGGCGGCTGCATCGCTGGCGTTTTGCTTCACGTCTTTCATCTCGAATAGGAGCTGTCTTTTAAGAGACCCCAGGGACGGCTTTCCTCCTAGTGAGGTGTCATCGTGGAAAATAAAAGTAATCTACGACGCAGGGTGAAGTCCTTAATAGGGCAGTGGCGGGCGGTGCCTGCGGCCACCCAGGCAAGACGTGCAGCGGGGGGTGCCAGGAGGAAGAATCCCAGGAACCAAGCCCAGGGCTACCCAGGAGAAGCCCCGGGATTTCCAGGTGTAGGAAGCCCACCCGTCGCCTCGGGGACTTGGGTTCCTTGCCCACAGCTGGCACAGTATTGGGTAAAATGCTGGCGATGCCGGGTGAGGTCCAGGGGTCTCAGGCACACGGGCCTGGGCCCCAGGATGCAGGTGTGAGTCAGAGCAGGGGTTGAGGCCCATGGTCGCCCCGTGCCGCGCATGCTCGGGGTTCCAGCATCACTGGGGTCCTGGGTTCACGACCCTCTGGCGGCCGAGCCACACAGGGTGGGGCCCAACGCGGCAGGGAGGCCTGCAAGGGGAGGCAATGGCACCTGCATCCTGGGGCCCAGGCCTGTGTGCCTGAGACCCCTGGACCTCACCCCGCATCGCCAGCATTTACCCAATACCGTGCCTAAGCCTCGTCTCTGTAAACCTCGCAACTGCCCTGCAACGAAGAGGCCCTTGTGCCCTCCTCGCCCAAAGATCACTCACACAGCAGATCAGGGACAGGATGGAGGCCGACACAGTCACCCACGCTGTCTGTGTGTCTGTGCGTCTGTCCACAGGGCAAGAAGCCCGGGCAGAGGGGAACACTGGGAAGTGCAGAGGGCAGAGTCACAACCCAAACCTCAAAGTGAGCCCCCACAGGGGGCAGGGAGCCTGGGTAGGGGCCTGGGCGAGGCCAGAGGCAGGCAGGCAGGGCTGCATCTGCCCATTTCGGGGCACAGGTGGGACGAGGCTTGGATTTCACCAGTGTCTGCTCTTGGGGTTCTTCCTGCCGACCCACCACCCCAACCTCAGCCTCCTATTCCAGACCCCGCACCCCACGACCTTGGGTTACACCTCAGCTTCCCACCAGCTGCCCACAAGGGAAGAAGCTGCGGCCCTGCTTTGGAAAACATCCTCATCTAGCAGGCAGGACTGGGACAGGCTGCCCCACCCGCTGCCTGATGCTGCTCCAAGGCTGGGACCCCAGGTTTCTCGGGGCGGGAGGGGGGAAGGGCAGGGCCCTGCAGGTGCAGGTGGGAAGCCCCCCAGCCTACCTGGACAGGCGGGGCTGAGGACAGTCCCCACGGTGGCCCCTATAAGGGACAGGGAGCCTCCCTGGACCCCTTTCCTCTTCTGGAAATGGATGTAGGGGGACGCCCAGCACAGACCCTCACTGGAGGGTGTTGGCTCGGCCTCAAGTGGATGGGGTGAGGTCACGCCCACCCAGAGCCAGCTCCTGGACCATCCCCTGCAACCCCTCCCTAGGCTGGGCGGGGTCAGGGTACCAGCTCCGACCTGAGGCTGTGGGCAGTAGGGCCATCAGCGCCCACACCCCCAAGCTTCCAGGGGACACGGAGGCTGGGGGAGCACCGGAGACTGGAGCGGCACTTGGAGACGCCAGAGGGAGACTGAGGCTGGAGCCTTAGGTCTGCAGAGGCCAAAACCAGGCTGGCGCTTTGCCCAGTCGGCCACACAAAACGACACAAGGGCTCTGCCCTCCAGTGACCCTCCCAGGAGCCAGCGTCTGCAGCACAGACCTCAGGTGTGCCTGGGCCACAGCGGACACACCCAGGGCCCAGGCCGCCTAGACAAAGGCTGGGACCCGGCGTCCTCTGTGGTTCCACTAGCCCTGGAAGTCTGGAAGGTTGTTTGCCCCACATCTCCACCCCACCATCTGACCTAACTTGAGGCGCCTCCTCCTCCTGGGGCCCATCGCCAACAGGCTGCACCCCAGCCCGCTGGGCCCTCCCAGTGCCTGCTTTTACGGGCTTACCTCACTGGCATGACTCAAAGGCCTGTCACTGCGTTAACGAGGCCCCAGAACGGGCACTTTCTCCTTTGATGAAATTCAGGCCCCCATGGAAATGCCCGTCAGACACAGCAGCCCCCACCTGGCTACCACGCTTGGGTTCAACAGCCCTTGATGGCCCTCGGCCCTGTGGAGGCACGAACTTACTTTCTGAGCAGTGGGGGTTGTCTCCCCCAGGCTACAGCAGACACTGCCCACACCCAACACTGCCAGGGAGCGGCGGCCCTCAGTGGGCAAGTCTGAGGGGTTTGACTTTGAAGGGAAGACTCAGAAAAGCAGGAACTTCACCTGCATAAACAGCCCCCATCCTCACAGGACACCTCCTCCAGGAAGCCTGCCCTGATGCCCTGAGATGGGTGTCCCCAGCCCCTTCGCCTCCTGCGCCTCCTGCTTCTATAGCAACTACCCCCTGCCCCCATGCCAGCAGGGGGTCTGGGGGCAGATGCTCACAGAAGAAGCTCAGAACATGCGTGAGCGAGGATGAACGAGAGAGCGGGCACCTGAACGGCCCCCAGAGCCACCAGGTGTCTTGCTGCAATCCCACAGCCTTCCCTGGGCTCATTGCCCCGGCCGTCCATTCATGTCAACAGAAAGGGAAATATTTTCCTTTTTACAGAGAAAAATCACCTCCTCCAAACAAGAGGGTAATTTCACAGGCAGTTGGCCTTGATGACGAGGGCCTTAATTACCCCAGGGAGACACGCGAGCCTGCTCTGTCTCGCGCAGGAATCGGTTATGGCCAACCCAGAGCTTCCACACTGGGCCGTGTGAGGCTGGTGGACGGAGCCCCACCCTCCCTACCCCCACCTCACCCCAGGGGCACCTGCCACCTGCCGGACCTCCCCCACCAAGGAACAGGGCAGGCATCGGGGGACCCCAGCTGGGTCCTGCAGACCTGCGAAGGGGACCCTGGACCCCAGCTGGAGGCAGCTGGGGCCTGAGGCCAGGGACTGAGGCATCAGCCCCTCCGACTCCCAGCCCTGCTGTGGCCTGCACTTCCTGTGTCCTGGACTTTCACCCACGGGCCAGAAGACAGGTGGGGACACCTCTCCAGACAGTGCCTTCCATGCGGGTCCCCAGCTAAGACTCGGGGCAGCGCACCCCCCCCCCCCGCCAGGTGCTGCACTTCTGCTGGGTACCAGCTTGACCATCCATGAGCCTGGGCACCCAGGCAGACACAGGGGGGCTCTGCTGAGGCCACAGTGGGGTGAGGAGTGGGGGGCCTGGGTACCTGTGAGTGACATGAGATGCCCCCCACCCAAGGGAAGCAACTGCTGTTTTTTTGAAGACATTCGATTTGGGGTCTTGGAGGGGACCCCCATACTAGCATGGCAGCGAGCAGGTGAGAGTGCGACGGTGAAGTACCTCAGAGGAGGCACTGCAGAGGCTCCCGGCGTCGGCACAAACCAGCGGGGTCTCAGATACTGTCACCAGAGTTGCCAGAGCCTTTGGGGAACTCCTAACCCCGGGAGCCACCCGGCCCACGCGCCCCACCTTTCCGAGCACTTGCTGGGCCAGCATGCCAAGCTCTGTCACAGCTGCGCTGCCTCAGTCCCTGCAGCTCCCCCAGGCCCCACCCAGGGGGCGAGGGCACAGGGCTCAGCCCCTGCCCTATCTATGCCCCCGTTAGCATTAACGAAACCCCGGCACCCGGGCACCCATGGGATCACTCCACATCCCAGCTTCCCCGTGTGGAGATGAGGAGCCCAGAGGCCACTGGAAGGATCGGGGGGCGGCCTGAGGCTGGTGCCCTAGCCAGGGTCGGGGGTGCTTATGGGCAGCAGCAGAGCTGAGACTACCCAGGCCCACAAGATTCAAAAACCCAAACTCCTGACCTCCACCCCATTCTGTCTCCACTTGGCAATGCCGCCTGCCAGACTCCTACTCAACCCTCAAAGCCTGCTCCCTGAGAGGCCACTCTGCCCTGGCTGCTGCACGGGTCCCGTGCTGCCATCTAAGGCTGCCCCCACAGAGGTGCCCCTCGGTCCCTCCAGACTGGAAACTTCCCAAGGGCAGACCAGGGGCTGGGGTCAGTGCCACCCCCTCCCGGGTCCTCTGCAAGGGTAGAGATGGGAGCACAGAAGGTACCCTCAGCACGTGCCCCAGACCCCGGGGCGGGGGCTAAAGCTCCACTGTCTCCTGGTAGACTCGTCCCCACTCACAGCCACAGCCCCACACCCACAAAACCCAGGTGTGGACAGCCCCTCTGATCTCACCCCGAGGGTGCAGGGTACTGCAGCCCCACAGAGGAGGTCACCCACCACTGACCCTAGCCCACGTCAGGCACCCACCGACAGGGCCCACCTGCCAGGATGTTCCCCGCCACAACCCGACCCACGACCTGCCACCTGCAGTGGCCTCGCAGAAGCCGCTAAGACCCAGGGTGCCTAACAGGCTGGAAGTAATGGCAGCGGGCAGCACCCCCGCCTCGGGAGATCCGCCTCTGGGTCCCCAGCCCGATGCGCTGGTTTCTATGGTAACTTCCCAAGGTCAGCAGGCAGCGCGGCTGGGGAGCGGCACCGGCCTCGGCTCCCAAACAAAAGGCAGGCAGAGCCACTCTGCTGGGCTCCAGGTCACCAACGCGCCAGCCTGGGGGCCGACACCCTACCCTTACTTCCCAGTGTCAGGAACCCTCCTTGGCACCAGGGGGCTTAGCATCAGGGACGCGGGGAGCTCTGAGCACTGGAGCTGTTCTTTCTTTTCTGGAAGTCTCCACGTTTCAAATCCTCCTGCCAAACAGGACCCAAAGGAGCATGACCACAGGGCTGTGCCCAGACCAGCCGCACAGGCCCGGCAATTCAGGACTAGGCAGGTTGTGACGGGGTGGGCTGTCACACACACGGGGGACCCCAGGGCAGGCTGGGCAAGACCCCCATCTGCTCCCACCAGGGTCCCAGCCAGCCGTGCTCTCGGCACCTAATTGGGGTGGCGCTGAGGCCACACTGGTCACGTGCGCGGCCTGGCTGTGTTCCAACGCGGTGGTACGCTCATCAGCCCTCAGCCCGGCACACGGCGTGCGACAATGCCCTAATCATATGCCCCGTCACTCTGCAATCAGACCACACAGTCCCCAGGGCCGGCGCTGATAAGACGCCCTCGTCTCTGGCCGCCGGGTGTGATGCATGTTCAAGCTTATCAGCACCCGTGCGGGGCTGCTAATGGGACACTGACCCGCGGCTGGGCCTGCCATTACCAGGCATTATGGCAATTACATCCTGTAATCCGCATCCTTACACCAGCAGGATGAGAGGAGGCTCCGCCACGGGTCCCAGGACCAAAGGCCCTGCCGGGAAGGGCCCAGTGGAGGCTCCCACGCCACGCCCCTCCATGCCGACTCCCCCTCCCCACCTCTGGTCTCCTGTTCCCTCTGCCTGGCCCACCACATCCACACCACCAGTCGGTGGAGGACCTGGTGCCTGCAGGGCCTCAGGCTTGGCATTCCGGCAGTGGCAGGGGTCAGCGGGGGGCAGCGCAGAGAAATCAGGCACCCCGAGCTCGGGGCCTGGGAAAGGAACGAAGTGATGTCAGACGTGGTCCCCCAATGTGGGATGCTCCTGGTGGAGCTGGACCTGCCAACCACAAGCCCGGCTGGCACCGTGGGCACCCGCTCAAGCCCTGCTGCCCCTCCCCTTGTGCTGCCTGAAGGCCAGCCTTGCCCTCTCCGTGGCCCCAGCCTGCGCCTGCCCCGGGCAGCCCCCGATGGCCACAGCTGAGCTGCCCCACTCCGGGCCACATTCTCCGGGCCTCACAGGCATTTTCTTGCTGCAATCACAGTGACTCTATGAGGAAGAGCCCCGCTGACGGGAGGAAACCGAGGCACAGAGAGGTTAGTTGATTTGCCCAAGATTGCACAGCTCAGAAGAGGCAGGGACCAGGCTCCAACTCAGGCAGGGTCCTGGCCGCAGAGCCCCTCCTTGGCAGTGCTCCCCCGAGAGTGAGATGCCCCCCAACATCGGGCATGGGGCCCGAGAGGCCGGCAGGCTGCGAGCAGCTCAGCAGCTGTGGTCTGAGCAGCTCCCCATCCACTCATCTCGGCAGCAAGCATGCCCGAGGTCCCCCAGGAACGGCCCGCAGGTCCCCAGGGGCCCAGAGCCCAGGCCATGGGGCCCCGCCCACGAGGCTGCCCAAGAAGCCCCAGGACATACCTTATGAAGAAGGAGGCTGCAGCTGAGGGGCCTGTGGAGCCCCCCACCGAGCCCGGGGTGGGGGTGACCAGGGCTGATGTGCAGGCTCCACCACGGCCCCAGGCCTTCGACAAGCCATCAGGGCCAGCCACGGGGGGGCCTTCTCGGACTGTGTCTGCCACCGCCACGGCCGCCACCGCTGCCTCGGCCTGGAGGGAAGGAGAGAGCACGTATGAGGAACCCAAGGGCAGAGACACCACTGCCCCCCGGCACCCAGAGTGGGAGAGACACGCCTGGGCACCCCAGAGCCCAGCACATTCCTGGGTGCTCTGCACCCCCAGGGCCCAGCCTGTGAAGCCAGGAAGGCCCCAGAAATCAGGGCTGGGAGAGAGGCCAGTGGGGAAGGCCTGCCTGGGCCCTGAGGTCACATCCCCAGCTCGGGGTGTGTGGGTGGTCTGCCCCAGCAGGACTCCTTGGAGGCAGAGAGGGAGGCAGATGGTGGCCCAGGAGCTAGACTTTCCACCTCTCCCCATCAAACTCCAGAATCGCAGTGACCACATTGGTCAAGACTGATGGACACAGACCCCCACCCACTCACCCCTGAGCCGCCTGGGAGCACCCAGCAGCATAATTAGAGAAGAAACCACAGTAACTATTTGGCAGAAACACTAACTGCCCCACGTATGGTGATGTATGGCGCTCCCTCATCTGAAATACTACCCTGGCATTTCCAGCTCATTAGCTCAAATAAATCCCAGAACGGGAGGCCGCCTCATAATGAAGCACAAACGTAATTAAACGCCCGGGACAGCCCAGCAAACGTGAGCTCCACCTCCGCACGTTCCATTCCCAGACACGTGGGACCCTGAACCCTCAGGCCAAACCTGGCCCTGGGCGGCATGGGAGGATGCAACCCCAGGCAGGGCAGGGAAGGTAGCCTGCTTCAGCCTGGCCACCCCTCGCCCCGGCCCCCTTCCCCAAAGGCCCACTGCCCCAAGCTCTCCAAGGACCCCCTTGGGCGCCGTGGCCTGGTCAGGTCACGGTCACCCAGGTGCCAAGCGTCATTCGGCCCCAGGTGTCCAATCAATAACCACTGCCCGAGGAGTCCTTTGTGCCGAGGCTAGCAGAGGACCGGGGTCCCCATGCTGAGGGGATGTGGGCTGGTCTGGAGGGCCCAGCATCCTCAGGGTGTCCCAAGTGGCACAGGCCAGAGGCCAGGCACGGCACATCAGCAGAACAAGCCGCCCCGGGACCCAGGAGGGACACTCCAGACGGAGGCCCTGCCGTCCCAGACAGTCTCCCTCCTCACCACCATGGAGGGGCTCACCCTGCCCAACCCAAGGCCGGCACCAGCTTCCAGGCCCCTCCCGGGACCTGGAACAGAACCATGTCTGCAAAAGGAAGTTCACAGGGAGCCCCAAGACTTAGGCTGGATGGAAGCTGGGTGCCCCCTGGGCCCTAGGCACCAGCCACTCCTCCGGGGCTTCCAGAAGGACTGCCCAGTAGCAGAAAAGGGCGAACCTGGGACCTGGGACAGCTCACTGGACATTGCACCAGCACACCACACCCTACCACCAGCCTGCAGGCCAGGAACTCCCATACATCCCTCTGAACCGAGCCCGGCCAGCCCTCTCCTTCTCCAAGCCACTCCCTCCCCTCAAATGTGAATTCTATTTTATCGCTTAATGTATGTGCTCCCTATCAAAGGCCTAAACTCCTTTGCTGAGCAGACAGGAAACAGTTATCTTTAAAGTTACAATGTTAACAGCAGCTCCTGAGCCCCCAGAGCAGAGCCGGGTCTGGTTGAGCACCCCTGGGCGTGGCAGTCAGCACCCAGGGCCAGTTCTCCTGGGGGCCTGGGCCGTACCACCCACAGCCAGCGCGGCACCCACAGGTGCCTCGTCGCGATGGCACCACCGTGGGGCCACATTTGGCGTCCTGGGCCAGGCCCAATCACAGTGTCCAGTGAGGCACCAGGACACCCTGCCTCCCCCACTGGACAGGGGCACCGAGGCTGGAGGGGCCACAACAGGGACAGAGCTGCTACACCACAGCCCACCCGGCCCCTCCACCCTCTTCCCACAGGGCCCGAGCCCTCCCCCATCTCAGGCCAGCCTCTCCACCTCCGGCCAGAAGGTTCCGGCCCCGCCCAGCAACGGTGAAGGCCTGCGGCCAGCTGGGCCTCCCCACACTGACCTGTCTCAGGAGTCCGGCACGCGCCTCGGCTCCACCGTCCCACGCGCTGCCAGGACACCGCCCCATCCGCCGGGACGGCCACTGCCAATTCCTGCCGGAAGCAGAGCCCGGGCATGCCAAAAGAAGCCGTCTGGCAAAGCGAGAGCCGGGGGCGGGGGAGGACGGCGAGAGGGAAGACCACAACACGGGGGCAGAAGAGAGGGGGGGCGGGCGGCCAAACAGAACATGTGATGGAGGCGCCACAGCAGCAACGGAAGGAAAGGCAGGAGAGAGGGCAGCGTGAGGCCGAGGGGCGCAGAGCCAGGGGCCCCAAGCATAGCTGCGCGGGACCCACCCCACGGGGAGCTTCCTAACCACAGCAGGCACCGGGCGGCCAGCAGAGAGCACCTGCGACCTCGGGGAACACCAGGGTTCCGTGGAGCACAGTTTAGGAAACGCCAAGCTAACCCTCTTCTTAGGAGCCCTCCAGGCCCAAAAGCATCTGTAAGGTTCTGGCCCGTGAAAGACACCAGCCCCCCAGATAAACGCCTCACTGGGTGCTATTTTGTGCTGAGAAGTCGGGGAGAAAGGGAGGAGGAGGGGCTGAGGAGCGGTCAGGGAGGCTCAGAGCCGAACTCTCAGCCGCCAGTGTGGATGTGCGCCACCCTACAGAGCCCCATGGGGCGGACTCACCCACCCACGCGAAGCTCCAGCCTCGTCACTCAAAGGGCCCTAAGGCCTGGACAGCCCTGAGTTCAAAGATCTGCCCCTGCCTAGCCCGTCTCAGCCGTGAGGACCACGGGACACCCTCCACAGCCCCTGCAGCCCAGCACAGAGGTGGCAGGAGCCTCCAAGCTGGTGCCACCCAACCTCCACGTACGGAGGCACCCCAGCTCCTCAGGGCCACCGCCAACACCTCCAGCACCCCGCAGTGCCCACCGGGCCGCCCCTCTGTGGAGGTCCACGGTGCCACTTGCAACCCACTGTGGGCTCTGAAGGCCAGAGCCTGGGTCTCGCAGCTCAGTTCATAGCGTGAAATGGGTCACGGTTCGCAGCATGTCCCAGACCATGGCAGCCTCTGGTGGTGCAGGCAGGGCACTGGGGTGGCCCCCATGACCACTGTCCAGAGCTCTCAGGGCAGGAGGGGTGGGGCACAGGCACAGGGCGAGGCTCCGTGGGCAGCTTCTGCCCTCTGCAATGGCAGTGCTGCCCCGACCCAACAGTCCGGAAAGAACCACTGGCCAGCCCTGCCAGGCGGCTCCGTAGCCCAGGAGTCTCTGGATGCTCAAGATGTGGGATGTTCCAGGCCCCACGTGTGGCTGCAGGGGGCCCTGGGAGCCCTGGGCCACCCACCACCCCTCCAAGGACCAGCCTTCTGGCCAGACCGAGCCACGTTCAGCATCCCCTGCCAAGCCTCGGCCAAGGCCAAAGTGCCACAGCTGGGCCCTGCCCCTCCTCTCCACATCGTGTAACAGAGGGGGCTGCAGCACCCCCGTCCCACCGGCTGGCCCCAGATCAGTGTTCGCCTTGGAACAATCTCACTCGACCCAGGAGTGGTTGACTGTGGTGGAGATTTGCAGCGCGTCTCTCCACGAGTATTTAACTCTAGATTCTAACAGGCACCATTAACATTCCAGGGCCACGCTAATGATCGATGCCCTGGTTCAGGGGAAATTACCTCATCTGAATCCTAAAGTTCTATTTATGGTTCTAATAATCTCCCTATTGATCGCCTGAACTGTTGTCTAATTATAAATCCATTCCCACCCACCCTGGCCACGATCAATGCGCACATAACGCTGGGAGAGGGTGCCTAAATGCCTGCCGTTCATGGTGTGCCATCCACCAGCAGGGCTGCCCAGCAGGGGGCCTGCGATCTTCTCCACCCCCACCCGCTGGGACCCTCAGCCACAGGCAGGGTGCAGTGAGGCCGAGTGGCCCAGGGAGACAAGAGCAGGAGACGGAGGCGCCTGTGCCCACCATCCTGGGTTTCAGGCCCAGCCCCTGACGCTTCCACACAGGCTCAGCTCAATGAGACCCCCAGGATGCTGCCCAGCTCACCTGCTGCAGCCCCCAGCACCATCCCCGCCCACCCCTCCCAGGATGCCCAGCTCTGGGGCCAGGAGGCACCTCATGGCAAGGGTGGGGCTCCCTCTTCTTGGCCTCACCACAGAGTTCATAGGTGGAAGGGTGTGGGTGCCGAGGCCACAGGGGAATCATCACACCAGCTGGGACCCAGGGGGTGTCCAGAAGTTCCTCCCGTGAGCCTCTACGCACCTCGACCCCTAGGGCAGCCCAGCAGCCTCAGAAGGACCAGCCCAGCAGCCACTGCTAGGGCAGCTAGTGCCAAGGCCAGCCCCCAGCTGGGGCAGGATCTTGATGTCCAGACAGGTTACCTCACCAGTCACAGGGAGGCCGAAAGCCCGGAAGGCAAGGGCAGGGTCTGCCTGGCCTCAGGATCAGTGGCCAATGCTGCCCCAGAGACTATGGGGTCTCTGCACCTCTGTCTGCCCCTGGAAACACCACCAGGCCTGGAGACCAAGGGAGAAGGGTGAGCTTGTGCTGGTCGCTGTGTGGTGACTAGACAGTGTACCAGGCAGAAACAGCTCTTCACAGCCACCCACACATCCCTCTGCCCCCGGGGTGCCACAGGGGTGGGCGATGCAAGGAGGCCCACACATCCCTCTGCCCCCGGGGTGCCACAGGGGCAGGCAAAGCAGGGGGGCCCACACATCCCTCTGTCTCCCGGGGTGCCACAGGGGCGGGCGATGCAGGGGGGCCCACACATCCCTCTGCCCCCGGGGTGCCACAGGGGCGGGCGATGCAGGGAGGCGTCTCCAGCAATTGCAACTGCCGGTCCCCCACCCGACGTCCATGGATGCCTCGCACCCCCAGGCCTCCACACGGGCCCTCGCTCTGCCGCAAGGGTCCTCCTACTCCATCTGCCTGGTGAGCCCCGATCTACATATGGTGCACTGTGCATCGCAAAGTCCTGTGCTGGGCACTGGTGGGCCCTCAGCCCCAGTCTCAAAAGACAGACAGGGAGGAGCACATGCTCCCAAAGAAAGTATTCCCTGAGTCAGGCAGGGACCTGAGAACAGCTGCTGTGCACCATCAAGGGTGCATCTGATGTGGGGCCCCAGGAGTGTCTGGGGAACCCCCATGCCCGCAGTCCCCTCCCTTCAGGGAAGCCTTACTGCAGGGAACTCAGCGTGGACAGAGACCCCCGAAGGAAGCCCAGTTCTGACGAGGAGGCCAGCAGCCCCATCCGCTGAGCAAGACACTCACCAGGCACGCCGGCGGGAGGAAGCTGTTGACCCGCGAGACACTCCACATGCCCTCCAGGCACTGCTGGGCCTGGATGGTGACCGTGCTCAGCGCCCCTCCAAGACCTGCAGGTGCTACAGACACCTGGACACTGGGCCCGGGGGGCCAGGCCAGCCCCTTGGTCCTGTCTGGCCCGGCTCGGCCTGGCTGCCTCCCTGCAGGACCCGCTGGTCCTGGCATGTCCCTTGAGCTGGTCCTGGTGCTGGGGGGTGCGAGGCTGGGGCCTCCATGGGGGGCGTCGAGGTCCTCGTGGCTGGCAGGGGCCTGCAGCAGGTGCATGGCCTCCCGTGTGAGCTGCTGCAGGTGTGTGGCGCAGACGTCACAGCGGCGCTCGGCCTCTGGGCGACAGGCTGGCAGGGCCCCAGGTGCTGGGAGCTTGTCGAGAAGCAGGGCAGAGAGGCAAGGATCCTGAGGACAGCAAGGGACAAAGGCAGGGTCAGTGCCCGGGGAGGGAGAGCCGTCACCCAGAGCCCACCAGCACTCTCACCCTCCATGATGCCGCGAGCTCCCGCCTGGCCACCGCACCATCCGTAACAGATTAATAAGCCCAAACAGTTTCATCCACACAAGCCCAGCAGCAAAATAATTATCGGGCTTCATCGTGAGGCTCGCAAGGTCCTTGTTAACTGCTCACCTTCCCCAGCCATCATTAACCGCCCCGGCCTGCGGATAACAAGGCAGGTTTGCGGCTCCCGGACAACCAGACCACTGTCAGCTAAGGCTGCCTGGCAGGGGACACACAGGAGACTGGAGAGAAGCAGGGCCCCTTAAAAGCAATGTCTCTTCAGAGTCACGAGGGCCTCCCTCACCCACACTCACTCAACGCGGAGCCGGGGGCAGGAGACCCTCTCCCTTCCTCTTCAGGTCTCCAGCCCCGGTGGGGCAGGTGGAAAATCAAATCAGTGCTGCTGTAAAGGTGTCAACAGAAGCCCAGGCCGCCGCAAGACACTCCTAGAGGGCACATGAGCTCACCGCAGGGGCGCAAGGGCGGCAGGATGGGGTACAGCCCAGGGCCCTGCCCCCCGTCGCACACTCCACCAACTCCCCCCCAGGGTCTGAGCTGTACGCTGTGCTGCACGCTGTTTGGTGACTGCCCCCTTCCCTGAACTGGGGGGACACACAGGTTTCTCTGGCCATGAGACTGAGTTCTAGAAACGGCTAAAAACAAGAGCCATGAGAACCCAGAGGAGGATGCTCCTCACCCAGCCTCAGAGTCAGGGAAGGCTTCCTGGAGGCAGTGACATCTTCCAAAAGGAGGAGGAGGAGCAAGAAGGAGACAAGCCACAGAGCAAAGCTCACTGGGAGAGAACGGACCAAGAGACTCACTCCTCCCTAGGGCCCACCCATGTCCCTCGCCACCCCATCAGGCTCTGGCCTTGCCCCTCCCTGGGACCGCTCTGCAACAGTCAGGGCCAGAGCCACGACCAGTGTCTGTCTTGCTCTCTGGGGAGGGGGCCAGGCCCTCTGCGTCTGCACCCCCTCCCGAAGGGGTGTCTCAGCTATAGGGCACCCAGCCTGGGCAGCCCTCAGGACAGCACCAGCCCAGCCCTGCTGTGGCTGTGACCACCCAGGGCTTTCCGAACACCACTCGACAGGGGTCCTCCACCAGCCCCCAACTTCCCCACCACCCAAAACCTGGGCCTCCCCACCCACCTAGCCCCAGGCAGTCCCTGGCTCGATGGCTGGCCACATTGCCCCAAGGGATTCCAGGCAAGACCAGACTCCAATATAGCCACCCTGTTGGCCACGAAAGGCACCGCGGCCTTCTCAAACGTGCCCATTTCTCAGATGAGGAAGCTGAGGCCCATCATCCCAGGGAGCGGGTGTCTCATTCACCCCACCCACATTCCTTGAGCCGGCCTTGTCCACAGACGCCCTGGAGGCTCACAGTGCTAACAGTTGTGGTCCAGGGTGGCCGGTGCCAGCCAAGCATGCGCGGCAATCATGTTCCCCCAGGACCACCTCGAACTCCCCACAGTCCCAGGCAGACCAGGTCACATGAAAGGGCGACCCCCACCAGGCCCAGCTGCCTGATTTATGGGCCACTCCGGGGGCCTGGATTTCCTCCAGCCCGGGGCCTGCAGAGCCTCTGAAGTGCCTGGCGCGTCTGGTCCCCATTAGCCAAAGCCCCTCCCTCCTGCTGCTTCGGGGATTCGCTGAGGTCAGCCACAAGGAGCCCTGCAGAGAGGAGAAGGAGGAGGGGGATGAGGAGGGGGATGAGGAGGGACGGGGGAGGGGAGGGGGATGAGGAGGGGGAGGGGGATGAGGACGGGGAGGGGGAAGAGGAGGGGAGGGCCCTACCAGAGCAGACGCTGCAGGAGCCCGGCTTAGCTCTGCTGATGCGGCCAGTGGGCACACAGGTCTACACGTGGAACCCAGAACCGTCTCCTGGCCTCAGTCTCCAGCCACAGGCTGAGGGCAGACAGGGCCTGTTTTCCAGTCAGGCTCAGATTATACTGATTTTCCACTCAGCGGGAGGCTGCCCTGGTGGCCCGTGTGAAGGGGAAGGAAGTCCCCGCCTGCTGGAGCCATTAACCCAACCTGACAGGCAGCCCAGCCCCCAGCCCAGCCCCCAGCTCCCTGTTCTGGATCCGGACAGACCAGGCGGCCTCTGCCCGTCCAGCGACCTCAGGCCTTGGGAAGCCCACCCTGCCCTTCCCTCCAGGGCTGCACAGCAGGAGGCAGGAAGGAGAGCGGAGGGCAGGGGAGGGAGGAAGCCCTGATCGACCTGAGAATGCACCGCCCACCCTGGGCTGGCCAGGCAGAGGGGCAACAGGGAAGAGGGGACAGGAAGCCAGAGCGGCCCCCGCCCAAGCCCCCACCCAGCTTTGCCATCAGGAATTCAGATAGCAGCTGCCAGGGAGGCCCCAGCCCTATCCAGGCCTCGGAGCTCCGGGCATCCAAGTCCCAGGTGTTTGGGGGCCAGCACTGGAGGGGGGGGCCCATCAAGCTGAAGCCCCCACTGGGGACAAGCCAAGGCTGCTGGTCACCTGCTCAGCAACAGAGGCGGCCCAGGAATCTGGGCCAGGGTACCTTCCCCCAGCAGCCCAGGTGCCAGCCAACATCCTGGAGGCCGGGCCCCACGGCGAAAGCCCACGAGTGGGCCACGCACCCCTCCCCAGGACGGGCCACCAGGCCCTCCTCTCAGGGACTCTCACCACCCAACCCTGACCCAGCAGGCTCCATGGGGGGCACTGAGAGGCCCACCCAAGGCCCCAGGAATTCAAGGCACAGGGCAGGGGCCATCTCTCCAACCCTAGTCACACGGGAGACCAGCCTAGGGCAACACAGCAAGACGCTGAATGGGACCAGGCGCCATCACCCCCACCACTGAGCCCTCACACCAGCCAGGCCGCATCAGGCTGGCACAGCATAGGGGCCAGGGCACAGACTGCTCGGGTAGAAACAGAACCACAGTGCTGCTTGCCGGGGCCACTCAGAGCCACCCAGCTCAGCCCAGGGGGACCCGAGACCTCCTATTTGCGGGACCACCCCGGGGCCCAGCACACTGTCCAGCTAAGACAGGAGGAGAACTCGGCGCCCCACTCAGCACACGGGGCCAGCACTCAGGGCTCCAGGGAGGGGCTCGGGGAGGCCGCTGCTGACACGGGTGGCTCCCAGGGATGGGCAACTTGGGCCCCAGAAGGCGAAGGCAAGGGTCTCCCACACCACTGACTGCTCCCGCACAGCAGACCCCAGACACAGCCCTCAGAGAGACAAAGGCCGCCCAGCCCTGCAGCCCTGCCCCTCCCCCTCCCCGCCGCGCACAGCCCCCACCGCCAACAACAACAAATCCTGCTCTGTGGCCACTTCCTGCACCTTCCAACCTCTGCACTAGGCTGGGCGGTGGGACCAGGCCTCCTCTCCCAGCCATCCCGGCAGCTCACGGGATCCTCTGGCCCAAGCCCCCAACGGGTTACTGCCCCAATTTCTGGAATCTGAACTCCTCAAAGCCGCAGCCAGCAGGCCCACCTGTCACCCAGGCCTCCACAGCCTGGTGCCTTGAGGAAGACAGTAATTACTCCACTGCGAAATATGACTTTCAATTTTCTCTTTATGGTCTAATTACACAGATACTTTACTTGCATTTGGAAAATGTTTTTCTTCATTTGATTCAATTTAGCATCAAGCACAGCCCACCCATCGTGCGCCTGGGTTTTAGGGAGTCTCCCCCCTACTTATAAATCATGACTTTGTTCTTTATTTTGTTTCTGGGGTCTCCGACTTGCTTTAAGTAATCCTTCCATTTTCTCCTGCGTGTGAGGCCTGGGGAACTTTACCGGGGACTCCCCGCTCCCCGTCACTGCAGGAGAGAAGTCTCCCCACTCCAGCCAGCCAAGCCACTGCCCATGGGAAAGAACAGCTGATCAAACCTCCCCGCCAGGCAAAGCCACCGTGGGACAGCGACGGGGGTCCTGCTCCCAGTTCAGAGACGCCACGCCATCAGACCCCCGGACCTCGGCCATACGGGGCCCTCCCTGAGTCCCCATCACCCGTCTCCACAAAGGAGCTCTGGCACCCACTGGCAGGGCCGCTGGGAGGGCAACTAGGCCCCGAAGCCCCTCCCCGACCCACGCAGTGAGGCATGCATGTGTGGGCAGCCCTTGTAAGGACCCCACGGGCCGTGACCTCCAGATCTTGCCCTCCTTTTCCTTCCCAAACAAAGCGTGCTGGGCTGCAACCCCGAGCAGCCGCTGTTTCCAGAGCTGACAACAGGTCCAGGAAGGGACCCCCGGCCAGGCGGCAGCCCGCGCAGGTCCTGCTGTCCAGGACATTTCCACGTCTGGTGCAGCCCATCAGGACGGGGGGTAAGGAGCAGGCTCGGTGCTCCAGTCTGGAAACTGGCTGGCCACACCTGGCTGCCCTGGTGCCCCTCCTGCCCAGCTGGGCACCTCTCTAAAGGCCCAGACCCTCCCTGGTCTGCCAGCCAGGGCTCCAGGGACCATTCCCATCCTATGGGTCTGCAGCTCTGAAGGCCTCCTACCCCCTTCCTCCTCTGCTGGGAGGGGAGGGAGCAGGGACACGGCCCAGTCCACCCGGCACTGGCCGGCACGCCATCCCCAAGGGCCTGTGCCAGGCGCCAGCCCAGCTGGGCAGCTCGGGGCACAGACAAGCTCATTGAGACCCTCATCCCCTCAATGGCCTCCCCTGTCTTCCACCGCATGCCATGACTGGGATGTGGGGCTATGGGTGGTTAAAGGCCAGACAGGCAAGGATGGCCCCGGCGAGGTGGGGTGGCAGAGGGGCAGGCTCATCAGGACCCCCAACGCTCAGAGGCGTGCTCTGCACTGCAGGGGCCTGAGAGTCACCTGCGCACTCAATCCAACTCCGTGCAGGCTGCAGTCACCGGGTGAAGCAAGGGGCCCCGTGGACTCGGTTTCAAATCAGGCCCCTGCCTCCCAGTGACCCCAGGCATCCCTGGGCAGAAACCCAGAAAGCTCTGCATGTGAGGGGCCACAGGACTGTCCACACCACCAGCCCCTCCTATGAGGCTGCCAAGAGTGCCCAGGATCCCAGGGCTGGAGCACAGCTCCACTCCAAACACAGCCCCCGGAGCGCCCGCCTCCTGTCACCCGGCCTGCCCCATGACGCTCTCCACGTGAGCTCCAGCCAGGCCCATCTCAGGGCTTTTCACATGCCCACCCCTTGGAGACCCTCACCCCGTCTGCTGGGTTTAACTCTGAGATCAAACACTGCCACCCCAGGAGCCGTCCGGATGCCGGGACTGCACCTTCCCAGGGCCCTCCCCACGGTCACAGCACTTTGCTTATGGAAACATAGCGGTGAAGGAGAAGCCAGGAAGAGCCTGGCTCTGTGGCTGCCCCCACTTCTTCCCCACAACGTGGGGCAGCAGCGGGCACAGAGGGTCTGTGGTGGTTGCTACCCCCACATCCCCGCTGCCCGGCTCCTCAGGCCCGAGCCCTCCGTGCTCTTCACACCACACGGTAGGCACAGGGATGAGTTCAGACCTCCCGGCCTCCGCCTCAGGCCCCTCTCCTCACAGGCCTCTGGGGCATCTACAGAGGGCAGGGACCCCATGCCCCACAAGCTACAGCCCCTCCCACAACACCAAACGCAGCCAGGAAGCTGGGCAGGACCAGGGCGAGCCTTCTCCCAATCACCCAGCAGACAGGCTGGGCCCCTGGCACCATCCCAACACCCAGACACACCCCTGTCAGGCACCCCAGGCCTCCCTGCACAGCCCTAGGAGCCACCTACCCCCAAAAACAACCACCCTGTTCACTGGTTACCATGAGTCTGTGACCCCTTTATAGACTGAGGCTCGGAGAGACTGAGACACCTGCCTCGGGCCACACCACCAAGGTTGCAGAACTGGGTTCCAGCTCAGACCTGGGTGACTCCAGGGCCCAGAGACGCACCCTTGCCACTGCCCTGCTGGCCCCTCTTGGGAAGCCTCTGGGCTGATGGGGGGGCCCCAGCCCCACCCTCAGGAGAGAAAGATGGAAAGCCAGGCGTGGAAGATAAAGCTTGCAGCCAGGTCGCCTGACACTTCTTCCTGGTGAAGGCCAATTTGTGGGGGTGGGGTAGGGGGGCCCTAGGGACGAAAGCAGGAGGGGCCTGTCAGCCTTGCTCAGAGCAGCCCCCACAGGCTAGGTCAAGCGGCTGGAGGACGAGGGCTTTGTGGAGGCCGTGTTGGCGGCAGGGGTGAGGGTTTTGGAGGCAGAGCTGGGCTACAGCCGTGAACCGAAGCTATGAGCTGGGGAGGGAAAACAAGGACAGGACATTTAGGAGGAGCTCCCTGAGGGCACCAGGCACGGGCCAGCACGCGGCACGCTCCACCAGAAACAGAGGCCAAAGCTCAGGCGACACCCATCACATGGGGTCAGAGGCCAGCGCAGGAGGGACGCAAGCACGTCCATCCCAGGCCCAATGCAGCACGCTGAGCTGAGCTACCTGGCGCTGGGCCAGGCGGGACTATACATTGCCATCAGCCCCGGGCACCAGGCTGGGCCACCCACCCCTCCCCAGCCCTACAGCCGAGGCCTGGGATGCTGCTGGGGTCGGGGACAGGTGGACTGGGGAGTCTCCACGGAGCACAGTGCAGCCCTGCGGAGGGCCTCAGGCCACCCCAGCCCACGGGGCCCGCCTAGAAGACTCCAGCCTGGAGAGGCAGCTGTGGCCCGGGCACGCCGGTGAACAAAACAGAGACTGTGACACTGGAAGTATAAGTGACCCTGAGCGCCAAAAGAAGCAACAGTGACGACGCAGCCCAAGGCCTCTGTTCACAGGCGGGAAACTGAGGCCCTGCAGGACAAGGACACACCATGGTGGGGGTGGCAGCCTCCAGAGCCTGCCCTGAGAAAGTCTCATCAAGCAGAGTGTTCACCCCAACTGGAAGGGAGCGGCGGGGCTGCAGAGCTCAGAGGCTGACGAGGGCTGCCCGTTCCTGGGCCAGGACTTCCAGAGGCCAGAACACCCAGCCTGGCTGCCACCAGGAACAGGGGAAAGCCCAGCTGACAGCCACTCCCCCCAACAGCACAAGCTCCGCGTCCGTGGACCAGATGAACAGGCTGAGGCAGACACGACCAAGGCCCAGTCAGGGCACTTTTACTCTTATTTATTTACACATAGCCCACACTGTCTTGCACAAAGATTGTGCGGTGGCTCCCAGGAACTACAAAATACAAGCCAAAAACAAAACCATGCAACTACAGTCAGTCAAGTTGGAACAAAAAGAATGATCCGTTCCCATTAGAGACAGAAGAAAAGTCCCACGCGGCCCAGAGCTGAGTAGCAGATTTGCTGTGAGCTTCCTAGCAGGCAAAGGAAGAGAAGAACTAGACTTTCTTTGTTACTTAAGGCAAAAACCAGCTCTTCTGATTCCCAAATAAGAGATCCTTCCAGAGTACTTAAGTGAGCTTTGGGAAGGCCCCAGTCCCATTCCCTTAGCCCACTCCAAACCCTCACAAGCCCCTCCAGCAGGACTCTGAGCAGCTGAAGGTTTGGGGGTGGCCCGCAGTCCCCCTCCTTCCCTGTCCTCTACCTGGCAGCAGAGAGGCGGTGAGGCCAGCCGCCACAATCCCATCCCCACCCAGCCCACGTGTGACCACGGCCAGACTCCCCGACAGCACGCCCCTGCCCCAACATAAAGCTTGTACCCCGGAAGCCACTAGGGCTCCATCTCTGCTTCTGGCTGGTGTTCAGAGGACAATGGTTCACATCCCTCAAGCTCAAGTCCTCCCCCAAATGCCCATCCTCAATCCCTGGGACCCCAGAGCAGCAAAAGAGACAAGACAAGCACAGGGACGTGCCCTCCACCCATCACATGCTGAACCACAGGGAATCCGGGAGGCAGCACCATCCGTCCAGGGAAGAGAAAGCCCGGGTCCCACAGAGGCTGCACAGCAAGGCTGGGCCTGACTAGCCTTCCTCCCGGCCCTTCCCGGGCTCCATCTCCGAGCTCCGTGGCCTCCCGAGCAGAGCCCTTCCTGGTAGAGTTAGCCAGTGCCCTGCCTGCCAGCCAGGGAACCTTGCCCCTCTCACACCTCCCCAGGCTGCCACCGAAGCCTGTGACACCAGGGCTCAGCTGGGAATGCTGCTGATGCCAGGCACCCCACCCTGCGGATCCCCGAGGCGGGTGCCACTGCCAGGCACAAAGGTGGCCCTGGCAGCAGTGGAAGCTGGGCCAGGCTCCAAGCAGCGAGGGAAGGCGGCAGCCCCAAGTCTGGGGGCCCAGGGGCTCTGACTACAAGTGGCAAGCAGCTCCCACCCTCCCAGGACCATTGCCTATTTGGGGGCAACAGACCCGGGACCCCCAAATCATAGGCCTGGGGGCTGTGGAGACAGAGATGCCCCCATCCATCCAGGGGGCTAAGAGGGCTTCCTCGGACAAGTGACAGAGGAGGAACGAAAAGCTGGCAGGAGTCACCTCCAGTCAAACCAGAGAGGCAACAGGAGAAGCAAACAGAGGCCCACGAGCAGCGTCCAGGGAGAAACAGGACTCGCCAAGCCACGCAGAGCGGTAGGAGGGCTCCCGGCCTCAGACCATGACAGCTGATTCCCTGTACACAGGGGCCACCCCGGAGCTTCGCTGGGAGGAGAACCCAGAGCCACAGCCTCGATGGGCAGCTTCCCTCACTGTTCAGCTTCGTGGCACCAGCAGGCAGCACCAACAGTGGTTCTGGAGCTCTTGGGGGCATAAGGACGAGGCCCCTGCCTGGATAAGCAAGAGACGCTCAGGAGCTAAATGAGAATTGATCATTTTCCCCATCGGGGCAATAATCAATTCAGCACCGGTATTGACACTTCAAATGTCACGGGGTCTCAGGAGGAGTCCACACCTCACATGACGTGTCTGTCAGCAGCTGGAATGGATCCCCAAGCAGGGACCCTCTCCTTGAAGCAGGGAACCATCCTTTGTGGGGGAGGGGGATCGTCATCCTCCATGGGAACTGTCATTTTGAGGGGCGGAGAGCCAGAATCCAGCCCCAGCAGTCCCGGGGGTGACCACCAGCAAGTGGGGTGTGGGAGGAAAAGCCTGGTCACTCAGTCATTCAACAAACACCTCCAGGTGACCCGGACCCCATGCCTGACCTGGCAGAGCTCCTGCTTGTGGTAGAAACCAGGACTGGGGTCGGGGGAGGGAAGAGGTCTGCCAGAACCAGCTCATGGTGGTAGGTGAGCATGGGGAAGGGAGGGGGGCCTCGGATGTGGAGAAAGAGGGAGGCCCCAGCTTTGCCTGCTGAATGGGAGGCACCGGGCTGTGACCTCCCACAGGGACATCTCGGAGTTGGGGGCACCTGAGAAGGGGCCCTGGAGGCCAGAGCAGGGATACTGAAGGGCCACCAGCCCAGGGAGGCCAGGGGGTCTGGGGATGAGGACAGCATCTGTGGCAGGGCAGACAGAGCAGCCCATTAGAGAAAGGGCCCTGGAGGCCACAGAGGGCCACTCCAGGCCATGGGGGTCCTGAAGTAGTCAGCCCGGAGACAAGGCCTGAGGACCCCGGTGAGAGCAGAGGGCACCGTGTGGGGGTGCAGTGAGAAGCAGGAGCCAGGGCCAGAGGCCCATCATGGGGACTCCCCTCCACACCCAGGGCCAAGCACCCTTCTCAGATCAGGAAAGACAACCCCCTGGGGCTCCAACCTGGGCAGGAAGACAATGTCCCCCTCCCCTCCAGCCCCAGACGGGGCACCAGGGCTCAGAAAGGTGGGGAGGGCACAGTCTTATCCATGCCACGGGGATGAGGTCCCCGGATAGGGGACCATGGTCACCCTCACTGCCCACACAAGGGAACTGAGACAGGCTCAGGCAGATGAGAGCACACAGCAGCAAGGGAGAGGTAGGCCTGGAACCCGGGCTCCAACAGCCCCAGGCACAATGACTCGGAGTCCCTAACTCAGCAAACAGCAGCAGCAGCCGCCGCCAAGGTGAGAGTGCGTCCCTTCCGGGCACTGCTCTACATACCTGTGCAACGGGCACAAAGACCGTCCCATGTCGCAGAGGAGGAAACAGTGGCCAAGAACTCTCGGGAACCTGCTCAAGGGAACTGCCTCCTGGCAGGAGGGTGGGCAAGGGCCCAGCAGGGGATGAGCACGGGCAGGACCATGGGGGCATCGCGGGCTGGCTAAAGAGCAACACATTCAAGGAGACCCTGGCAGGCTGGCCCTCGACCCTCTAAGCCTCCCTCTACAGCGGAGACAGGCAGGGAGCCCGGAGGCGAAGGCCTCTAACAGCCAGGCCGGGTCCCAGCAAGTCTTTCCACTTCTCTGGGATTCTGAAGATCCAAGCATGAGACAGATGGATGATCGTGAAGTTCTCTGTAAACAGCTATCCTCGAGGAAGCTCATCTCTCCCCTAAAACATACGAAATGGGCGCCTGGGGAAATCCTAGAACACCAACCCTAAATACCCCTTGCCACGTTGGCCTTAGAGAGCAGAGGCCAGGGCCCACTGGACAGTGCATCGGACTCTAGGGAGCATACTGGGGTCCCCCTGGCCACCCCAGAGATTTCCCTCCCAACCCAAACACAGAAGCAGCCATGTCCACACATCTGGGCCCAGCAGGCCAGGCCAGGGCTGCAGGCTACAATTTTCCTGGGACTCTGGGGACAGCCCAGGCCCGCACAGGGGACAGGACAATGACACCCGTAAGGCCCCAGGATGGCAGGCGCAGCCCCCCATGCCCTGTGGAGAGACAGTGGAGGATAGGACCTTCTCTCCCGGGGGCACAGCACCCTGCAGGCGGGACAGCACTTCACAACAGGCCCCAGGTGACAGAGAAGACCACAAAGCAGAAGAAGGGGGCCCAGAGCAGAACAAAGCCCTGGGTGAGACCAGCCCGGGACCCCGGTGTGCTGAGTGCCAGCACCAGCCAGGGAAGGGGGAGCCCCCAGCTGGCACTCAAGAGGAGTTTCCAGTGTCAAAGGCCAAGCTCAGGGGAGGCTGGAGGTGGGTGGTCTGGCGCTCCCCTAACGACCTGTCTGCCAGAAGAGACCAAGACACCCCCCTAGATGAGGAACCTCGAATCCACCAGGGACTAGTATGACCTGCAGCCCTCTCCACTAGGACCCCTGGCCTGCCCGCGACCAGGAGCCCCCTCCCCTCCACAAGTCCATGCCAGGACCATGGCCCCAGGGCCAGGCAGCATCAGCAGTCCAAGCCCACTCCAAGAATGGGGAGACCAGTTCAGTCCTAATGCCCCTCCCGTCTCTGGCCTGTTTCCCCTAATGGGGCAGCAAGATGGGCCTTTAGCTCTGGCTGGCCCTCTCCAGGGGGCCCTCAAGGGTCTCCTGCTGCCTTTTAAACTAGATCCAGGCCACTGGGGCACAGAGTATGGCCAAGGCTGCAGCCTGTCCAGAGCAGAGGACAGGGCGGGTCCAGCCCCACCCCAGGACAGGCCCACAGGCACCTGGCCTGAGCCAGAGAGAGGCTGCGGCAACCCTATCCCTCGCCAAGACTCCAGAGCGCCCGGAGAGGGTGCCCAGGGCAGAAACCAGACTGGTACCCTGCCCCACCCTGCCCTGCCCCAGACAGGGCAGTCAGGGTCTCAGCTCACTCCAACCCCCACAGCCCTCCTTAGAGAACTATATTTAGATTCAATGGAGATTATGTGGACTTCCCAGGAACTCTTTCATAAAGACTGAAGGTCGGGCAGCGGGCTTCCTCTGGAGACCCCCACCCGCCCCCAGCCTTTGCAAACTTTCAGCATGCATTGTTCCTGGAACAATGGTCCCTGCTCCCTCCAGAGCCGGCAGGCCCACTGGCTGGAAATCCAGGAGAACCCCTCCCCCGCAAGCACCTGCCCCTGGGGCTGGAGCCTGAGGAACCCAGAGGGCCCAGACTCAATTCCCCAAGGGCGGCCACTGCCTCAGTCTGTCCCAGGAGGTGTGGGACAACAGTTCTTATCCTTGAGGCTGGGAGAGGAGTAGGCAGGGACCCCCCCAGCGGCTGTGGCCCACCCTTCCACCTGCCAGGGCCCCCGGCCCCAGGTATGTAATTTCCAGACACCTGGCTGGGGGCCCAGGTGCCCCAAGGGCCACAATGCACCAAATAACCTCTCCCTGCTGGCAGGGCAGGAGCTGTACCGCCCTGGGTGGAGTCCCTGCCATCCGCTCTCTCCCCTCCTCCTCCCACAAACACGTGCGGTCCAGCTGTGGGACATCTGGGCTGGGGGAGGAACGCCAGCCCAGGTCCCTCCCATCCGAGGCAGCAGGGCCCCTGGGGCTGAGCTCCCTAGCTCACACATGGTGTTACAGACCGGGAAATTGAGGCCCGCAGAAGGGAAGTCCTGGCTGATAACTCTCTGTGGAAACAGCAGCAGGGAAGGAGTGGAACCCTGCTTCCCTCCAAGCCCCAAGTTCTACCCAAGCTCGGCGTGGCCCTGCCCGGAGGGGTCGGCCTCAGGAAGTGTCACTTACCCGGAGGGTGGTCCCGGGCCCGCTGACCAGCTTCCACGCCTGTCGCTTGAGCTCCACGAGCTTCGTGTGGCAGTGGCGGCACCAGCCGCCTCCGCCGGCCGAGTGGCCCTGCTCTGGGCCGGCCCCGGCGCCCTCGGGCGCAGGGCGGCTGCCGCATGGGTCCTGGTCGGGCCCGGCGGGTAGCCTCTTTCGGGGGGACACCTCCAGCAGCGGCGGCGGCTCGCGGGCCGGGCCGCCCTCGGCCACCTGCAGGGTGTGGGGGCGGAAGCGGACAGTGAGCCTGGGACGTCCGTCGGCTCCAGACCCCTGAGCGCCCTGCCCCAGAGTGACGCTCTCGCCAAAGTTAGGAGCCCTGGGCACGACCCTGGCGCTCACCCACTCCCTCCATCCCCGGGGGTCCCGCCTGCGGGTCCGCTACCCTCAGCAGGAGGCCCGGCCCCCAGGGATCCAGCGCACACCGCGATTATCTTCGCCGTCCCGGGCCCCCGCCGCCCGCCTCCCGCCTCCCTCTCCAAGCCGGGCCGCGCGTACCGCGGGCTGCGCAGCGCACAGAGGGACGCCGCGGCCGACCATGGCCCGGGCGCGGGAAGAGCCCGGCGGGCGCTCCCGGCCACGCTGGCTCTCCAGGGGCGCCGCGGCTACGTGATCCGGCCCCGAGGCGCCCCCATGGCCCGGCCCAGCCGCTTGGAAGTTCGCAGAGCCGGCGAGTGTTCTGGGGCGCGCGGTGGCTTCGGTGGGCGCGCTCGGGAGGCGAGGGCGGGGCCGGGGAGGGGCGGGGCGCGGGTTCCCGGGGCGGGCGGCGGGGGGCGGGAGCCCAGAGAGTGCCCCGCCCTTGCCCAGTGTTGGGCGGCGCGTGGGGGGTAGGGTCCTCGCTTCCCCGGGCGGCCCCGCGCACTCCAAGGACCCCAACCTGTTAGGTGAGTCCCTGCCCCGGGGAGGGGCGCTGGGGGCGGCGGCGAGGATCTAGCTGCGCGCGCGCATGCGCCTCCCGCCCCTCTCCCGGGACACCAGGGCTGCGCGTCTCCCAGGAGGCACCGACGCCCCTCCCTCTACAGGCGGGAAAACTGAGGCTGCGGAGGGGACGCTCTTGCCCAAGTTCCACGGCGAGGTGGGCCGAGAAAGGGGCGGGACCCCGGCCCCGAGACTCCCAGGCGCCTTTCCAGAAAGCCCAGCGTACTCTGCGTGTCGCGGGCCACTTTGGGTCTAATTGTCGCGCGTGGGTGAGTGTCGCCGCGGTGTGCGCCTCGAGCCGGGCAGCGACCGCGCCGGCGTATCTGTGCCTCGGCGCGTCTGCGAACGGCACGTGTCTTCACAGCCGCGCGTGTGCTCGCAAGTGGATGTGCGCGCCGTGCCGCCCGGGAAGCGGGAGGTCCTGCGGGCGTGCGCGGGACCTGTTGTCAGCAGGCCTGGCAGATGGGAACTCAGCTCCGGAATTAATTGCTTGTTTGTCTCCGGCTGGGAGTCCGCCCCCCCCCCGCCCCCCGCCCTTCCCCGGCGACCAGTTGCTCTGTGCCTAGCCGGGCCCCAAATGTCGCCGGCATCCGCGGCCGCAGGCAGCTCCGGGGCCAGGCTCCGGGTCAGCCCCAAAGCCCAGGTCAAGCCAGGCGGGCGCGGCGGGCGGGCTCCCCGTGACGCGAGCGCCCCCTGCCGGCCGCTGCGCACACGGCTCCGAGACTGGGGAGACCCAGCGCCCCGCGTCCCAGGCCTGAGGCGCACTCGGAAACTCCGAATGTCGTGATCCCGGCGGAGACCAGGACACGCGGCTGCCGGCGCATACAGTGAGGCCTTCGCAGATACGCAATACGTCAAAGTGACCCTTTCCGTCTTGCCCACCCCCTTTTACTTGGATAAGCCTCCCCGCCCACGCACGCACTCCCCAGAAAGTGGGGTGGGTGATCCCCTCCCGGCTTTCCGGGTCGTTGATGACCTTAGGGGTTCGAAAACGCAAGGGGGTATGCAATAAAGTGGCAGGGGCTCTCCACTGTCTTTCTGAGATCCGTAAGCCTGCAGTCCCTTTCCACCCAGCCTGGGGGCCCGGAAGCGCTTCCCCTACCCATCTCATCGCAGCCTGGAGAAAGAAAACGGGCGTCAGCCCACATCCGGATCTGGGTACCCAGGACAACACCCAAACCCCACCCGCACTGCCGGCAGACAGCACCGCCTCCCGCCGCTCCACGGCTCCGGGACACACACTCTCTATATCCCGTCCCCCCACCCACACACGCAACCCAGAAGCACGCAGCGGTCGGGAGCCCAGCTCCTGCGCCCCTGGTCAGCCACACCCGCAACTTCAGCGCTTCTACCGCCGCGGCGCTTCGGGAAGCACAAGCTCACATCCCATATCCGCAGAACACGGGGTGCACGAGGGGGCTGGAGTCACCCCGGGGGCTCACCATCAGTCAGGGTCCACGACCCCCTACTTCGCCCATCCTAGCAAGGCGCAAGGTGAGCCAGAGAGTCCCTGCGCTGCGCTCTCCGCCCTAGCCACAGCCTCCGGGTGCGTCCGGTTGGGACACAGCCTTGAAGGGACAGGGAGACGCGGACAACGCTAATGGGGGAAAGTGCGGCAGCGAGTCCCAGCCCGGGCTGCGGGACGCGGCTCCGGACCTGCCGTCTCCTTCCCGGCGCAGCACCCCCAGTCGCGCGAGCCGCGCGGCAAAGTCGCGGGACGGCGCCTACACCGCTCGCTCCTCCCGACAGCCCTCACCTTGCCTCGTCGCCGCAGGAGGTGGCTGGTGAAGCCTAGGATGATCTCCGAGTCCAGGCAGAGCGCCCCCATCTCCAGCAGGCTGGGAGCCTTGCGGGGCGCGCCGCGGGGCGGCTCGGGCGGCTGGGGCAGCGCCATGGAAGAGCGAAGCGCGGGGAGCGGCCCCTAGCGCCTCCCGCCACCGCCGCCCCGCCCGCGCGTTCACTGGCCGCGCGCCCGCCGCCGCCGCGCCCCGAACCGCGCAGGGCCGCCCGCCAAGCCCCCGGTCCTCCGCGCCGCGCGCCCCCGCGCTCCGGCCCCGCCCGCCCGCGCCGACAGCGCCCCCTCCGCCCCGGCGGCGAGCCAGACACCAGCCACGCGGACTGGAGGTGTGGGGCGACGGCCCCGCGCGCCACGGGGCGGGGGATGGAGGCCAGAATCGGGTCGCGGTCCGCACCCACCTGCCTCGCTCGCCCCCAGACGTCGGTGTCTACTGCCGGGTATCCGGCAGGGAGAGGGCAGCGCGGCTGCTGTAAAACCCTTCCGACTGGGGCCTAATCGCAGCCCCTTCCCCCTCCAATCTGTCCTGAGGACGCCGCGCGTTGGGGTCCTGGCTCGTGGAAACGCTCAGAGCCCGGTGACCTGTGCACTCCAGCCCGCCCACGCTCCAGAGCCCCCATTCAACCTTGGCCTATGGACCTCCAAGGCCCACCCCAACCGGACCACGGAGCGTGCGCAGCGGGACACGCGGTCTGCGCCTCCACTCCAGGATCCCGATTTTGCCGGCACCCGTGGCCTTCCCTGCCCCGACCGCGACTCCCTGAGGGCTGGAAGATTCGGGCTGGCTGCCGGGCACGACGACTTTACTTTCAGGGTCCGGAGCTAGGGGCGGGGGTGGGCGCTCTGCCTGGGGTGCAAACTCAAGCCCGGGTCCCGCGCTCCTCCTGTGGCCTGCCCCAGCCTCGCGCACAAGTGGATGGGATGCCTGGCTTGAGGGAGGAAGCGGGAGGATCAAGCAGGCAGAGAGGTTCGCCTAAATGCGCTAGGCCCACGCGGAAGGTCTTTGGGAGTTAAGGAAGTGTCAGGGACCCTGCCCAGGGGACATTATGCGCCTTGAGCAGAACCTGGAAGGTGGACAGGCGAGGGAAGGAGAACGTTTTCAGCGGCGCCAGCGCGCACCTGTGGCCTGGCTGGGGTGCTAAGGCTGGGCTAGACTTTCTGTGCCCTCTGCCCCCTGCACTCCTCTAGTCTCCCCTGGGAAGGACCATGGCCACGCCCCACAACCCCACTGCCCCAGCGCCTGAAGACCGTCCTGCTCCCCCGGTCCTTCCCCTGACTCCCCCCAGTGGAGGCTGAAGGACGTTGTCTCAACCTGACTCTAACCCAGAGCCCAGCACTTCCATTTGTCTCCAGCAGAATCACAATAAACGCTGGATTTGCTGACCACATGGCCGATCGTGACCACCTGCTCTGTACTCACCCAGGCTTCTGGTCAGGAGAGAGGCGGGGAAGAGCTGCCCCCTCCCTGCGTCCACCATCACTCCTGGCCTGGGATCAGGGCAAGTTATAAAGGGGGCCAGAGTCCCCCCTTTCTCTCTGTCCCTCTCCAGGAGGACACTCTGGGGACCACCCAACCCTCCTCCCTCCCCCACAGGAAGAGGACTGGGGAAGACTGTCCTCTTCCCCCATCCTGTCTCATCCAAGACCCTGCGCCTGGGGTGGGGGCGGGGGCTCCTCCCTTCAGCGGACCAAGGGCTTCTGGGAGGCCACCCGCCATGTCAGTGGATTGATTAAAGTCATTGTGGGGATTTTTGTTAACATTTAATTTACCAGGCACGCGGCGGCTGGTCAGAGCTGTCCCTAGGGAAATCTAGACCAAGGGAGGAAAACAGAAAAATCCCCCTGCCTTTCAGCAGGGCCCCTCTGATGGGATTAATTGCAGGAACTCAGCTTCCAATCAGACCACACGCTGCAATGTTTCAGGGAGGGAGGAGGACATGGGGCTTGAGTGCTCAGATTCCTAACCTGGGTGCTTGGAGCCCAGGGCCCTCCATACCGCCATCTCTCCCCAGCCTGCTGGTGCCGGTCAAGAGCCCAGCCCCCCACCTCTCCGCACCTTCCTGTCTCCATGTGTGATGAGGTGGACGGTACCTGGAGGCAGACCGGTCCCTCCAGAGCCCACCCCACTCCCATCCATGTCCCTTCAGCCTGCAGGGTGAGAGCTGGGAGGCGCCCCAGACACGCTCCCACGGAAACTGAACACTTGCCAGAGGTGTCTGTAGTAGTGGAAACCGGCTGGGTAGGAATGGCCAATCTTCACTTCATCCTTGGCGACAGTGGATGGACGGCAGGTGGACCCGGGACAGGCACGGGCACGCAGTGTGCGGCACAGCCCCGTTGGCCTTTGCAGAGAAGGTTTATGCTTGTGAAGGCGGGGACCTTTCCTGGGACAGACACAAGCAACAGGTAACGATTGTTGCCTCTGGAGAGAGAGTAGGGGTGGGGTTCGGGAGAGGTTTCACTTCCATTTTACACCCCTCTGCATGGTTTTGACTTTTGTGGGGTTTTTAACCATCCTGTTTAGCATTTAATAAAGAGATAAGGAAGGGTTACAGAGCCTAAACTGTCCACCATAAAATGATCCAAGGCCCATGGCCCTAGGATCACACCTGGCATCAGACAGACCCTCATCCTCTCCAACAGTTGAGGGGGTGGAAAACTTCTCCTCAAGGAGGCCTCGGGACACTCCCCACACTTTCCCAAGATCGACCAGCTCCCTGGGCTCCCTGCTCACCTATCCCTCCTGGAGGCCAGGACCATGTCTGGGGTGCAGGAGAGAGGGTGCCTCAGGAAGGCAGCCACAAGGGAGGCCGACCCTGGCTCAGGGCAGGGCCTTCTAGTCAAGCGAGGCCCCTCCTCCTCAGCACCAAGGGCAGGCTTCAGGCGGTCACTGCACCAGTTCTTCAGAGCGTGTCTGAGTGCTTGGGGGAGGGTGGCCGGCCGTGGAGTTTAGCCAACGCCCACCTGCTCCCCGGACCAGGCTCTGTCTTACACACTTGTTAATATCCACTCATTTAATCTGCCCAACAGTGCTAGGCACGGGTATTGTATGACTGCCGTTTTACAGATGAGGAAATGAGGCCCAGCGTGGGGAGGTCTGTCTCCAGGTTTCACCCCAGGAGTCTGTGCTCCTAAGCCCTGTGTTTACAGCCTCCTTCCCCCTTCCCCCAGGGCCCAGCCTCAGGAGTGCGGCTGCAGAGCAAGGGACCCCAGCCCTGGCCTCGGAGCCAGGACGGAGCAGGAGCAAGGGTGGTCAGCTCTGAACTGAGCTCTGGGAGCCCAGCCAGGATCCCACGGAGAAACCTGTGCTAAGGGTTTGCTGAGGAGGGAGAGGCTGGGGATGCTCGCTGGTCACCAGCTGACGGCTCCGCAGACCTAACCCTGCGCCAGAGGAGCCCCAGGTCCAGCACAGAGGGACAGCCAGGACGCAGCTTCAGCACCTTGGCCAGCGCCAGGAGGGGGCTTCTGCAGGCGAGGGGAAGGGGAATGGAGGAGTGTCTCCTGGGGTGTCAAGCTCTCCATCACTCATTCTTTCTTTCTTTCTTTTTTTTGAGTCTTGCTCTGTCTCCCAGGTGGAGTGCAGTGGCGCAATCTCAGCTCACTGCAACCTCCGCCTCCCGGGTTCTCGCCATTCTCCTGCCTCAGCCTCCTGAGTAGCTGGGACTACAGGCGCCCGCCACCACGCCCGGCTAATTTTTTGTATTTTTAGTAGAAACAGGGTTTCACCGTGTCAGCCAGGATGGTCTTGATCTCCTGACCTCGTGATCCGCCCGCCTCAGCCTCCCAAAGTGCTGGGATTACAGGCATGAGCCACCGCGCCCAGCCTCACTCATTCACTCTTTCAATTCAGTCATCCTGGAGTCGTCCTTGACTCCTGCTTGCTCACTGCCCCCACGGCCCATCCATCAAGATCTCCTGTGCCCACCACCCTAATGGAATGTCAGCCCCTGGAGGGGGTTCTGCAATGCCATGCCTGCTTCAGCACAGCCACCAGGTGAGCCTTTAAGAAGGCGGTGGGCTCCTTCCACTTCTCGGCCCTGGCTGACCCCTCTCCTCAGGCTCTGCACCCCCTTCACATTCAGCTCCAGCCCCAAGGGCCTCCTCACTGTTCCCAAACGTGCAGTCACCCCCATTTGAGCGTTTGCTCCACTGTTCCCACTGCCAGGGGGGGCTCTTCCCCCAGACACCCACATGCCTGCTTTCTCCGTGTCTTTTCTTTTTTGAAATAGGGTCTTGCTCTTCCGCCCAGGCTGGAGTGCAGTGGCGCAATCACAGCTCACTGCAGCCTCGACCTCCCAGGCTCAACCGAGCCTCCCACCTCAGCCTCCTGAGTAGCTGGGACCACAGGTATGCACCTTCACACTGAGATAACTTTTTGATTTTTTTGTAGAGGCCAGGTTTCACTATGTTGCCCAGGCTGGTCTCAAACTCCTGGGCTCAAGCAATCCTCCTGCCTCAGCCTCCCAAAGTGCTGGGGTTATAGGCATGAGCCACCAGGCCTTTTCTAAGCAAAGCGTTCCCTGCCCACCTTACCTAAAACGTCAGGCCCTTCCTGCATCCTGCAGCTTCACCCGTGTTTCCTCTCCCTCCTTAGCACTTACCAGGAGCTGACTTAGATGTTTCTTACTTGTCCAGTTTATTGTCCTTCATCCCCTTTAGAATATCAGCTCCATGAGGGCAGGAAATGTTTGGTTGAGCACCTGGCACAGCATTGAAGCTCATTCACATTTGTTGAAGAAATAAAGGAATGCATGAACCCCAGGCTTGTTCTCTGTGCCGCCAGGTCCTGCTGCATTCTCCTTGCAGAGGGGCTCCTGTCCTTCCTATCCCAGCCTTGTCCCGGCCCTGCCATGCCCCCACCCTATATTCTGCTCTGGCCACCTCACTGGCCCCACCCCGGTTCCTCCCACCCCCCACCACACCGCACCTCGAGGCTGCAGTGCCAGACCCCACCCTCAGGATGCCCTGCCCAGGCTCCCACAGCCCAGCCCTAAGTCAGCCAGGTTGACCTCATGGGACCTGCAAGCCCGTGCGTGGCTCCCAGCTGCCCCAGCCTGAGGACTCTTCCTGGGCCCAGGTGGAAGCATTCCTGATGTACCTGCACCTTCTCTGTTTCTTGGGAGGAAATGTGTGTAGCACCAAGTGGCCTCCAAACCTTCCAGCCAGTGCCCTCCCTACCAGGGTGGAGTGCCCTGGCCTCCAGCCCAGCCTGCAAGGCCCGCAGCCTGGATCTCTTCCCGCCGTGCTTGGCTCCCCTCTCCCCTCCTACACAGGATCTGGCTGCCTGAACCTCCCTCCATGCCCACAATACCCAAGCCCTGGCAGGACTCCGGAGTCTCTACCTCCCTCAGCCACATCTGGAACGGGGACACTGTCACTTGTGGCCAGCAGATGGCACACTTTGGCCACAGTTTGTGGCCAGACAACGATTAAAGCACTCTCTTGGTCCAGTTCCCCTTTTATGCAGATAGGAAAACTGAGGCCCTGAGACAGTGAAGGGTGCACCAGGGCATGGAGTCTGGGGCTCACCTTCAAGGCCCACGAGGCCAGCCCTGTGGCCTCACCAGTGCCCCCACTCCACCTAACAGGCCTTGGTGCATCTAACCCCATACCCCTGACTTCCTTCTCCCCTCCTGTTCCTGCCTCTTCTCCCTCTACTCCTTGTAGGCTGGGCTCAGCCTCCAGCTTGAGGATAGGCAGTGACCAGGGAAGAAAGACACCTGGGCCAGGAGCCTTACCGAGTCCCCAGGCACTTTGGCTGAAGGTGCAATCTGCAAAACTTTGAGAAACCCCTTAGCACAGGTGCATTGCCTAGACAGCCCCGCCACCATGCCAGAAGTGGCCCCGCTGCTTCCTGAAGAGCCTGGGGGTGAACCTCATACAAAACCCCCAGCTTCCCTCAGCTCTGGATCCCCAGGGACCAGGGCTGGGCATGAAGGCAGCCTCATGAGTAGAGGCTCTGTGTGTGTGTGTGTGTGTGTGTGTGTGTGTGTGTGAATATGGCTTTACATGAGAGTGTAGAGCATTGATGCACCACACAGAGAGTGAGGTGCTGAATCAGTGAAGATGGGAATGCTGAGGGTGCCACTCCCTCAGACCCTGGGGTCCAGGCAACACCATTAACCACGTCAAAGACACCACACACTTCAGGAGCTGCCACCCGGGGCCAAACAGGATATGGCATCCCCACGACTAGTCCTGAGAATGGCCGTGGAATTTCCTCAGAGAAAGAAAATATTGACTTCCATGAACTTAAGTGCAGATGCAATTCAGAGGACAATTTAAAAAGCACTTGGAAAATAAAAATATAACAAAATTCAAGAAAGAGGGTGAAAGATAAAATTAAGGAAACCTCCAAGAAAGTAAAGAAAAAAGAGTTGGAAAATAAGATGGGAGCATTTTTTGAATTACAGAATTAGAGAGGAAATTCAGTGTCTGAATCACAGGAGTTCCTGAGAAGGACAGAAAAAAATATGAGTGAAGGAATAATGCCAAAACATTTGCCCAGAACTAAGAGCTAGAAATCTTCAATGCCCAGCACAAGAAAGGGGGGAAGAAAAGGCCAACATCTTGAAATTTCAAAATAACACCAGGAAAAAACAGAAGATACTAAAAGCTTCTGGGGGTGAGAGGAGGAGGATGGATCAGGAGACCAATTGACATCTGACTTCTCAATGGAAACAATGAAAACTAGAAGACGATGGATTTCAGTGTCCAAAACTGAGGGAAAATGATTCCCTGTCTAGAATTCTATACCCAGCTAAACTATTAATATCAGCTTAGCATAAAAGTAAAGACAAAAAGGTTTGCCTTTGATTTTTCTCTTTCTTTAAGTTCTTGGATAATGGGCTCCCCCACAGCAAGGAACTAAACCAAGGAAAAAGAGGACGTGGAATCAAGGAGATGGGAGCTAACCCAAGAAAGTGGTGAATGGAGATCAAGGATGTCCACTGAACCGCAGTCCCAACAGGTCCATATTGGAGCAAGCATTAAGCACTCTCTACAGGTAGGGAGAAGGAAAAGACAGAAGGAATTAGATTACTTCATGTATTTTAACACATTTAGAAGAAATTTAAACTTCTATCAAAGAGCATGGGGCTGGGCATGGTGGCTTATGCCTGTAATCTCAGTACTTTGGAAGAATGAAGCAGGAGGGTCATTTGTGGCCAGGAGTTCAAGACCACCCTGGGCAACATAGTAACACCCTGACTCTACAGAAAGAAAGAGAAGGAAGGGGAGGGGAGGGGAGGGGAAGGGAGGGGAGGGAAGGGACTAAAATTAGTGAGGCATGGTGATGTGGGCCTGTAGTCTCAGCTACTCAGGAGGCTGAGGCCAGAGGATTGCTTGAGCCCAGGAGTTTGAGCTTGCAGTGAGCTAAAAATCACACAACTATACTCTAGCCTGGGTGACAGAGCAAGATCCCATCTCAAAAAAAAAATCAAAGAGCATGGGAATTATTCATAATACAAAAAATAATTATGCCAGTTTTAAAATAAAACAATTTTTAAGTTTAAAGCTATATCGGAAAAGAACTGTGATCATAGTATGCTAAAAGTCTCAGTTGTGAATGATCTTTACATAGCTCACAATGCTAATGTAAACTCTGAATGCTGATTTAATCAAAAATTGTGACCAAGCTATAAGAAGGATAGGAGTAGGGTGGACAGAGAAAATGGTCAGAGTGATATAAAATCTTCAGCTTCCATAGTAGATCCCTAGAAAGGACATAAAACTGAAAAGTAAAAATTGCAGGAAAAGTGGGTTATTTGGAATACAGAAGTAAATAGGAGAAGCAGCTAAAAGCGCTCACTGCCAAGAAGTGGAACTTGGGGTAGGAATAGGTGGGGCAGGAGGCTTCTGTTTTCCTTCCAACACTGACGATCATTTGACTTCTTAAATTATATACTGTTTAAATTTCATTTTAAAGTAATTATTTGTTTAATTTAAATATGTAGATATATACTTCTGAGTAACTCCTAGGAGAGATTCCAATGGGAATTGTAAAGAAAGCGAGTGAGTGAATACGACATATCACCATGTGTGGTCTGAGACCAAAGCGGTTCTCAAAGGAAAATTAAATCCTTACATGTGACTATTAGGAGGCAAGAAGGAGTATTAATAAAGGCTAAATAACACTTTGGGAGGCCGAGGTGGGTGGATCACCTGAGGTCAGGAGTTCAAGACCAGCCTGGCCAACATAGTGAAACCCTGTCTCTACTAAAAATACAAAAATTAGCTGGGAGTGGTGGCACACGCCTGTAATCCCAGCTACTCGAGAGGCTGAGCCAGGAGACTTGCTTGAACCTGGGAGGCAGAAGTTGGAGAGAGGTGAGAGCGCGCCCCCGCCCTCCATGCGAGGCGGGACGTCACAAAAAGAAAAAAAAAAAAAAAAAAAGTTAATAAATAAAAAGACTAAATAAGCCAGACTGCAAAATGTGCTACTCTGTGCTGCCTTAGCTATGGAGCATTGCTTAGCCTGTGTATTGGCGTGTCCTTCCAATAAACTATTCAGTCGGGAGGATGATTTGGGCAAAATTTTAACGAACTGAAGGAAGGCTGGCAGGGAGTGAGGTGGGGGAGGGGAATACCTGGAGAGTTCCCTCAGAAGGGACTGAGTTGGGCCGGGCGCAGTGGCTCACGCCTGTAATTCCAGCACTTTGGGAGGCCGAGGCAGGCGGATCACAAGGTCAGGAGATCGAGACCATCCTGGCTAACATGGTGAACCCCTGTCTCTACTAAAAATACAAAAAAAATTAGCCTGGCATGGTGGCGAACACCTGTAGTCCCAGCTACTCTAGAGGCTGAGGCAGGAGAATGGCGTGAACCCGGGAGGCAGAGCTTGCAGTGAGCCGAGATTGTGCCACTGCACTCCAGCCTGGGCCACAGAGTGAGACGCCGTCTCAACAACAACAACAAAAAAAAAAGGGACTGAGTTGCCTGTATTACTTACACATCATCAAGTGGACACTTCTAAAGATAGCCTCTCCTGCGTGGTACTTCTGCTGACCCCAAGCCTTCAGGGAAGCTGTGTGAGTATATGAAATGGTACATAGATATACAACTTGCTTATGATGGGTGAGCACATGTCCTATCTCTGAGCCAGTCGGTACATCTGAGCCCCCCAGGAGAATGCAGCAGGTGGTGTGAGGAATCTGGCAGAGCTCTGGCTCCAAATGAAGGCCTAACAGAGGGCGTGGCAGAGGGCACCAGGGCGTACCTGCAACAACATTGACAGGCCCTGGAGACAGCCACAAATGTCTCAGGAAAAGGAATGTGGTTAAAAAAAAATGTCAACAGTCCACAGGTAGGAGTATGAGCCAGTGTTCTTGGGGTAATAAGGAGATGGGTAAGGACTTTCACTCTGAGCCAAGATAAAGTAACAGAGACCAGATTTATACTCCCACCAGAAATAAACATTGCACAAAGCATATGAAACACCAGTTTACAGACATTGTCTATCAGGCAGGACGGGAGAGTGATCCCTGGGAGCAGGAAAACAAAGGTGAGCCCTGACCGCCCCAGCCTGGAGAGAGGACAGGCCTCAGCATGAGAAGGGAGGACCCAGGAGGGGCCCACAGGCGCCCCTAAACAGAGGAGACACAGTTGAGAGTCTGGAAAGACCAAGGTGGCTAGAGAATGCAGAATAGGGTCTGCACAAAAACTTAGCTCTGGAGATCTGCAGAGAGTGCCCCTTGAATCCTCAGCTGAGTATGGATCAACTCATGTGGGTCCATAAATCACCCATGGCTTTGGATAAAACCACCTAAAAGGAGGTGAGGGAGAGCTGCCCACATTCCAAACCGTGCTGGGAGCTAAAGCAGATGTTTGTGTACCTATGTTCATAGCAGCACTATTCACAGCAGCCAACAGATGGAAGCAACCCAAGTGTCTGCCAGTAGATGAATGGATAAACAAAATGTGGTATAGCCATACAATGGAATATTACTCAGCCTTAAAAAGGAAGAAAATTGGCCGGGCGCGGTGGCTCACGCTTGTAATCCCAGCACTTTGGGAGGCCGAGGCGGGCGGATCACGAGGTCAGGAGATCGAGACCACGGTGAAACCCCGTCTCTACTGAAAAATACAAAAAATTAGCCGGGCGTGGTGGCGGGCGCCTGTAGTCCCAGCTACTCGGAGAGGCTGAGGCAGGAGAATGGCGTGAACCCGGGAGGCGGAGCTTGCAGTGAGCCGAGATCGCGCCACTGCACTCCAGCCTGGGTGACAGAGTGAGACTCCGTCTCAAAAAAAAAAAAAAAAAAAGGAAGAAAATTCTGACACATAGCACAACACGGATGAACCTTGAAGTTGCTATGCTAAGTGAAATAAGCCAGTCACAAAAGGACACGTACCACAGGATTCCATTTAGGTGAGGTCCCCAGAGTCATCAAATCCATAGAGACAGAAAGGAGAATGATGGTTGCCAGGGGCTGGGGAAGGGGAAATGAGGAGTTATTGTTTGTGAGGTAGAGAGTTTCAGTTTGGGAAGAGGAGAAGTTACAGAGCTAGCTGGTAGCAGGTGGTTGCACAACCATGTGAGTGTACTTAATGCCATGAACTGTACACTTAAAAATGGATAAAATGGTCAATTTTACATTATGTATTTCCTCAAAATTTTTTAAATTAAAAAAAAAATGTAACCCATGGTGGGAATAGTTTCTGTTCCCACCAACCAGAAGGAAAAAGTCTTATCATTTAGAAGACATGGGGTAGATGACTCAGAAAGGTCGCCTCATTGTTGGGGAAAACTTAGTCCCATAATAAAGGCTGAACTGGTCCCACTTAACAGAGCTAAAGGCAAGCCTCAAAAGGATCAAGCTATTTGCAAGTAATTTAACCATGTCCCCAAACAAAGCTCACAAATATTTATAGGAAATGAAATTATCCAGCACCCAACAATGTAAAATTCACAATGTTTAACAACCAGCAAAAATTACCAGGCATGCAAAGAAACAGAAAAATACATGATGAGAAGAAAAAAACCTATCTGTAGAACCCAAAAATGAAGCAGATGATGTAATTAATAGACAAGAACATTAAATCTGTTTTTATATTTCAATATGTTCAAGAGGATATGGAAACATTGAGAAGATATAAAACAGACCTAATTAAACTTCCACAGATGGAGAATATAATGTCCAAGATGAAAATTACACTGGATAGAATTAATAGCAAATTAGACACTGCAGAAGTAGTAGTTATTTGGATAGCAACAGGAACTATGCAAAATGAAACAAGAAAACCCAAAAAAAACTATTTTTAAAAATGAACAGAGCTACAGTGATCTTTGGGACAACTTTAAGTGGCCTGATATCTACGTAATGAAAATGCCAGAAAAGCGACAGGGGTTTGTACACAATATTTAAAGAAATAATGGCTGAAAACTTTCAGAATTTGGTGAAAACCATAAACTCACACATCCAAGAATCTCAATGAACCTCAAGCACAAGAAACATGAAGAAAGCATCAAGGCACATAATCAGATTTCTGAAAACAAGTGATAAAGAGAAAATCTTAACTACATGGTAGAGGGGAGGCATATTAAATGCAAATGAACAAAGATAAAAATGACAGCATTGTTCTCATCAGAAATAATGCAAGCCAGAAGACACTGGAACAACTTAAATGCAGTGAAAGAAAAAAACACTTTCAATCTAGAATTCCATAGCCAATGAAAATATGTTTCAAAACCACATGCAAAATTAAGACTTTTTCAGATGTTGAAAAGGTGAATAATTTATCAATAGCAGATCCGCACTACCAGAAATGTTAAAGAAGTCTTACAGGCATAAAGCAAATTATACCAAATGGAAATCTGGATCAACACAAAGGAGCACCAGAAATGGTAAATATGCTGGCAAAAATAAAATATTTTGGCCAGGCATGGTGGTGCACACCTGTAATCCCAGCACTTTGGGAGGCCGAGGCGGGTGGATCGCCTGAGGTCAGGAGTTCAAGACCAGCCTGGCCAACACAGCAAAACCCCATCACTACTAAAAATACAAGAATTAGCTGGGCGTGGTGGTGCGCACCTGTAGTCTCAGCTACTTAGGAAGCTGAGGCAGGAGAATCGCTTGAACCTGGGAGTTGGAGGTTTCAGTGAGCCAAGATCACGACACTGTACTCCTGCCTGCATGAAAGTGTGAGACTTCATCTCAAAAAATAAAAAAATAAAATAAAATCTTTTTTCTCTCATTTTTACATCTCTTTAAGAGATAACTGACTAAAGAAAAAACTCACTATATTGTAGGGCTTAGAACATATATAGAAATAAAATGAATAATAACAATAGCACAAAGCCTGGGAGGGAGAAATGGAAGTGTACTGTTATGTATTTATCAGGCTGCAAGATTCTAATACTATACATAATTTTTTACACTGTACATAAATTAATATTATTTTAAAATGGAATGTGATAAGTTAAAGATGTATATGTAAGTCCTAAAGAAAACAATGAAAAAACATATCAAAGAGTTGTAGCTAATAAGACAACAAAGAGTATAAATTTGAATCATAAAATAGTCCATCAATCCAAAAGAAGGCAAAAAAATAAATAAATGGAGAACAAAAAAATGAATAGGACAGAAAGAAAACAAAGAGCAAGATGATAGATCAAAATTCAAATGTGTCAATAATCACAGTAAATGTAAATGGTCTAAATATCTCAATTAAAAGGCAGAGATTTGTCTGACCAAATAAAAAAATAAGAACCAACTATGTGCTACCTACAAAAAAAAAAAAAAACTTAAATGTAAAAAGAGAAATAGGTTAAATGTAAAAGGATACAAAAAGAAACACATTAACACTAATCAAAAGAAAGCTGGAATGCCTATGTTAATAACAAAAAGACATATTAAATGCAAATGAACAAAGATAAGAATGACAGCATTGTTCTCATCAGAAATAATGCAAGCCAGAAGACACTGGAACAACTTTAATGTAGTGAAAGAAAAGAAATTTCAGAGCAAAGAATATAATCAGGGATAAAGAAAGCAATTTCAGGCCAGGCGTGGTGGCTCACACCTGTAATCCCAGTACTTTGGGAGGCCAAGGTGGGTGGATCACGAGGTGAGGAGATCGAGACCATCCTGGCTAACATGGTGAAACCCCATCTCTACTAAAAATACAAAAAAATTAGCCAGGCGTGGTGGTGGGCGCCTATAGTCCCAGCTACTCGGGAGGCTGAGGCAGGAAAATGGCATGAACCCGGGAGGCGGAGCTTGCAGTGAGCTGAGATCGCACCACTGCACTCCAGCCTGGGTGACAGAGCGAGACTCCGCCTCAGAAAAAAAAAAAAAAAAAGCAATTTCATAATGGTAAAAGGCTTATTTCAAGAAGAGGACATAGGAATTATAAATGTTTATTCACCAAATAACAGAGGTCCAGAAATACATGAAGCAAAAATGAATAGAACTGAAAGGAGAAATGGGCAAATCCATAGTTATAGTTGGAGACTTTAACACTCCTCTCTCAGTAATTGATAAAACAGCTAGACAGAAAATCATAAGGATACAGTGGGCTTGAACAACACTATCAACCAACTTAACCTAGTTGACATTTATAGAACAATGCCCCCAATGACAGCAAAATACACATTATTTTTCAGTACATACAGAACATTTACCAAAATAAAACATATTATAGGCCATAAAACAAGTCCAATAAACTTAATAGGACTCAATTAATACAGAGTATGGTTTCTCACTATGATGGAATTAAATTAGAAATCAATATCAGAAACAGACTGTGAAAATTCCCAAATATTTTGAAACTAAAAATTATACACTCCCAGGCCGGGTGTGGCGGCTCATGCCTATAATCCCAGCACTTTGGGAGGCCAAGGCTGGTGTATCACCTGAGCCCAGGAGTTTGAGACCAGCCTGGGCAACATGACAAAACCCCATGTCTACAAAAACTACAAAAATTAGCCGGGCATGGTGGCACACACCTGTAGTCCCAGCTACTTCAGGGGCTGAGGTGGAAGGATTGCTTGAGCCTGGCAGGTAGAAGTTGTGGTGAGTGGAGATCGTGCCACTGCACTCCAATCTGGGAAACAGACTCAGACTCATTAAAAAAAAAAAGAAAAGAAAAGAAAAGAAATGAAATGAAAGAAAGAGAGAGACAGAGATAGAAGGAAAACGGAGGGGAGGGGAGGGCAGGGCAGGGAAGGAAAGGGAAGGGGAGGGAATTCTAAATAATCCAAATGTCAAAGAAAAATTCAAAACGGGAATTAGCAAGTATTTTAAAGTGAATGAACCTGAAAGCACAATATATCTAAATTTGTGTAATGGAGCTAAAGCAGTGCTTAGAGGGAAATTATAGCAATAAAATGACTATATTAGAAAAGATGAAAGGTCATATATCAGTGACCTCAGCTTCTACCTTAAGAAAAAGAAGTTGAAGAGATGGTCAAATGATTCAAAATTTCAGTTAGGAGGAATAGGTTCTAGAGATCTATTGTATAACATGGTAACTAAATAACAATGTATTGTACTTTTGAAAATTGCTAAGAAAGTGTTCTCTCCACAAAAAGAGATAAGTATGTAAAGTAATGCATATATTGATTAGCTTGATTTAGGCATTCCCTAATGTATATGTATACCAAAACAACATGTTGTACATGATAAATATATACAATTTTTATGTGTCAAATAAATAAAACATTTAAAAAAGAAATTAGAGAAAGAGAGCAAATAAAAGTCAAAGTCAGGAGAAGAAAGGAAATAATAAAGATCAGAGTGGAAATCATTGAGATAGAAAACAGGAAAACAATAGAGAAAATCAACAAAACCAAAAGCTGGTTCTTTCCCAAAATTGATAAAAATTATAAACCTCTATCCAGATGGATCAAGAAAAAAAGAGAAAACACGTAATTAATATTAAGAATGAGAAATGGTTCATCACCACAGAGTCTACAGATATTAAAAGATAATAATGGAATAGTATGCATAAATTTATACCAATAAATTCAACAATTTAGATTAAATAAATCCTGTAAAAGACACAAACTACTAAAACTCACTCAAGAAGAAATAGATATGCTGAATGGTCCTATATCTAGGAAATATGTTGAATTTGGAGTTCTTTCCAACAAAGAAAACTCCGGGGGTGGGAGGAGTTGGGGAAGTAAAGAGGGATCACCAAGGGCTGGATGAACCCTGCAGGTAGCTGTGTTTGGTCAACTGTTGATCATTTTGACTGTGGTCATGGTTTCACAGATGTGCACATGTATGTCAAGAGTCATCAAATTGTACACTGTAAACCTGTGCACTTTACTGTATGTCAGTGGCATTTCAATAAACCAAGAAAAGTAGTGACACCCCCGACAAAGACTGGAAGGCTCAAGGCAACTCTGCTTCTATGTGTGCCCTCCCAGCACAACTTTGCTCCCCAGGCAGCCTCAGAACCACAGAAAGATACTCAGAAAGCCAGTCACAGTGACCCCACAGCCCTGTGACAGATGTGCTGTCCCGTGGGGCTTATCTAGTCACCTAGGAAGGAGCCATCACCTGTCCTCTCTCCGATGATTCTCAACTGCAAATACATTGCCATGGCTTGAGTGCTTGTGACCCCTCCAAAATTCATGTTGAAACTTAATCCCCAGTGCAACAGGATTAAGAGCTGATGCCTTCAGCAGCTGACGAGGCCACGAGTGCTCCACCCTCATGGGTAGGATTTGTGCCTTATAAAAGGGCATGAGGGGGCGAGTTTGCCCTTCCCGTCCTTTCTACTGTTCATCCCTTCTGTCGTGTGAGAACATGGTGTCCCTCCCTTCCAGGGCACCCACACAAGGCACCAACTTGGAAGCAGAGACTGAGACCTCACAAGATATTGAACATGCCAGCACCTTGATCTTGGACTTCCAGCCTCCAGATCTGTAAGAAATAAATTTCTCATGATTCTTTATAAATTATCCATCTCAGAGGTTTTGTTACAGCAGCACAAACGGCCTGAGACCCGCATATACAATCAGATTCCATGAGCCTCGAGTGGGCACCCCCAGACCCTGGTGTGGCAGGTTACCTGTGCAGCGGGGGCTATGGACTCCTCTGGGGAAGGACAGAGAGGCTAAGATGCAAATTCTACTCTAGGCCCCTACTCCCAGGGGAGTAGAGGCCAGGCACTACCCATAGCTGCAGTTTCAGGGCCTGTCACCCCTTCCCCCAGCCTGTCTCTCTTCCTGAGGTCTCTCGCCTAAGACAGCTGCTCTCAGCCTTGGGCATTTATCAGGCTCGCCTGGGAACTTGGTGAAGACCCAGATCCCTGTCCTACTCGCTGAGCCTGGGCCTCTGCGGTGAGTCAGAACCCCTGCCTTCACATACTGGTTTAGCTACTTTAACAGAGACCAAAATAACACTGGCTTTAAAAGGCAGAAAGTTCCTTTCTCTTGTGGAAAAGACAAGCTGTTTGGCTGTCCAAGTGGGTAGGGCAGCGTGTGCATGAGCTGGTCCCACGTAGGGTGCTCAGCAGTCCCAGTCTGCCCCAGACTCAGAAGATTCCAAGAACGTTTCAGTGCCAAATCTGGAAACACACAGGCACACCTGGACAGGTGGGTCGGCCTCGTGCAGGGATGCTTTGCCCTGCCCCGGCGTGGCCCTCCAGCAGCACAGCCGGCATGTCTCAGCACCACAGTGCCCCAGTTCCACCCAGAAGTTGCATCTGCCTCTGTTCACACTCCCCTGTGCAGAATGGTGGCATGTGTCTCCACCAGCAGCCCAGGAGCCCCACGTGCCCAGCTTCCCTTCAGGAATTCCATGGCTGAAGGAATGGAGCCATCCTCCACCTGCGTCAGGGGCAGAGGCTGGAGAGGCCGGAGCGGAGGGGCTGGGGTGCCAGGAAGCACAGGTCTAGTCTCAGCAAAGTGGGGGCCGGTCCTCCTGGTGTCCCCAGGGACCAAGCAGGGGCCTGTTGTAAGACCACACCTCATTGCCACCCGAGGCCTTCCACTGGTCCTGCAAGGCCCTGGCTGAAATTCGGCCTCTCCAAGGGTCTCCCACTGGCCCTCCCACCACATCAGCTCCAGTGACAGCTTTAGCTCTGCCCAGCTGAGCACTCAGGAAGTTTGCTGCATCATCTCAGAGGAACCTCCAGCGAGCTCCACGTCATCCTACAGAAGGAAGAAACAGGTCCTCCGAGGGGATAAGGGACTTGCCAAGGCCACTTGCTTGTAGGCATAGAGCTGGGGTTTGAATGCACAACAGACTCTCGGTCCCCTGTGCCAGGGGCAAGGAGGGTGGAGGAAGGTGCCTGTCTCTTCAATCCCTCAGCCCTCCCACCTTGCCCATTCTCCTGGCCAGGTCCCCAGGGCCAGCCTACAGGCTCCAGCAGGAATGAGTGGGAGCCAGCCAAGGGACCAGTGTTGTGGTGAGTGGAGGGAGTGGGAGCAGACTGGAGCCCCTGAAAGTGGGGCCCCTGGGAGCCAAGCCCTTTCCCCAGCCTGGCTCCTTGAGGCAGTGCAGCTCAAACCAGAGGGAGGGGGTCTGGCCCAGTGGCCCAGGGGAGGTCACTGCAATGAGAAAGCTGGTGGCAGAGTCTGGGGGCTTCCCTGGAGACCAAAGTGCCAGACGCAGAGTTGGGGGAGGGTCTTGGGTAAGGACCAGGCCACTGCCCCTCCACAACCATCCTCATCTCTGCTTCTCTGAGGTTAGAAGGAAAAGGGTGTTTGCTTTCGAGGGAGAAACCACGCTGAGGCCTGGGGGGAAAGGACAAGCACCCCAGGGACACAGCGATGCATTGGAACATGTTTATTGTTATCAGTCTAAATTGTACAGATGCACACCGGACAGAATGCCTCCAGGCCACAGAACAGGGACACAGCCGCCATCCCCCACCTGAGCCTCAGCCCCTCTCACAGGGCTGCTGAGGGTTGAGGGCCCGTGCAGAGGGCACGGGGGAACGTGCCTGTAACATGAAATGGCTACAAGGGGCTGCGGTGGTCAGCAGGCAGCAGCTGGGGAAGACACTCCAGCCCCTCTGATGCCACAGACCCACTGGGCGCTCCCACGGCCCCCAGCTCTGAAGCCAGAGCCTGAGAGATGGCCACAGTGGCATTTGCTGAGCAACAGATGAGGTGCTGGCCAGTGGTGGATGCTCTCCCGGGAACTCCACTCCCCCCACCTGGGTGGCCAGGGGACCCTGCTGTCCTGCAGCTGGCCCTCTTCTGAACAGCCCTCCACAGTCACCTCCTGTCTCCTCACATCAACCCCCTACGTGTGCAGGTCGGGCTCAGAGAGAGCAGCTGACTGGCCCAAGGCCACCCTAGCAGGCCTCAAACCCAGGCCTGTCTGACCCATCTCTCAGGACTCCCCGCAGCTCTCTAAACACTGGGTGAGGAGGTGGGGACTGGAGGGGGACCCTCCATCCCAGAGGGCACAGCAGGCCAGGCAGCACCAGGCAGAAGACGCCGGCCCCTGGCTGGAGGTGGGGACAGATTCGACCCTTTGCTGAGTCCCTCCCAGGGCTGCCTGGGGCTTCACACGCAGATTGACGCCCACACCTCTCCTGTGGGCGCTACCACGAGGTTCCAAGGAGGCTCTGGCGAAGGCACCTGTCATCATGGGCACCGCTTCTCCTCTACCTGGGTGTGGTCTCCAAACTTCCTCCCCACCCCCAGTTTCTGTGCCTCGAGATCCTTCATGAGTTTAGCGCGCACTTGTGGGAGCCGCGCAGCGCTCCCTAAGGCCTCAGTGAGTGGAGAAGCTCCAGGGAGCCGGCAGCGGGAACCATCGATCCGCCGGCCGGCAGGGTGCGGCTGCCGGCAGCCTGGTCGGCAGTTCCCAGGAAGTCCAGGGCAAGGAGCGCTCCTCAACCCTACGGGCCCACCGCCAGTTCCTCGCTGGTTATTCCACGGAGTTTCGAGGTGCGGGCCCTCGGGGCGCAGGAGGGCGGCGGCGGCGTCTCCAGGCAGGCGGCGCGCCAGGAGCGTGGGCGACCCAGCGCGCCCCCACCCGGCAGTTCCCAGAGCACAGCCCGGCCACGCCCGGCCACCTCCCGGCAGCACTCGGCTCTCCGGCCGAGGGTCTTCCCTGGCAGCAGGTGGAGCAAGCCAGGCCCTGGGGACTGCGGGGCGCGGCGCCTGGGGCGGCCGACCTGGAGCGCGGAGCCGGTCCGTGGGCTCCTCTGGATTGGTCGCCGGCGCGCCCCCGACTGTGACTCTGACTCCAGGCCGCGCGTGGGACGCTCCGTCGCTGTTGCCGTGCCCGCCGGGTCTAGTGGTCCTAAACATTTCACAATTGCGCTACAGAACTGTTGAACTGTTAAGAACCACTGGACCCAGCGCGCGAGTCCCCAACACCGTCGGTTCGCCGAGCTGTGGAGAGAGGAGCCCCCGACGCCCTTGGGAGCGCCCGCGTCACCTGCGGATCCCGGGGACCGGCCCCTCCGCCCAGATCCCCGCTGGTCGTGCACCCCCTGCCCTGCTGCAGCCACCCGGCCCCGACGCCGTACCACCGGACGCCTTAGACGCCCTCGCCTGGCGCTGGGGGATCCCAGCCGCCAAGACCAGCCCCGCCGCGTCCTCGCCGGCCCCGGCTTCCCCTCGTCCCGCGGGCCCCGCGTGGCAGGGCGGCTGAGCTCCGAGCGGCAGCGGCCAGCGCGGCGGCGCCTTTTATGCGGCGCAGCCGCCCTTCCCGGCGCCGGAATGTGCCCGCGCCGCGCTGGCCCGACCGGTTTTTCCGGGCGGGGCGGCTCCCGGGCCCATAGGTCCCGCGACTGATCCTCCACGGCCCGGGGACCTGCTCCGCGCGCCCGCGCGGGGGTGGCCCTGACTCAGCGGCCGCCCCGCCCCACCCGGCGCCCCAGCCTCCAGCGCCCGGCCTGGGCGCACCTGGCCTCCCGGGTTCTGGGTCCCCGCCGGGCCACGCCCGAACCGTCTGGTCTGGGCCAGGGGTGCTTGGGCGCACGGAGGGCCCAGGGCTCCACCTTGGCCGGGTCGAGGCCCAGGGTGGCCCGAACAGGTGAGGACCAGCGCCCGACAGGAGCCCAGGGCCGCGCTAGCTCTCCGGTGGGTGTGGGGGCTGGGCTGGACACACCCACCCCAGCCCCTCTCACTTCAAAGGGAACTTCGTGGGAGGGGAAGGGGAGGGGTAAAGAGAAAGTGAAACTGGAGGGAGGGAGGTTTCTGCTTCTCAGACCCTGAACCCCCACCCCGCAGCCCACAGGGGTAGCCCCGTACCTGCCTCCTCATTTCCCACGCGGGGGGAGGGACGCCCTACCCCCTCACGCAGCAAGGGCCTGCGCCTCGCTCCCCCCACTCACAGCCCAGCCCTGAACGTCCTGGCGCAGCTGGCCCTGCCGGTCCTACCCACTTAGTCACCTGGAGGTGTCCAGGCCTGACCAGTGGCGCCTCCCAGGGACTCTGCTTCAGCAGAACATGGCAGCTGAGGGGAGGGCTCAGGCTCTAGGAAATACAGAGAAGTGGGGAGGTGACCCCCTTCAGCACTTGCCCCAAGTCTGGAGCCACTGGTGTGTCTGTATGGAGTTGGGCGACAGGGTGGTGACCATTCATTCATTCCAGTGCAAGGCGGTGACACGCCATCCCACCACCCACCCAGCCAGCCAGGAGCCAAGTGCTCAGGAGCCAAAGTTGGCCCCAGACCAGAACAGCCACCAGATCTGAGGGACCCCCTAGACATTTCCACATGTGCTGTGTGTGGCTCAACGCAGCCACCCTGCAAAGGGAATCAGAAAGGTTTTGTTATTTTCATTTTGCAGTTGGGGAAACTGAGGCTCAGGGAGGGACAGTGACTTCTGGGGACTGCACAGCTCTTGGTGGTAGAGAAGGGATGACGGGCCTTGCCATCGCTGCATTTGTGGGTCTCAGTGCCTGTGTGTGGAGTCCGAGGGGCTGCGGCATGGGGGTGGGGATAGAAGTTGGCATACGGGAGCTTGAGATCGAGAACAGGAGCTTGGGGGCTCCTCCCCCACCACAACTGCATGGGCAAGAAGAACCCACCTCTCTCTCTCTCTTTTTTTTTTTTTTTTTTTGAGACCTAGTCTCGCTCTGTTGCCCAGGCTGGAGTGCAGTGGTGCGATCTTGGCTCACTGCAACTTCCATCTTCCCAGTTCAAGCGATTCTCCCACCTCAGCCTCCCAAGTAGCTGGGACCACAGACACAAACCACCACACCTGGCTAATGTTTTTATTTATTTTTTAAGAGACAGGGTTTCGCCATGTTGGCTGTTCTCAAACTCCTAGGCTCAAGCTATCCACCCGCCTCGGCCTCCCAAAGTGCTGGGATTGCAGGTGTGAGCCACCAAGCCTGGCCACCTCTCCTTAATTCTAAGTCCTGGTCTAGCCCAGTCCTGGGCAGACTCTTCCCGACACACAGCCACTTGAATGGGCTCTCCTCACCCAGGTGGCTCCTGTGTCCAGCATCCAAGGGGACTGATGAGAGAGGACAGGGAGGAGGTGACAAGTACAAGCACCTGCAGTTCCCACCAGCAGCAAGAAATATTGAGGTGTGACCAGAAAAGGAACTTCCTAGCATACATGAGAAGTCTGGTTACCTCCAGCTGGGGAAGGGCGGTCCTGGAGGGCCCTCAACTGAGGAGTCTGATTTTAGGATAGAAGATGCTGGTAAAAAAGACAGTAGTCGTGATGGAGAGATGTGTCCCAGAGATAGCCCTAGGACCCAGGTGATTCGAGATGGGCTACAGGAACCAAAGCCTCCCCCAGCGTGAAATTACCAGGTGTGAGTGACGCCACCCCACTGTGGGGAGGCGGGTCCCACGCACACCGGGCACCCAGCTGTGCCTCATTCCTGCGTCTCCCATGGCCTCACGCCACAGCGAGAGACAAGGCGGCCCTGATTCACAGCCCAGCTCTGCCCTGTGCCAACGCAGAGCCCTGGGCGCAGGATGGGGCCACTCTGTGCCTTAGTTTCCTCAGCCATGAAGTGGGATAGACGGGGACCCGGTGCCCTCCTACAGGCACAGTGGGGACGAAACACACCAACACGGCGCAGGACACGAACGCTCCAAGCCTGTCTGTCCCAGCTGTTCCCACTGCACACCAGAGAGCCAGCGGCCTTGAGGCCAGGTCACTGCCCAGCGCAGAGCCCAGGGAGCCCCGAGCAGTGGCCCTGCCCCTCCTGCCACTTCTGGGTGATTCTAGAGGAGTCCCCTTACCCAGGGCCCCTCTGGCCTCTCCCCAAGGGGCACAAAACGGCCCCCGAGGAAGCTCCCAGACTCAAGCCTATGACTCTTCACAGCCTCCTGAGACACTGGCCCAGTGCCGGGGCTCCCTGTGGTAGGGCCCGACACCCCACGAGGGCTTGGAGGGACCTGACAATGGGGGTCTGGCTGCCCAACCTTGTGAGGAGCTCCCCCTCTGACCAGCCCCTGTGGCCCCCAAGCCTTCTCTGCCGAGCTCCATCAGTGACCCAGTTGGAGAAAGGCCAGCTTGACAAACGCTCTCTGCGGGACAAGCAGGATGAGTGGGCGTTTCTACACTACAGGACACTCACCCCAGACATCAGTGGGTGTGTCTACACCGGCAGGTTGGCATCTGCTCTGGGAGGGTGCTGCCATGTGGGCTAACGTGAACCACCTGCAGCTTTCACAGCCTGGGGCTCTGAGGGCCTGGAGCAGCACTGAGCGGGGTGGCGTGAGCAACAGGCGCTGCCCAGCCCCTTGGGAGCGGAGGGAAGCAGGGGGGCACTGCCGTGTGCAGGAACAACCGGGGAGACCAGGTGGGCTCAGCTCAGGGATGCCGGAGGTAGTCCCACCCCTTCTCACCTGCACCAGGCATTTGTCCAGATGCCCCACAGCGTCCCCCAAGGCCCCCCGAGGGTCCCGGCCATCAGGGACAGCAGGGGCTCCTGGCTCTGGGGCCTGGTGCCACCCTCCCTCCACCTGCAGCCCCTCATGGGCCTCATCAGGATGAGAAGCAAAGGCTTCCCCGGCCCCGCCATGCTCACATGGTGTCACCTTGTTGTGCAAGGCCCAGGCACACCTGTGTCGGGGTGAGGACAGCAAGGATGCTGGCGGCAGTACCAGGCTGAGCCCGGGCTATGCCCAGGTGCCAAGGGCCAGCTCTGGGGTCGTGCTTTTGCCCCCCTGGGCCTCCAGTCCAGGGGCCAGCCAAACAGAGGGACAGACAGGAACCGTCACCTGGGCAGGTAGAGAGGCTTGGAGGGAGGCAGCCCCCACGCTCCTCACACCCAGCAAGAAGGGGTCAGGGGCCGGGGCAGCAGCAGGGAGTCCCTGGCCATCCCAGGCCAGTGCATGCACAATGGTGGGGCCAGGGGTCCACACCCCCAATTTCAGCCCCAGCTGAAAGAAGGCACGAGGCTGCCCCCGGCCTTGGAGCAACACCCCACCGGGCAGCAGCAGGGCCCAGCCCACCCGCCCACCCGCCCAGGCTGTGCAACCAGGCAAGCCCAGGTCACCCCTTCCCTTGCAGGGTGGCCTGGCTCACGGTGGAGGCTGCATCAGGAGCTTCAGGCAGAGCAGGGGCTGGAAGGGTCCCGAGGGGCTCACCACCAGAGTGTGAAGCCCCCTGGACATTCACAGGCTTCCGCAGCCCCATGGAGCCCTGGTGTGGCCCTGGCCTGAGAGGGGGGCCGGGTGCAGCGATGCTGGGGTGACGGAAAACCAGACAGCAACTGGGACGGGACTGTGAGGACTAAAGAGTTAAGCAGGAGCAGCATGCTCGTCCAGGGGTTGGAGGGCTGCCTGGAGGAGGGGACTTCAAGCTCCAGAATGAAGGCGCAGGAGGTGAGGAGATGGGCAGAGGGTGTCTGGAGGAGGGACCAGCCTGGGCAAAGGCCGGGTGGCAGGAAGGGGGAGGGGCAGCTGGGAAAGGACCGCTTGGCCGAGTCACCTCCGTGCACCCCGCCCCGCCCAGCTCACACTCACAGCTGCCTCCGGAAGGATGGGCCAAGTGCCACCCCCCCCAGAGACCCCCCAGAGCCTGGGCCTGACTCCCCACACACATCCACAATCCCGGACCCAGACAGACTCTCTCAGAGCCAGGCTGTACAGACCTGGTGAGGAGATGCCAGACTTTATTGCCATTCTGCCCAACAAAGGCCTTCAGGCTTTGCATGAGAGCAGGCTGGGAGGCAGCCCCAGGGGTGGGGTCATGCCTGAGACCCCTCCAGCATGTCACGGGAGGAAGGAATGGCTTATACTGCAGCAGGATGGCTTCAGGTTAGACACCAGGCAGCACTTCCTGAAAACATGAGGGCTTCTGAGAAGGATACCCAGGTAGTGTGTGAAGGCAGGGCAGAGAGACAAGCCCAGGCACCCCGTCTGTGTGGCACAGCCCAAGAGCCTGAGCAAACCCAGCTTGAGACTATGGGAGGGCCACACAACCGAGTGGGAATGGGGGTGTCAGCTGGGAACTGGCCTGGGGGACAAGTGGAAGTACCCAGCCCAGGGGGTCCCGGTGGGGCAGGGCGCAGGGGCAGGAGCGGGTAAGGGGATGCTGAGCCCTGGCTGGGCCCTCAGTGTTCAAGTCTGGTCAGTTCCTTCAGGAAGCCCTCCCTGACTGCTCCTTTCTCCTTCTCCTCAGCTCTAAACTGTGTTCCACCCTGGACATCCCCAGGAGGGGCTCTGCAGACCCTAAACTGGCTGGGACCCATCTCAGCCTCCTCCGGCTCTGTCCCCCTTGGTTACGCCACCCGAGCCAGGATCCCGCCCTGCACTAGAAGCTCACTGGGGGGTGTCAGCCCCGCCTGGGGTGGGGACTTACTGGGCATGGGGCCTGGGCACCAACCGCACCCTCCAGGCTCTGCAGAAAGGCCACCACTGCCAGGTTCCCGGCTGCCTCTGCCTATGGGGAAGCAGTGGGGAGGGGCTGCCTTGGGGCCACTGACTAGCAGCCTGGCCCAAGGACCCCCATCCCCAGGATGGCCTCCCCTGTCCCCAGCCCACACACACAGGGCCCCAGCGGCTCCTCCACTCTCATCACCCCCACCGCTCAGAGCCCCGGGAAGGGTCTTGCATGGGGAGGGCCGGGCATTTGGGGGAGGGACAGAGCGGGGAGGGGCAGAGCAGTGAGCTGGTGAATTGTCCAGGTGTCCTTCCTGGAGGTGGCAGCCTTTGGAGAGGGTGCAGGGGGTGGGGGCACTCACGACGTGCAGGGCACTGTGCCCGTCATAGCCCGGCTGCCCCATGTCAGCCCCTGCCTGCCACCACACCTGCAGGCCTTCGAGGTCGGCCCTGTATGCCAGCCTGGGGGTGGGGACAGAGGAGGAGTTGTTGGGGCCTGCTGGGCACCTGTCCATCTGCCCACCTGCCTGTCCCCCAGATGGCCTGGACGCTCTTACAAAGCCAGCCCCAAACAGCTGACCCAGCAGCGACCTGGTCCTGGGGCAGGAGTCGCTGGGGGCCATCGGGCAGCCTGGAGCCTGGTTTCACCCAGTGGGTGGGACTGCGACTCAAGTCAAGGGTACACATGCACAAACATACATGAACACACATGCACACACAGCAGCATACACACCAGCATACATGCACACACACAGGAGCACACAAACACACACACACACACAAGCATATGTGCACACACATGAGCACATGCGCCTTTGCACACACATATGCACGCCCACCTGCTGAGCAGCCCACACCAGTTTCGTGTTTCACAACACCGCTCTTCCCGGGGCGGAGTCCGCAAAGGTGGAAAGAAAGTTTGAGGCAGCCCAGTGGTTTAGAGAGGGGGACACAGGAGGCACCCCGGGATAATGGTTGGCCCTGGACCCCTGCAGACTGCATGGGGTGTCCTGGCTGGGACAGGGGTCTGGGCCCACCTGCCCTGGAGTGGGGAGCACCTGCCAGGCCCTCGCCAGCTCCTCCTCACCCTGCCACCCTCCTGGGAGGCACTCACTCCCCACCCGGGGAGGCCAGGCGCAGGCCAGGTGGGGACCCGGCAGGGAAGGCCCCACCCATGGTGTGCAGGGGCTGGAGGAAGTGGCCTGGTGAGGGAGGGGCTGCCCCCTCCTCCGAGGGCCCTCAGGGACTCTGCGCCTACCCAGGAAACAGCAGTAGCCCTGCAGTGGCACTGGGTAATCTCTGCAGCGAATCTGCTGGATGGCCTCACTGGCCCCTCCTGGACCTGCCCCAAGAGGCCAAGCCCAACACACACACTGGCCCCTAGGAAGGCCTGGCCGAGGGGCTCAAGTCCAGCCAGCAGCTCGGGTTGGCCAGGCCCACTTCCAAGCAGAGTCCTGGACCAGGGTTCTGGTCCCAGCTCCCACAGGACCTGACTACTGCCTCAGTTTCCCCATCTGTCAATGGAGCCAACAAGGCCTGTCTGGAGTGCAAATCTGGACCAAGTCACCCCAGAAGTACCTTCAAAAGCAAGACCAGGGGTTGTGGGCCGGTCCCAGAGGAGGAGCCAGAGCTGCTAGTCCTCCTCCTGCTGGGCAGGCGCCTGCACCCACTCCCCTCCCAGCCAGTGAGCTGAGCCCCCGCCATCACCCACTCCCCAAGCCTGGGACTCTGGACTTAACAGGGACACAGACTGCGCCACTCACAGCACCCCCATCCCAGCCACCACCTGTACCCGGCCCAGGTCTCCTGCCTCCGACTCTCCCTTTTGGGTCCCTCGGAGTCGTCCTGGCCTCGGGCAGCCCAGGCTGGGCACAGGAGGCAGCACCAAGTCACCAGGCACAAGGCATGGGGTGGGGGGCAGCGATTCTGGCTGCGGCGGACAGAGTAGGATCCCCGCATCCCTGGCCCACCTACACCCACAACCAACACCCTCACCGACGGCCCCCCAGCGCCTCAGTCTCCCCAACAATAACGTGATGTCAGAAGGACTGAGCCTGCCTCGGTGGTCACCCGGGCAGCGTGGGATCGGAAGGCACACTGGCCACTGGTGCCATGCGGCCAGCAGGTGGAGGCGGGGCCTAGGTCAGTTTATCCCAGGACAGGAACCACACTGGGGAGAACAGAGCTCACGAGACCTGTCGCCGGCCAGGGGCTTCAGCTCCCCTGTGCCCCACCTGCCCCAACCTCCCCAAATGCGGCCCCAGCCAATCCCCCAGCCCACACCCCAGCCCCTCTCACACCCAACCAATTCCCATACCCCTCCTCAAGCCCACCACACACACCCGCATGCACGCACACACACACATACACACATGCACACACGTGCATACACACACCCTTGCTGGACTGTTCACTCAGCTGAGAACAACTCCTTCGCCTGCCCCACGACACGGTCCAGGGTAGACAGCTCTTCCCATCAGCCAGGCTGGTGCACACTGAGGTCAGCGGGCCTCGCCTCTGAAAGCCCCCACACCCTGACTCACTTGTCCCTCCCAGCAGGTCTGGCTTCCCTTCCCCAAGCTGTGTCCCCCCACATCCCTGGAAGAGCAGGTGCTCTAGCTGCGCTCACCTGCACAGCTCCGTCCCTGCTTCCTCCAGCTCCTGGGTGGACAGGGAGGCCCCGGCTTCCCGCAGCAACCCAATGACACCCGGATGCCTGTGTGAGAAGGAGTATGCTGACCTTCTGCCCTGGCCAGCCCAGCCCCGCTGCACCTCACTCAGGAGCCAGCAGGGCTCATGTCCTGTGCACAGGGACAGGGACCTGCCTGCCCAAGACCCCACGGCTCTAGCCTCAGACAAGGGCCCATGCCCCCATCCTCTGCCTCGGCCCATGCGACATCATCCCGGGACCCCACCACCTCCATTCATCCCGAACGTCTTCTTAGGGCAGCTGAGGTCTGCAAGGGGTGGGGGTCAGCTCTGCGGCAGCCCCGCACCCAGCACCCAAGGGAGGGCATTGGTTGGTGCTAGCAGAATAGCTCCTCCCAGGGCAGTCTCCCTGACCCATCCCAAGGGGACAGCCCATTCCAGAGGACAGCTTTACATGAGCTGACCGGCCCCACTGCACACCCAAACACTGATCACACCCCGTGGTGACCTCCTCAGCCAGGCGCAGGGGACACTGAATCAATCCGGCCAACCGCCCTTGGGTGGAGTGGGGGCGGGGCACCCAGACAGTGCAGTCTGTGGGGGTGGGGTCGGGGCTCTAGCAAGACCTTGGAGCAGAGGCACGAAGGCCGGAGGCCGCACAGCCCACTGCATGGGGTGACCTAACGATTGTGCCATAATCGCTGCCCCCACCCCTGCAAAGCACCACAAATCCCCCCGTCACCCCATTTAGGGACCCTGGGAATAGGTATGAGGCAGTGGCCTCCCCACGCCCCACTCGGGCACAGCAGGGCCAGGCAGGCGGCCTCAGGGAGCCTGGCGGCAGAGCGAGGCTGGGAGACCGGTTGAGGGGGTGCTGTGAGCCTGGTCCTGTGAGTCAGGAGGGGACGAGGGGGCGGGACTGTGTGAGCTCATCTCTGCGCCACCCACCCACACCCAAGGACGCCCAGTCTAGAATCTCCAGTCCGGATCACCCCAGCCCTGCTTGGGGGGCCCCTCACAGCCCCGTCCCCTCCTGTCCACCACCCTGTTCTCTCCTATGCTTTTGAGCTCCCTGTCAATGCTCACAGGAGCCCGGAAAGAACCTTCTACCCCAGTCACCCACTTCACAAAGGGCACACCTCACCCCAGGGCTCACCACTGGGGAGGGGGACCCACAACTGAACACGTCAGGGTCACATGACCCCAGGCTCAGACACCCCAGCCTTCTCTCCAGGGGACTCCTGAGCACTCCCTCCTGGAAAAGAACCCAGGGTCCTGCAGGCCAAGTCCCCCCACCCGCACGGAGAAATCCCCAGGAGCCCTGGGATCTCTGAGCAGCCACATGGGGCTGGGCAGCGGCACCGGCACACAGGTCCTCCGCCTTCCCAAGCCTGGGGCTGCTGGGCGTCCAGGGGCAATAAAGAGTAGGAAAGGGAGACAGGACGCAGATCTCACCAGTGCTGGCCCCACCCCCAAGCAGGGGCACAGGCACACACTCCGTCTCTGCTGCTGCTCTGGACTTTGGGAAGAGACACCAGCCAGGGCTTGCTGGGTGGGGCAGGGTACCCCCACACACAAGGGCTGGGCCTGTACTCCAGGGCCCGAGTTGCCTGTCGCAGCCCCAGATCTGCTGCCGTGTAGCCTGCTTTTTATTGACCGCATCTGGCTGCTGGGCCAGGACCTTCTGCCCCACCTCCACCCCAGTCCCCCATACCCACAGGTGCACAGAGATGACTCGGGAACACCGGATCCTCTCTGGAGCACCGAGTCCTCCCGGCTTTGTCCATAACGTTTTTGTTTTCTAGGAACTCTGGGCCGGGGTCTTACTGGGCCCCGGGCTGGGGGGGCAGCCTTTAGGAAGCAGGTGTCCTCCACCTCTCCCAGCCCAGCCCCGGGAGGCTGTATGAGCACAGAAGCCCACAGCCTCTCTGTGCCCACCTGTCCAAGGCAGCTCTGTGCAGCCCCAGCCCCATTACCTGCCCCGCACGGCCAGCAGCAGCGGGCTGAAGCCGTCCGTGTCCCGGGTGTTCACGTCCACACCTCTCTGCAGCAGCATGGTGACTGCCTCCGCGTGGCCTCCCCGGGCGGCCGCGTGCAGTGGGGTTTGGCCGTTAAAGTCCACCAGGCCCAGCTCACTGCCCTGGAGTGACACAAGGACATGCGACCCCTGAGGGAGGCCCAGGCGGGGCCAGGTAAGCCATGGGGAGGGTGGGGTCCCTCTGAGGGTAGGGCCCAGCACAGCCCCTGCGCCCACCCTCAAAGCCTCAGTGAGACCCCACAAGCTGGCAGGACAGTCCTGCTGCCCAGTCTGGCTGACAAGGGCTTAGTGTGGTCAGTGGGTGGATGGAAAGCCGTCCTGCCTACAGGGTTCAGAGCCCCCGGGCCAGGCGTGGCTGGGGCTGGGCCCCCGGGGTGGGAGAGGCTCACCAGCTCCACAAGCGCCTGCAGCGCCTCCAGGTCACCGGCGTGGGCGGCAGCACAGGCCAGGCTGGGCATCAGGGCATTCCGCAGGGCATCTGCCTCCTGGGTGGGGAAGGCGGCACCCTGGGACCCACGCCTCCCTTTGGCATCTGGCAGAACTGGCAGTCCCTGGAGCTGTGTGACCCCTGCCAGCCCCCACACAAGGGCCCGCAGATCCCAGGGCGTGGGTGAGGGTGAGAAGGAACCTGAGCTGCCATGTCGGAAGGCCTGGGGTTGAGCCTCACTACCCCACCCCACCCAGGCCCACCTAGGACCCCTTCCCCTGGAGCTAAGGCCAGGCCACGAGACCACCATCCAGCCCTGTCCCCAACGGGTGTGTAGCCAATGCCTGCTACCCACCCTCCAAGACACCCCCCATCTGCTCCTACCGCTGTCGGGACAGAATCATAAGTCGCCCGCGTAAGGAAAGCATGGGAAGTGGAGCCAGTCCCTTCCCCTGGAAGGAAGGCCCTGTTCCCATGGCTGCACCTTCCTGGAAGAGCCACCTGCCCCCAGCACCTGGCATCCAGCAGCTCCCCAAGACGCCAAAAGGCCGGGGAGAGGCCCCACAGGTGCCACCACACCCAGCGGGCACCACATGGCCTGGTGACAAGGCTGCTACCTCTGGCCTGCCTCCCTACAGCATTCAGGCCCCATGCAGCCCCAATAACAGGCCATGCCAGTCCTTTCCATCTGCCCATCACCCGCCCCAGCAAGTGGCAGTTGCAGCACATGGCTCACAAGTCAGGTCCCCCCCTATAGGGGGGAGACTGAGGCACTGAGGCTGGGGTAGGACCCCAGGCAGTGGGGAGCAAGGCTGTCTGGCCTGGCAGGCCCCATGTCAGGCCTGGATGCTTGACCCAGCAGCCAAGGGGGCATGTTGCGGGGTCCAGGGAGGCCTCATCGCCCTGCAGACCCCAGGCCTCGAAAGCCCCCCTTCCTAGGTCTAGGCACCCCAGCTGTGCAGGGGACGTGCTCAAAGGCTGGCCCTCACCTCCAGGTTCAGGTGGGGGCCTGGAATCTCTGGTGCTCAGAGCCTGGGAGGGCCCAAAGCAAGCAGCACCCCCACTCACCCGCCCTTCTTCTGGACAGCCAGCTCCCGAGGCAGCCCCGCCCTAAGGCAGCGCCGCCAGTCAGAAGTCAGTGGCCTGCTGAGCCCTGGCCCCCAGCCTCCCTGCTGTGTGCCCACCGCCTGGCCTTTCCTGCCTCCTGCCCTGTGGACCCTGCAAACCCTCCTTGCTGCAGGCCCCAAACCCTCCTCCTGGGCCCCAGAACCCGGGTGTGCCTAACTGTTTGGGCTGGAGTGATGGCCACAGGGGCTCGTGCCTGCCTGGCGCATCCCAGGGTGACCAAGAGGGTGCACAGCCCCCAGCTGCCACTCAGGCCCGTGTCCCACGCCATTACCTGGCTGCCGCTCAGACTGAGAAGCCAGGAGACCCCACGGCCCGGCGTGTCGCCCTGCAGTGAGGGCCAGCGCTCTTCCACCGAGGGCGGTGTCATCTCCCCCCGAAGGTCCTTGGTCAGCAGCTGGGGGAGAGAACAGAGGCAAAGTGGCTCTGCCAGGGCTGGATGGGCAGCCCAGGACAGCCTGGAGGGTCGGGCTACCCGGGCACAGGCAGAGGTTGCCCTCGGCCTGAGCCTCGGCCATGTGTGCTTCATCCCTCGGGCCAGAGTGGGCCAGGTCCCCTCGGAAGGCCAGCCCCACTCCCCGGCCCTACTAGCTCAGGGTCTCCAGGGGCCCCAAAGCCTCTGCCCAGCCCCAGGGTCTGGCAGCCCAAGGGTCTGGGGCCAGCTGTGTCTGAACCCCACCCTCCAAGAAGAGTGGAGAGCAGGAGAGGACTTCCTGGCGACAGTTAGGGGAGCCTCGGGTCTCCATGCAGGCTGAGAAGGCGCAAGGACAGGCGGAGCCTGGGCTGGGGGTCCAGCAAGGGATGTGGGGAGCCTGGGCCCAGAGCTGCCCTTCCCCACTATAGGGAGCCACACCCCTCCCCTTCCCAAACAGGACACACCCTGGGCCGGCCCCCAGGCTCTTCCAGCATCGCCCCAGATGTGCCCCTGGGAGCCAACTGGCATGCTTGTGCACACCAAGGGTTGCCCACAGCCCGACAGCGCCCGCACCTCCTTCCTGTCATCCAGGCTCAGCCCTGGCTGGCCCAGCACATACGATAGCTTGGCCAGGGCAGCCTCCGATGTCATGTCGAAGCCTGAGATGACGCCGGCTCCCGCCATGGCCTGTGAGGAGGGGGCGTGTGGGCAGGAAGGGCGACTCACCACGGCCCCCAGCCCGTGAGGGGTGGGTCAGAGCCCACCTCTGCCAGGCCCTCAGGCTGTCTGTCCCCTTCCCCGCTAGGCCCTGATCTCCTGGCACTACCATGCCAGCTGCATAGGCTGTGGTCACAGCCCCCTGGAGGCAGTGGGTACAGTTGACGATGAGCAGGCCGCGCTCGGTCGCCACCCGCAGCTCCTGCAGCAGGTCGGGCTTGGTGGGTCCGTTCCCCGAACCGAAGGTCTCCATGACCATGCCCTTGAGGGGAGGCTGCAAGAAGGCCCGAACCTGTGGGGCAGTGGGGTGGGGGCTGGATGGTGAGGGTCTCTGTCCTCAGCACCACTGAGACTTGCCCCATGCCCTCCCAAGGAGAGGGAACCCAAGCCAGGGGCAGCTGGTGCCTGCTCTGCTCCCAGGACAGTGGGGCTCCTGGCAGGCGTGCATGGCTGCTGGCACCTGGAGGGGGCTGCTCCCCCCACATTCTCCCAAAGAGTCGCCCTGTCTGTAGGGACGAAGGCTTTGTGTGGCAGAACGCCGTGGAAACACTTCAGAGAGGTGGGAGAGGAGCCAAGAAGACCATCAGAGGCCCCAGCGCAAACACCCTTGTCCAGCACAGCAGGGGCGGTTCCCAGCCAGCTAGAATCTGCGGGAGGACGCTGCCTCTAGAAAAGCATGGAGGACCCCGTTCTGGCTGTGAGCCGCGCCCCAACCCTGCCCACTCCCCGAGAGGCTGGAAAGAGCCACGACTGAGGACAGGGGACACGGCCTGGGGCTGGTGGGGCCACACTGCAGACATCTCAGGTCCACAAGGGGTCTGCACTGGCTGGTGAGGGCCCCAGGGAGCCTGAGGGCCGTGGGAGCTGCAGAGGGCTGGGGCTCGGGGCTGCAGGGGCAGGGTGACCGGGGCTGTCCCTACCAGGGCAGCAGGGATCCCAGGGTAGAGGCGCAGCAGGCCCACGTCCTGCCCCATGCTGCTGTGCACCACCAGCCCAGCCTTCCCGTCGACCTTCCGCACCAGCTCCCTGTTGACTGAGGACAGGGAAGGGCCTGTGTGGTGCCTTCAGGCCTCCCGCCAGCCGAGACCCCAGCCCAGTGCCTGGCCCTCTGCACAGGCCACCTCCTCCCTTGTTTTCAGAGCCCCGAGCCTTCGCGGCTCAGCCCCCTTGCTGTGCCTGCTCTCCCACAGGCAAATCCTCCCGGGCTTCGGCGCAGTCCGGCCTGTGACGGGCTCCGCAGCGTGCACAGGGCTGCGGGAGGAGGCACTCGTTGACCAGCGAGAGACCGATGGTGGAGCAATGGGCAACACAGTTTCAAGGGTGAAGCCCAGGGAATCTCCGCTGGCCAGGCGAGGGGGCAGGAGGGTCCTGCAGAGATGGAGGCCCGGCTGTGTATTGCAGGCTGCATGGGGGCGTCGGGCGAGCACAGAGGTGAGGAGGGCAGGCGTGGCCAGCTGGGGAGCCACCAGCAGCCACTGCACTGGGTCACAGGCGTGGGGCAGCATCGTCGAACCAGCCAGCATCCTCTGCCCTTTGCCGGGTACCCACTGTGCCCACTGCCCACCGAGTCAGTGGTTGAATGAGTGAACAAATGGACTTTCGGACCCCTCACCTCTGGGGAGAGAAGGCCTCCGTCCAGTTCACCCCAAAATCCTAATGTGCGCCCATCACCCCCTCCCCACACCCAGGGTGGGTGATGGTGGAGGTGCAGGCTCCAGGTGAAGTGGGGAGGGATGGACATTTGGGGTCAGTGCCCCGTCCATGCAGAGGGGCTCCCCAGAGGACAAGCCTGTCCTCGAGCTGAAGGCTGCCACTCTGGCAGCACTCGAGCCCCCAGGGTTCTGCCGACCTTCCCGCTCCACTGTGGGTGGGGATGGGAGGCTGATGCCGCAGGCCCAGCCCCCAAACCCTCAGAGGCCAGCGCCAAGGATAGGGTCCATTCCCTCTGCCCCTCTCCACACTCATGGCAGCCTCCAGCAGAGCAGGGCTGGATACCAGGGACTCCCACCGCACTGTGCAGTGTCAGAGCCTGCCCAGGGCAGTAAACACCCTCGAGGCTGGAGAGCCCAGCCCAGGGAAACCAAGGCCCAGGGGTGCGGAAGGGCCTGGGCGCCTGGAGAGCCTGGCACGGTGCTGGGACAAGAACCGGGGCAGGAGGACCCCCACACGGGGCTCTTCCTCCTGCCCACAGGGAGATGTCACCCATGTGTCTCCAGCCGCTTCCGCCAGAGCAGCTTGCATGCGATAAAAAGGACTTTCCTGGCATGGTGGAGCTGAAGCGGGGAGATGTGGGGTGCTGCGGATGATGGGGGGAGCGGAGCCCCGGCAGTGAGTCCTCCACCCCCACCAGAGCCCACAGCATCAGTCAGCCCCACACGATGGCAGCGTGAGATGCCCTTTAGCTGAGGGCGTGTGTCTCAGCTGGACAAGCAGATAAGGTGTCGGCATGGGGAAGGAGGGGCACCGCTGCCACCGGCAGAGTTATGGCTGAGAGGGGGCTACACAGAGACAAAGAGGGTCCACGCCCACCCCGCACTGACCTCCCGCCTCCCGAGAGTCTGTGGAGGCCACCCCTGGGATCCCAGTCCTTCCTGCCCGGGCCTGCTGGAGGCCAGGGGAATCGTGACCCCACGCCCGGGGGCAGAGAGGAGCTGGTGGCTCCATGGCCAGGCGAGGCCTGCTGGCTCAGCCCCTTACCCCCAAGAGGGGCTATGGCCCTGTTTTACAGATACAGGAGCTTAGCACAAGAGCCGAAGGGTGTAGTCTGCGGCCTCAAAGCTGGATGCAGCACAGCTGGGGCGGCTGGGACATGTCTGGGAGGGAGGTGGCTTCTCCCAGTGCACAGAGGAGGGCTCTGGGGCTCTGCGTTGGGGTGACCCAGTGTAAGGACCCACGGCTGGTGAGTGACAGGCCTGGCCTGACCCCACAGCCGTGTCCCCTTCTCCACCCTCCTCTGCTCCAAGGGCCCTAGCAGAGTGGGCCAGGGCTAGGGTTCAGCACAGAGGGGTAAGGGTGCAGGATTTGCCTGGGGGTGACAGTGTGGTCTCCTGAGACACATGGAATGGACAGGGCCAGCAGGGCCTCCTCCAGCCTCCCCCACACCCCCCCACCCCTTGGCACCGAGCCGACTGTGGACAGGAGCACCAAGCCCGCCCATGACTCCCGGACCAGCCCAGCCGCCGACTTCCCAGACAGTAGGTAAAAAGCCCAGGACAAGCCCTCAACAGGGTGCTGGCGGCTGGCATCCCGGCCCACGCTGGCATTGCTACCCCCAGCTGGCTCAGAGAGGCTGAGGGTGCACACTGCCAACCCGTGCCCCTCCCCAGGGGCCCCAGCAGCCACGCCCTGGGCAAGGCCTGAGGTTTCTCAACACCAGGTGCCAGAACCGGCCCGGCAGCCTGGCATCAGGTTCCCACACCCACACGCACGTGGGAAACACTCAGGGGTGGGGGGCTGGGGCCAGGGCAGCCTCCCACCCAGACCAGCCTTAGTGCTGCGCCCAGGAGCTGCTCCGTGGCCCTGGGCCTGAGGCTAGTGTGTCTTGAGCCTCGTGGCCTGCCCGGGCTTAGCACCCGGTGCTGGCGGAGTCCCTGGAATCCGGAGCACGGTCCTCTGTGCACTGCCGGGGCGGGGTCCACCCACCAGCAGAAGCTCCACTCCTGAGCCCCAGATGAGGTGTGAATCAGGCCCCATGAGGGAGCCGGGCCTGCAGGGCACCACCCACACCTCTTGCTGCTCCTTCTCCCTGGGCTGGAGGGGCCAAGTGCCAGCATCCAGCACGGGCAAGCAAGCCAGTACCCTACCAGCACCAGCTCACAAGCCACCTCCTCCAAGAAGCCTTGCGGGCAGCTCTGGCCCTCGGTGAGCAAGTGGACCCCTGCCCAAGCCCCTGAGAGCCGGTGTGCTGCACACATGGTAGACACACTGATGTGTTCTGGGCCTCGCACTCCCTAGAAGGTGCTCGAGGGAGCAGCAGGAAGAAGGGACAGGGTGTGAGCCCAGGACAGGAAACAGCGTGCAGGCTTGAGTCAGTGCCTCCCTGTGGGAGCCTGCCTCTCTCTGCCTCCGTTTCTCACCTGTAGGACCAGGCAGTTTCCTCTGTCCTGTCCTGCTGAGGGGCCCTGGGGCAACAAGCAAGTCGGCCACTGAGCCCAGGCTCCCACACGCATGCCTTGTCTTGAGAGCCAAAGATGCCGAGGGCTTTTGGAATCATCTGCCTCCACCCGTTTCTGCAGATGGCCCCACAGCCAGACATGCCCAGAGCCCCTCCTGTCCCCCAGCTTCTGGTGGATGCTCCAGGAAGGCCCCTGCCCTGCCAGACCCTTCCCAGGGCCCCCTCATGCCAGGCCCCAGGGTCCTTGCCTGTGTCTGCGAAATCTCCCGGGAAGCTGCGCCCTAGCAGCCCATAGCCCAACCCTTTCTCCAGGAGGGTCTGCTCCTCCTTCAAATGGGGGAGTGGGGAGCCTCTGCTGCACTGGGAGATTCCCTAGGAAGTGCCTCCTCAGGCGTCCAGTGACCTTGTGGGCTTGACCCACCAGCCCGCCATGGCCCAGGCCCGGACAGAAGCCCAGCGTGGGTGAGGGGGCGCCTCTACCCCACCCCCCCGAGACAGGAACAGCTGCTTTGGTCCTGGGCAGGCAACCCCACCCAGCCCCGGGCGAGGTGTCAAATGCCCCCCAAGGAAGGCCAGTGCTGCCAAGCCCTGGAGCCTCCCCCAGGCTAGACCCCACCTCCGTCAGTCAGGATGAGACACAGGGCAGGTTTGGGGCTGCCTCGAAACAGCAGGGGGCCAGGGCAGGCAGGATGCATCGCGCAGGAGGGAGGGGACGCTCCTGCCGCCTCGGGGAGGGGTGCTGGGGTGGGGTCAGAAGGACTGGCCATGCCGGCCGTGGACCTGGAGCAGGCAGGGGCCAGGTAGAGTCCAGGAAGCAGGGGCTCCCCGAGCAGCACACCCCAGACAGAGAGACGGTAGGCCAGGGAGTGACTTCCGGACAGGCCATTGGAGTGGCCCTGCATCTCAGGTGAAGTCTGGCAGGGCACCGGTCTCTGAGAACAAGCTCCAAGGCTGCTCCTACAGCCAGGGCCGGGGGCGGGCTGGCTCCCCCGCATGGGGAAGCCTCAGGACACAGGACCACTCGAGTCAGCCCCACAAGGATGGCTGGGCTGCCCGCCAGAACCAGAGGACAGAAAAGACTCCCTGAAACTCCTGGGGACGAGGCCGCGGCGCACAGACGTGCGGCAGAGCCAGGTGGCCACTGAGGACCTCCGAGGCCTGGGGCCAGGGGTTGGGCAGGATACACGAGGGCCAGATGTCCCAAACCTCTCTTCCAGGCCTCCCGCCTCTGAGCCTGCAGGCACCTGCGGAGGCCCCCACCTCTGTGGCCACGCAACAGCCCTGTCCACGCAGCCCTGGCTTCTCCACAGCCCAGGGCAGAACCAAGCCAGGGCAAGTCAGAACCAAGCACGGTGCTCTCAAATTCTGCCGAGTCCCGGCCACGAGCTCCCTGCAGCAGCCCCTCGCCCAGCACCAGCACTGGGCAGGCACCTGGCCCTGCTCTTGTGGGCTTACTTGTGATGTCAGCACCCACTGTGGCCAGAGGCGGCAGGTTCGGGGAGCAGAAGGCCGCGAACCTCCGAGCGTCCACCTTGGTCGTCCGGTTGCCCCGAAACAGCTGATGCTGGAAGAAGAGGCAGACCTGCGGGAAGGGAGCGACAGAGTTCAGAGCAGCGGCCACACTGTCCCCAACCCCTCCGCCCTCCAGCTTCCTCCCTGCCATTAATGGGGTGCCCAGACCCAGGGGGAGGCGGGATTGTAACCCCACCCACCGCAGGCAGAGACCCTCCTGGGTGCAGGTACTGCCCCTCTCGGGCCCTTTCCTGCCCTGCCACCTACCCCCGGGCTAAGCGGAGCCTGCAGGGGCCTGGGGACCCCAGGGCCTCAGGCGTGCAGGTGGCTGGGTGGCAAGAGGGTACTGTACTTCCTTCCCTTCCCACTTGCCCACTGCCCCCACCCCTGCTTCTAAGAGAGCCCTGGGAACTCATCCCAAAGATGCAGCAAGCACAGCTGATGCTGGAGACCCCTGCCACAGTGAACGGGAGTCCCTGAGGCCCCTGCTCGGGACCCAGTGTCCGGGCTGTAGTCAAGCTGCTCAAGAGCCTTGGGTAAAGCCCCTGCCCCAGGGTGGGGGAGGTCTTTGCCCACATCTCCCTGGGACGCCACATGAAACGGGGAAAGACATGGAGGTGGGAAAGTGACACCCTTCAAAGCCCTGCTGGCTGCAACCTATTTTTATAGAAACTTCCATACATATCTCTGATGTAAAACTTCCATACATATCTCTGATGTAAAACTTCCATACATATCTCTGATGTAAAACTTCCATACGTATCTCTAACGTAAATATCCACAACATAAGATCTAGAAGGCAGTGCACCCAGCTATTGGCAGTGGCGTCTGGGGAGGGAGCCAGAGGGACTTTGTTTCCTGGCTGCTCTCCGGGCTCCCGCCCCCGCCCCACCTGCCCCGCCTCCACGTGCGCCAGGCAGGTACCTCTGGGATCACATACTGGCCGGCCATGAGCAGTGCCCCCAGCAGGTTCTCACGGCCATCGCTCCACAGGGCATGGATGGGCACCTGGGGGAGAGGCCACAGAGGAGCTGAGGCCTGGGAAGCCCAGAAGCCTGGGATGTCTGGCTCATCTCTCCACGTAAACCCAGGCCCAGCCCAGGAGCCCCAGGTGGGGTGTGGGAAAGAGAAGGACAGGCAGGCTTGGACTGCAGCGGGCAGCCTGGAGATGGGTGCCTTGGGGGAACAGGGCACTCAGAGGAGCTGGGCAGTAAGTCTGTCTCCAAGGCCGCCAACAACAGCTGTCCCTGCGGACCATGCCAGCCTGCACCCAGGGCCTCAACCCACCCACCAGCTCCAAGACCCCAGTGCTGGCAGGTCCAAGAGCCCAGTGCTGGCAGCAGGGGCCAGCCGGTCCCCATACTAGAGAACACATCACAGGCCTCCCACCGCAGCCACCCTGCCCAGCTCCCTCGCTACCCCAACAGAACTGTGGGCTGGAAGGAGGGTGGTGGGGGTGAGGGGTGGGTGGGCTGTGACAGAAAGGAAATGCTTCGGGATGCCAGGCTCAGTTCAGCCCCTCCCGCAGCTGCCCGTGTGTAGCATGGGCGACTGTGCCCTGCGGTTGACTGAGCAGCGCGTCCCAGGAGGGCGCAGGTGGCCATGCGGAGGCCAGGGTCTTCAGGAGGAGGCAGCCGGGATGTGGTTAGTGCAGAGCCTCTGGAGGGAGAGAGCCCTGGCAGGGGTGGCAGTCCTGGGCCCTGGGTCCTCCCTGGCTCAGCCCTCACGTGGTACGTGGCTGTGGGTGAGCCCCTGGCCCATAAGCCTCAGTTTCCCCACAGGTATAACAGGGATAAGGGTGTCCCGGCACAGGCCAACATCAGAGCGAGGAAAACACGCATGTGAACGTTCCTGGGGCCTGCAGTGCTCATAACTGTGCCCTTGATCCCCTAGAGAGGCCCACGGGACATTCCGCTCCCACAGGGCTCGGGACGGTCTGGGAAGAGGAGAACCAGCTGGAGCCCTGTCCCTCCTTCTCGAGTTCTGGGGCGGGAGGCGCTGCTCCACCACTAACAGGTGTGTGCGGTGGGCCCTGGGGAGACCCTGGAGGGACAAGGGAGACAGCGCTGGGCAAGCAAGGTGGGGTGGCTGAGCCGCCTCCCCAGCAAGCTCAAAGGGACACAGGTACCAGTTTCCCATACGAGACCTTAGCCCAGGTCCCAAGGGGCTCAGGTGCCCATTGCCACCCGCAGGCAACAGGGACCCTAGTCAGCCTCTAGCCGACCTCCCCTGCCACCTCCCCTCCAATCCAGTTTTCCAGAACGCTCTACTGGCCTTGGCTTATGGGATTGGTGCTGGGTTAGGGTGAGAGAGGCAGGGAAATCATGTGCCAGGGCCCCCAGGATGGCATCGCCTAGAACCACAGTGGGCGGAGCAAAGAGAGGAACAAAGGCAGGGACGCAGCCGGGCCTCCCGGTGCTGCTCTGTGCACAGCCACCCTGCTGCGCCAGATGGAGAGGAGGGCAGCAGCCGCCAGGAAGCATCAGGAGGAGAGGAAGGGATGCCTGGCACCCCCAGGGCCAAGGTGGACCTGGCTCTGGGTGCTCCAGGGCCTCACAGCTCCCGGGGCCACCAGCAGGAGATGACCCCCGCCTCCCGCGGGGCAGGTGGTGCTGGAGATGACCCCCCTCCCGTGGGGCAGGTGGTGCAGGAGATGACCCCCCCTCCCGTGGGGCAGGTGGTGCTGGAGATGACCCCCCCTCCCGTAGGGCAGGTGGTGCAGGAGATGACCCCCCTCCCGTGGGGCAGGTGGCACCCGGGCAGGACCTGAGCATTCTCGAGCCCCAGCACGGGCCCTGCAGCAGCCACCTCAGGAGCTGCTGGGCTGAGCAGGAAGCCCGGGGTCCCGCAGCAGCCACCCACAGTGCTGACTTGCCCTGTGGCCTCAGGAAGCCCCTATTCCTAGGATCCCCGGGCCCCTGGGGTTACCTGGGCCCCAGTGAGGATGACGGTCTTCTGCAGGTTCTCCAGCATGAAGGACAGCATTGAGGCAGCAAAGGCCATGGTGTCAGTGCCGTGGATGACCACAAAGCCGTGGTACTGCTCGTAGTGCCTCTGCAGGAGGCGCATGCTCAGGCAGGCCAGCCCCTCAGTGAGCAGGTGTGGGGGAGGGTGCAGCATGGGGGAGAGGGTCCAGATGCAGAGGGGAGGACTCAGGAGGCGCCCGTGGGACCCTGGCCTGGAAGTCCCTCTCTGGAAGATTAGCCCCTGGTGTGGAGTCCTGGGACGCCCACGCTCTCCCTGCCCCGAGGCTTCCATGCCACTCAGGTGCACCCACCACGTTGAGGCTCCCCTCAGAGCACTCGAGAATGAGTCCCTCCGAGGGGCCTCTGCACACTCCCCAAGGGCGGGAGAGCGCCTCTCCATGGCAGCAGGGGGCTGTGGTGGTGCATGAGCCTCGAAGCCCAGACCGCAGGTCAGGCAAGAACACAATGGTGGGCACAAGGACCCCTGCAGGGTCAAGGCACAGCCATGGCCGGGAGCCAGCAGGTGATCCTGGAGGTTGCCTGATCTGGGTGGCCGGCGCAGGACACTGAAGGACAGCAGTGAAGCTGGCCATGCAGGGACGTCCTCCGGCCACCACCCCCTGGAGGGTGGCTGGCCCAGGCTGCGGCTGCCAGGGCACTGTTCCGAGAGCCCAGGGCCCCTTACTAAGCCTGGGCCTGCCCGGTGGGCCATTAAAAGACCCAGCCCTGTATGCCTGGGAACTGCAGAGGAGCGGAGGCCAAGGAGGGGAAGGGCACCCTCTGCTGGCCACTCGCGGCAAGACGGCAGGCTGGGCCACCTGAGCTGAGGCCTTGGTGAGGCTGTCCAGAGCTGGTCCCTGCAGCAAAGACCGCAGGGCACCTTCCTGGGCCTCAAAAAGCAGTCAGACCTTGCCCGGTGAGGGCTGCCGGCCACAGATGGAGGGTCCTGTCCTGGGTGGTGCTGCCTGCCACCCCGCTGCTGAGAAGGGGAAGCCTAGATGTTCCCACTCAGGGGAGCACGGGGTTTGTAAGGGAAGCAGGTGAGAATTAGGACTGGAGGGGGCAGGAGTCCTCCTACCAGGGGAGGCAGCTCAGGTAACAGGGGAGCGTGTTGTGAAGGGGGAGAATGGAGAAGAAAAGCTGATGGGGCGGGGGGTGGTTCTGCCTGCAGGGTGAGCACACAGCTCGCTGTAAACCACAGCAGTCTTCGAGAGGTGCTGTGGTCCTAAATCCACTAAGACTCCAACTGGGCGGGGGACGGACAGAGGGCAGTGAGCAGGTTACCAGCCACGCACAAGGAGCTTGTTGGCCCTTGAGGTAGCATCACACACCACGCCCCAGATACTAACTGGCACAGGCTAAGACAGCTGTTCCCGCTGTGTCCTCATCTGGGAAGCCGACTTGGCCCTATACGCCCACACCCAGCTTGCATGGGGGAGAGGAACTCAGAGCCTTGCCCACAGCTCTGACATGTGGACCCTGCCCTTTCCTGAAGCTGCCATCCCCAGATGCTTCCAGGCCCCAGGCTGGGCAGGCCGACTCCACGCCAGACCCTGCAGCTCCTCACCTGTCCCAGAGTGTTTCTGCCGGCCACTGCCCATCCACCAGCCCCGCCCATACCCACAGCCCCGCCCATACCCGCAGTCCTGCCCATACCCACAGCCCCGCCCACACTCATAGCCCCACCCACACAACATAGCCCCACCCACACCCTACAGCCCCACTCACAACACAGCCCCACCCACAAAACACAGCCCAGCCCACACCCACAGCCCCACCCACACTCCAAGCCCCGCCCACACTCCCCATTCCCACCCATGCTCCCTAGCCCCACTCACACCCAACAGCCCTCCCCACTCTCCACAGCCCCACCCAGACACCACAGCCCCACCCAGCACTCCTCAGCCCCACCCACACACCACAGCCCCACCCAGCATTCCCCAGCCCCACTACCTCGATGGTCTGGGCAACGCGAACCCACTCAGCGATGGTCATGTCACTGGAGTCGAAGAGGGGCTGGCACTCCAGCACGGTGTAGAGGATCCTCTGGTTGTGGCTGGCGGGGCTGCGGGACAGAAACAGCAGGAGGCGGAACAGCAGGCTCCCGCTCTGCACCTCCTCCTGCTCTAAATGCCCTGACCAGCTCTGTTCCCCTCTGGCGGAGCTGGGGCCCCTACGCCAAGGGCTCCGTACATAGCAAGTTCTCAGCATCCCAGGCACAGCGCCCAGCCCCCCTTCCACCTGGAGCCCCCCCACAGAGGCAAGGATATCGGTCAGGATGGGCCACTCCCAGCAGTCTTCTTCCCACACCAGCTTGAAGAGGGGGGCTGGGACCAGCCCATGCCCAGGCAGGAGAGGATGCTTACAGGAGGCTCGCCTGCACCTGCAGTGGCTGTGGCGGTCAGCCACCACAAGGGCAACTCCCAGCTCACCCCCAGCTGTGGGGGACATCAGGGAGCTGGGCCCAGAGCTGAGAAATGGAAGGATCTCTATGCTGGGGGCAAGGCCACCTGGGCCAGCCGGCTCCTGATACACAGGGTCCGTAGACGGGGCGCCCTCATCACACTTGCCGAACCAGCCTGGCTGGGGGTGTGGGAGGAGGGTGGGGAGGGAAGGTGGGACCAGGCACGGGGGCACCCTCAGAGGCTCAGGCTCTGGTGGAAGGCGGCTGCTGGTCAGTCCTAAAGCCTTGTAAGCTGAGGGGATGTTAGAGACAGGGGTGAGCAAATGGCTCACGTGGGCCTGGCCAGCAGTGCCCAGCCTCGGGATCGGTGGCCCCCTGCAGCCCTGCCCTGCCCGGGACCGGGAGGAGCCCACACTCACGGCAGCACCAGGGTGTCCTCAGAGAGGCCGCGGGTTCGGGCGTGCTCCTCGTCATGAAACATGGGCAGTGTCCTCAGGATGGCAGCCAGGCCTGTCCCGGGCACGAGCACTGCAGGCAGAGTCCAGGTGGATGCTGGGGTCAGGGGCTGGCAGCCATGGCCGCCTCCTCCCTCACTGAGGGGCAGGACCAGAGCTGGTGGGATGGGGCTCCGGTCTTATGACAGTCAGAGGCTGGGAAGAAGGGCTATGGCTGCCCCTGGGACCCCTCAGAGGGCAGGCCGCTGACCCGCGTTTGGAAGCCATGGTTTCCTGCCTTGGAGCCCATGGTGATTCCTCATTTCGCACCTGGACGGCCCCAGGAGCTCTGCCCAGGTCTCCAGCTGCTCTGCCCAGGCCCTGCCCCTGCTCCCACCCCCTTCTCCAAATGCTTAGTCCACACTCCCCACCAAGGCCTTTGCCTCACTGTGGATGTGCTGTGGGCTCTGCCTGGAAGTCCTGCCTCATCCCCACTTCTCACCCAGTAGGTGCCTCAAGGCCCAGATTGGGGCACCACCCCCAGGAAGCCCTCCCAGATGCCCAGGCTGTAGTGCTATTCCCACATTCTCCCTCACTGGCCCTCGAGCTCCCAAAGGGCACAGACTGTGTGACTCCCTCAGGGTCCAGCCCAGGTCCCCTTCCCCAGCTCCCCGACCCGAAGGGCCTAGCACACAGCAAGTGCACAGATGGGTTGGCCCCACCCCCAGCAGCTCTGCCACCTTCCTGTAGCCTCTGCATCTCAGTTCTATCCCTTAAATAGAGACCTGGCCACACCACTCATTCCCTGGGGCCAGTTGCTCAGTATAAAGCCCTGACCCCTCAGCCACCCCTCCAGGGCCTCCAGCCAACCCCAAAGCTCCCTCCTGGCCCTCCCTTCCCTCCCCCAGCAGCAATGCCCCATCCTATCCTGCAGATCCTGGCCATGGTCACCTGCTTTCCCCCCTTGCCCTCTGCAGCCGTACCCATCTCCTATCACTGGTTCACAAATTAACCCCAAACTTGGCGAGTTAAAGCAGCCCCCTCTAATATCCCCCCAGCCGCACCCCTCCCTGCCATCGCCTTCCACTGCTGGGCTCAGCCTGGTCTCCATATCTCTGCCTGTTAAGTCACCGGCTTGGCCCCGGGGTTTATGGCACCTGTGATCCTCCTCTGGCCTTACACAAAGACCCGTGGAGCCCCAGGGACATTTGCCAGAGGACTGGAAGATGCAGGTCGGCTGAGGTGCAGCCACTGACAAAATCACCCCAGGAGTAGGGCTCAGCCAGCAGATGGGGGAGGCAGAGCCCACACGTTTGTCTGCCCGTCTGCCCTCCGAGGCACCCAGAGCACAGCCAGGACACGGGCTGCCGGAACAAAGGTCTGGACTCACCAGCCTTGTGAACCCCAAGGACCCAACCTCAGACCCTGGGCATCTGGGGGGCTCAGGGTCCATCCCACACCGGTGTCCAAGTGTCCCCGTCTCATGTGCGGTGGGTTGAAAAAGCGTCCTAGAAGATGTCCACATCCCAGGGCCAGGCACGGTGGCTCAGGCCTGGAATCCCAGCACTTTGGGTGGCCAAGGTGGCAGATTGCTTGAGGTCTGGAATTCAAGACCAGCCTGGCCAACCTGGTGAAACCCCATCTTTACGAAAAATACAAAAATTAACTGGGCGTGATGGCAGGTGCCTGTAATCTTAGCTACTTGGGAGGTTGAGGCGGGAGAATCACTTGAATCTGGCAGGCAGACGTTGCAGTGAGCCAAGATTGCACCACTGCACTCCAGCCTGGGTGACAGAATGAGACTCTTGTCTCAAAAAATTAAATAAATACATAAAAATAAAAAAGATGTTCACATCCCAATCCCCGGTACCTGTGGGTGTCACTTCATATGGAAGTGTCTTTACGGATGTGATATTAGGGGTCATGGGGCGGGAGGTGGCCCTGGACAATCCAGGCGGGCCCTAAACACCCTCTCGTGTTTCCTCACAGGTGGGAGGCCACAGGGCATGGGGAGGGGAAGGCCATATGACGACAGGGCAGAGCGGCCCTTGGAGATGCTGGCCTGGATGACTGGAGTGATGCGGCCACAAGCCAAGGATTGCGGCAGCCACCAGACAGTGGAGGTGGCAGGGGCGGCTCCTCCCGCAGAGCCTCAGGAGGGAGCGGTGCCCGGCAGCACCCTGGTTCAGCCCGGGGAAACCCCTCTGAGGCCTCGGCCTCCAGAACTGAGAATGAACTTCTGTGATGTTCAGCCGCCCGGCACAGTGGCCACAGGAAACGAAAAGTCACTCTCCACTCATCACGGCAGGTGAAGCTGGGGTGTCTTATGGGGAAGGTGGAGGGGGCACATCTGGTTTGGTTTTGTGGGACATGCTCACATTGTGCAAGGTCACCTCCAGCTGCTGCTGACTCATGTAGGGGAACAGCTTCCAGAAACTTCCAGGAATGCTACAGAGTGGTAGGCGTGGATATGGGCCCTGCTGTCCCTGCTAGGGGGATGTGTGGGCGCCACAGGCGAAATCAGCCAAAGACAAGACTAAACTCTCTTGGTGTCCTCTTCTCTCGAGCAAAACACTGCATATGTGCTTTTGCAGTGGTTTTTATGGCTCACACCTGTAATCCCAGAATTTTGGGAGGCTGATGCAGGAAGATCATTTGAGTCCAGGAGTTCAAAACCAGCCTGGCCAATTTCTCTTTTTTCTTTTTCTTTTTCTTTCTTTCTTTTTTTTTTTTTTTTTTTTGAGACAGAGTCTCGCTCTGTTGCCCAGGCCGGAGTACAATGACACCATCTCGACTCACTGCAACCTCCACCCCCAGGGCTCAAGCAATTCTCTTGCCTCAGCCTCCCAAGTAGCCAGGATTATAGGCATGCACCACCACACCTGGCTAATTTTTTATTTTTAGTAGAGACAGGGTTTGGCCATGTTAGCCAGGCAAGTGATCCACCCGCCTTGGCCTCCCAAAGTGTTGGAATTACAGGCCTGAGCCACCATGTCTGGCCAAACGTTCCTTTTTCAAACCTATACTGTCACCAGTAAAGTTTTCTTACCAACCTGCGAGTGGATCACTTTCCAATTCTGGGGCTCCAGCACTCACCCCGCAGTCAACGTGTTGTACGTCAGCAGCCATTCTAACAGGTATATAGTGGCATCAGGTTTTTTTGTTTGTTTGAGACAGGGTCTCGCTCTGTCACCCAGGCTGGAGTGCAGTGGCACGATCTCTGCTCACTGCAACCTCCACCTCCTGGGTTCAAGAGATTCTCATGCCTCAGCCACCCCAGTAGCTGGGACCACAGGCGCCCACCACCACATCTGGCTAATTTTTTTTTTTGTATTTTTAGTAGAGACGGGGTTTCACCATGTTGTCCATGGCTGGTCTTGAACTCCTGACCTCAAGTGATCCGCCCACCTCAGCCTCCAGCCTCCCAAAGTGCTGGGATTACAGGTGTGGGCCACCACGCCCGGTCAGCCGGGGCAATTTCTTTTGTTATTTTAAATAAACAACAGCTTTCCGCCGGGCACGGTGGCGGGCACCTGTAGTCCCACCTACTCGGGAGGCTGAGGCAGGAGAATGGTGTGAACCCGGGAGGCGGAGCTTGCAGTGAGCTGAGATCGCGCCACTGCACTCCAGTCTGGGCGACAGAGCGAGACTGTCTCAATAAAATAAAAATAAATAAAAAATAAATAAACATTGACTTTTACACCTAACTCTGATTTTGTAACTTGTATTACTTTTCTCAATGAGGGCCCTCCAAAAGCTTCAAGGGCTGCAGAACCTGAACCCTCCGGCCCTGCCTGGAACCTCTTCCTTGGCCCATCCAGGCAGGTGCCTGAGTTTGCTGGTGACTCGGAAACTCCTCAGCCCCCTGCCAAACACCTGGAAGGGAGGCTTTGCTCTCTAAGACAATGGGCCCCACTGTCACCAGCGAAGTCAAGCTTAGGATTAGAACCTTGTGAACGTGTAGCACCCATTCAGGAAGGAGGTCCAGGACAACGGCACAAACGCCACTGCAGTGACCAAGAAGCCATGGGCATCACTCCACCGACAGTCTCGGCTGCTGGGACCCGTGTGGCAGCTGGTCCCAGCAGCTGGCAGGGAGCTTCTCTCAGCTGCCTGGCCCCAAAGCTCTGCCCTCCCTGCTGTGCCTGCAAGGAGCTGGGCTCAGGAGGGACTTTGGGACAGGCCGGCAAGCAGGTGGGTGTGGGCGGCAAGCCACCCAGGCGCCGAGGCAAGAGACTGAGGACACGAGCTGTTCCAGTATAATAAAATATAAAACAAGAATAGTCATACCAGATATAGATCTTAGATATGATTATATATGAATATCATTAATCGTTAGTTGATAGTAATTACTCTTTATCCCAATATTATAATAATCCCTGCTCTATAATCATAACCTAGGAAAAACCAGGCCATAGAGGGATAGGAGCTGAGGGGACATAGTGAGGTATGACCAGAAGACAAGAGTGCGAGCCTTCTGTTATGCCCGGACAGGGCCACCAGAGGGCTCCTTGGTCTAGCGGTGACGCCAGCATCTGGGAAGATGCCCGTTACCAGGCGGACCGTGGTCTAGCAGTAGCAAAAAGGTGTCAAGGAACAACACCCGCTACTTGGCAGACCGGGAAAGGGAGTCACCTTGTCCCCGAGGGAGTTTAGAGAAGACTCTGCTCCTCCACCTCTTGTGGAGGGCCTGACACCAGTCAGGCTTTCCCGCAGTTATCCGGAGGCCTAACCGTCTCCCTGTGATTATGTGCTTCAGTGGTCGCGCTCCTAGTCCACCTTCATGTTCCATCCTGTACACCTGGCTCTGCCTTCTAGATAGCAGTAGTAAATTAGTGAAAGTACTAATAGTCTCTGATATGTAGAAATAATGGCATAAGCTGTCTTTCTCTTTGTCTTCTCTCTCTCTCTGCCTCGGCTGCCAGGCAGGGAAGGGCCCCCTGTCCAGTGGACACGTGACCCACGTGACCTTACCTATCATTGGAGAAGACTCATTCTTTACCCTGCCCCTTTTGCTTTGTATACAATAAATAACAGTGCAGCCAGACATTCGGGGCCACTACCGGTCTCCACGCATTGGTGGTAGTGGTCCCCCGGGCCCAGCTGCCTTTTCTTTTATCTCTTTGTCTTGTGTCTTTTCTACACTCTCTTGTCGCCACACACAGGGAGAGACCCACTGACCCTGTGGGGCTGGTCCCTACAGGTGGGGTTCCCAGTTTGACACAGGAAGGCTTCAAGTTTCCCGGGTGTACGGAATGTGGCCACTGATGCCAGCTTGGGCTTGGGGTTATCAGCCGTGTTTGGATTCACTATGCCCCTTGACCTGTGATAGCTTCAATGAACTCAGAGAGGGGATGGGTCAAGGGGCGTCCCCACTGGCATCACCTCTGCCCTCCCTGAACTCTGGTAGGGCTCCAGGTGTGCAGCGTTCCACCCACAGGTCACTGTTTACCAGCAGGCGCAGAAGCCGTTCCAACAGTGACAATCAAACAGCTTTACTGTGGCAAAGCCACCACTCCCCTCTCACCTCCCCAGGGAAGGCCAGAGCCCACGTCAGCAGCATAGAGGGAGTAAATCATTGACACCTGACAGTCTGGCTGCTCCAACCTCACGAGGGGTTGGGGGAGCCCATTCCTGCAGGTTCCTGGAAGTGGATGCCCCACATGGGTCAGCTAGCAACAGCTGGGGGTGACCTCGCAGCCACACGAGGACGGGCTGCTGAGCACAAACCAGGACCCCAGTGCACAGAGCACCGAGGGATCTCAGAAGGCTGCTTCAGGTCTGAAGACTGACGCCTCACACCCAGTTTCCAGCCTCAAAGTCTCTTGTTTCCTACCCAGACACAGGACCTCACAGCCTCTTTCAGAAATGCGGTGCACACGTGTGAGTGCACCCACAGGCTGCTGCGGCGAGCACGCGGGGGCCAAGCGAGACGGGCATGTGGTGGGGTTGCAGAGAGTCCACCTGCCCCTGCAGCTCGGACTACTCAAGAACTATGTGTTGAGCTCAACAAAATTGCAGTTGGCCACAGACCAAGCCTGAAGGGGTAGCGCCAGGGGCGTTGGAAGAGGCCCCAGACAGAGTCCCCAGGTCCTGTCCCCACTCGGGGGCAGCTCTGGCAGGCTCCGGCCCTGCTGGGCTCCCCACTCCTCTTTCCTGCACCTTGCAGGGCCGCTCCTGGCCTGGCCCTCTCCCACCTTTGTCCTGCAGGTCTTGTGTCCTCAGAGAAGCCCTCCCTGGGCCGCCTCAAAACTCCACACCACCCACCGGGTCCAGACCCTGTTATCAGCCCACAGCCCCTGCAGGGCCCTGGCAGATCCTGCCCCTGGGACTAGCTCCTTAATGCGTGCTATCCCTTCAATGGCAGCCTCTCTCGCTAGCTTGTGAGGGCCAAGCACAGGAACTATGTCACTTTGTGTCAGTGGAGTGTCACACAGGGGTGTTTGCCAAGCTGTGAATGACTTTGTTCCATTCACAGGCAGAGAGAGAAGTGCAGAGGAGGCTCCCGGCAGCCTGGACAGCCACGTTCCTGGGGCCTGAGTCCCTCGTGGACGAGCCCCACTAGGTTTTGTCTCCTGGGCCTCCAGAGGGGTCTGCACTGGCCACGGTGCGGTGGGTGGAATCTGAGAGCACCGACAGAGTGCTGGGGGCTTCTAGGCGGCCACTTCAGCGGAAAGCGGTGGCCAGGGGGGGGCAGCTGCCAGGGAATAGGCCGTGAGAGGGGGTGGGGAAAGGAGAGGCGGGGAAGTGGTTGGCAGATGCGCAAGGGACAAGAGAATGTTCTGGTCGTGCCAGGGGAGGCCCTGGGGCTCTGGCAGAGCCGGAGAGGGTCCCAGCCGTCTCAGGAGGGAGAGCTGCACTGGACACTAGCAGGAGTGTGGGGAGGGGCCAGGGTAGCAGGGAGTGGGAGGAGGAGGAGTGGAAAGGGCTCCTGAGGGAAAGGCAGGCAGCAGCCCACGGAGGGTCGCAAAGAGGTTCAAGATGGGGCGAGGGGGCTGTTCTGGCCCCAAGGGAGGGAGCACCCAACATCACAGCAGAGCCCACGTGGGGGCCCCAGGCAGTGTCCTGCCCTCCTGGGGAACACCCGGGCATTCTGGAGGCTCCAGTGCAACTGTCCTCTCCCCATCCTGGTGGCCTCAGGCTCCCCAAGCTACCATCCTTCCTGTGCCCAGCCCAGGCTGGCAGCACTGTGCTGGAGTACCACAGAGACGGGTGCCTGTCCCAGACCCTGACCCCACACAGGCAGAACTCAGTCCAGATGCAGTCGCTGGTCTCTGGTCAACCAGGTCCACGCAGGGGCAGAGGAAGCAGGGCTCTGAGGCCAACTCGGGTGTGAACACGTGCGTCCCTGCAGATGCCAGGTAGCCCCAGTATTGTGCCAGCCACTGCTGCTTGACCAGGACCCCAGGGGACTCAGGCGATGGGGACACCCTCGCGGGTGTCGCAGGTGAGGGGTCCTTGCAGCCTCCTAAGCCTTCTCGACTTGTGTGTCCAGGGCAAGTGAGGCAGGCCAATGCCCTGGGGCCCTCCCGCCCCATATTCCAGGGCTCCAGGTCGCTGGCCCTCAGAGACGCAGCGGCAACACAGGGGCCTGGTCCCAGAACCCACCGCGACCTCCTCTGTCCAGGTGGGGGCTCCACGCGCGGGGACGCTAGTGGCCGGAACCGAGGGAGAGCGACCCCAGCTCGCACCCCCCATCCAGGCGCGGATCTGACTCCCCAACGACCCCCGTGGATGCAGGAGGGTCCGAGGCTCCCGGTAGCGGCCAGGTCCAGAGGCCTACCCCGCCCAGGGCGCTGGGTCTCGGACTCACCTCCGAGCTCACTCCGCATGCCAATGGTGCCGCCGGTGTAGACGGCCAGCAGCCTCCGCTCGGGCCCCACCGCGCGCGCCATGCCGGACCAGGGACCACCGGAGTGGAAAGGGGGTGCAGCGGCGACGCGGGGCCTGCGGGACTCAGGGACTGCGGGGAGGAGGCCCGGGGCGCCGGGGGCAGCCTGGGAGGGCGGGGCCGGCGGGGGCACCCACGGGGAGGGGGCGGGAGGATTCCGCCCAGGAGGGTGGGAGGCCCCGCGGAGGCGGGCGGGGGTAGGACCTGGGGGCGGGGTGGGTCCCGGGGACTGTCCAGGGTCGGAGAGAGGCGGGGCCTGGCGGGGTGGGGGCGGGGCCTGTCAGGGTGCGGGGCGGGGCGCTGCCTTGGGAAACGTGTAGGAAGAGGTGAGGTCTGTGAGGGCGGCAGGGGGAGCTCCTGCCTGGGCAGGAGATTGGGTGGGGCCTGCTTGGGGGTGGGGAGCGCCTGTCCAGGGACTAGGTGGCAGCCAGAAAGGCAGGGACAGGGGTGGGGCGGGTCCTGAGCCACCCTGCGGCCATCGGCCCTCCGTGGTGGCCCTGGGTGTTTGAGTAGCTGTGACAGGTGGTGCCTGGCAGACCGTAGTGCCCGAGGCCCTCCACGACCTGAGCACAGAGGGGGCTCTGTGTCCTCTCAAGCAGCCTCCACAGCCCCGGTGCTCCAAGGCTGGCAATGCTGCCCAGGCCCTGCTGTCCCTCCTTTGGATGGCCAGAGGCAGGCAGAGCTGGACCAGCCCCTCCACATGTGCCCATTCACACACCATCCAAGAGAAGAGCCCGAGGGGCCCCCCAGGGCTGCAGCGGGACAGAGCAGGAGTATGGCCGTCTTGGACAAACACCGCCATTTTAAGTTCCCTTTGATTAAAAAGCTGCCTAAATCCAGCCCAAAACATATCAGCCTAATAGCTAATGTCAGCACGACCATAAACCACAAATAACATCTCCAACTAGAAACATGCCAACCTCGAGATAACCTCCCCTCCGACCAGAAACAGTCCAAGCCCGCAATACTTTCCCTCACACAGAAACATTCCGAGCCTGCGATAAGCTCCCCGTTTCCTAAACCCTTAAAGATCCTTAGTTTGTACGAGAGAACGCTCCTGACCAAAATCGGCCAGAAGTCCCTCTCAGGTTTATTCTCCAAAATAAACCTGTCTTTGTCGAGCCGCTTTTCATGTTTCTTTCCTCTTTCTTTAACTCCTACAGAGCCCACCCTGCTTCACTCCCACGAGAGCCCAGGAGGGCAGGGCAGTGGTGGGTGCAGGGTCCCAGGAGGGTCCCAAGCTGCAGGCTTGCTCCCAGGTGGACAGAAGATCCACAGCCTCCTCATCTCCTGGCACCTTGACTGCCTGGGACACTGATGCACTTTGGTGGGAAACTGTGTGTTGCCCCCAGAAGGCGCCAGCATTTGACACTGATTCCATAATAAAAATTATTATTATTCTGTTGCCTGGAGGGCAGTAGCAAGATCTTGGCTCACTACAACCTCTGCCTCCTAGGTTGAAGCAATTGTCTTGTCTCAGCCCCCCGAATAGCTGGAATTGCAGGTGCACACCACACCAAGCTATTTTTTTTTTTTTTTGTATTTTTAGTAGAGATGGGGTTTCACCATGTTGGCCAGGCTGGTCTTGAACTCCTGACCTCAAGTACTCCACCCACCTCGGCCTCCCTAAGTGTTGGGATTACAGGTGTGAGCCGCCACGCCCAGCCCCATATAATCATTTTGACAGCAATAGTGCAATAGTGCAAAAGTAATCTCGACTGCAGAGAAGCAAAGGCATTCTGCCCAGCAAAGGTCTGTGTTAGTTTTCTGGCACTGCAGTAACAGAATGAGTGATTTACAGTGCAAGGAGGTCTACCTCTCACAGTTCTGGGGGGTGGAAGTGTAAGGTCAGGGTGTCACGGGTTGGTGTCTCCTGGGCAAGCAGACATTGCCTTCTTGCTGTGCCTCACAGGGTCTTTCCTCCGAGCAGTCACGCATCCCTGATGTATCTCCAGATGTCCAGACCTTCTCTTTTTATACACATACCAGTCATGTTGAATTTGGGGTCTTATTTTAATTCAACCATTTCTTTAAAGTCTACCTCCAAATACAGTTGCATTCTAAGACACTGGGGTGTGGGGGACGTCAACATTCGAATCTAAGGGAGACAATCCAGCCCATCACAGCCCCTTGAAAATCTAGTTTCACGTCTGTTTGCACAGAAAATAAGTGTTTGCAAGGATGTGGAGACATTGGAATTCTGGTGGGATTATAAAATGATACAGCCACTATGGGAAACAGTAGAGGCTCCTCAATAAATTAAAATTAGAACTACCACAGGGTCCAGCAATTCCATTTGAGAACAGAGACAAAAGATTGGAAAGGAAGGTCTCGAAGATATGTTTGCACACCCACGTTCATAGCAGCACTGCTCACAAAAGCCAAGAGGTAGAAGCAACCTGTGTCTATCCACAGATGAGTGGATAACCAAAGTGGTATCTCCATAGAAAAGGAAGCAAATTGGCCGGGCACGGTGGCTCACACTTGTAATCCCAGCACTTTGGGAGGCCGAGGCAGGCGAATCATGAGGTCAGGAGATTGAGACCATCCTGGCTAACAGTGAAACCCTATCTCTACTAAAAATACAAAAAAATTAGCTGGGCGTGGTGGTGGGCACCTGTAGTCCCAGCTACTGGGGAGGCTGAGGCAGGAGAATGGCATGAACCCGGGAGGCAGAGCTTGCAGTGAGCGGAGATCGCACCACTGCACTCCAGCCTGGGCGACAGAGCGAGACTCTGTCTCACAAAAAAAAAAAAAAGGGAAGGAAATCCTGCCACGGGCTACAACATAGGGTACACTAAGTGAAATAAGCCAATCACAGAAAGACAAATACAGATGTTTACAATGGGATTATGTTCTAATAAACCCATCATAAGTCAAAAAATCGTTCAGTTCAACTGTCGTAAATCAGAGACCTTCTATACAATAGGATCCCACTTATATGGGGTACTAGATGCTGTGGTCTGAATGTATCCCCCAAAACTCACTTGTTGGAAACTTAATCCCCAATGCAACCGTGTTTGGAAGTGGGGCCTTTTAGGAGATGTTTAGGTCATGAGGGTGTGCCCTCGTGAATGAGTTAATGCCACTATAAAACGACCTGACTGAGGGAGTTTGGTCTTTTTTCCCCGTCTGCCACATGAGAACACAGACTTTAAGGTGCCATCTTGGAAGCAGAAGCCCAGATCCTCACCAGACGCCAGATGCCAACTCCTTGATCTTGGACTTCCCAGCCTCCAGAACTGTGAGAAATAAATCTCTGTCGTTTATAAGTTACCCAGTCTCAGGCATTCTGTTACAGCAGCACAAAACAGACTGACTCTATGAGGAGCCAAACACATAGAGACAGAAGTGGAATGATGGTTGCCAGGGCTGAGAGGAGGAGGGACTGAGAAGTTGCTTCATAGGTGCAGAGTTTCAGATGTGCAAGATGAAAAAGTTCCAGGATCCCTTTCACAACAATGTGAATATACTTAACACGACTGAACAGTGCACTTAAAAATAGTTGAGATGGTAAATTTTTATGTTTTCTGCCACAATAAAAAAAGTGAGCAGGCAAGGATAGACTAGAAGAAAATGTTCACAAGACATATACCAGACAAAGGACTTGCATTCTGACTAAAGAATTCCCACAACTCAATAAAAATACAAACAACTCCCCTCAAACAGGGCACAAGACTTGAGCAGATACTTCACAAAGGAAGCTATGAGCAAATTTTAACATAAAAAATTGGGGGACCAGGTGTAGTGGCTCATGACTATAAACTTAGCACCAGAAGGCCAAGGCAGAGAAAACTTTTCTCTACAAAAATTAAAAACTAGCTGGGTGTGGTGGTGCACACCTGTGGTCCCAGCTACTCAGGGGGCTGAGGTAGGCAGATCACTTGAACCAAGGAAGTGAATCGCACCACTGGACTCCAGCCTGGGCGACAGAGCAAGACCCTATCGCTAAAAAAATAAAAATAAATGTTTAGTTAAAGGAAATTAACTACTGAGAAGGGTAGAAACATGTCTAAAGAACACAGGAAGAGAAGATGTGCTGCAGCCTCTAGGAACAAGGACAACACCCATGGGAGGAAGAAACTTGGAACAGCCCTGCTCCCACACCCAGAATGAGACTCTTCGGAGAGAGAGTGGCTGAGGCCACGGAATGGCCAGAGGTGCAAAGGCTGGGCCTGGGGGCAGGAAACTGCTTATTGCTGAGGCGTGCTGGGAGGCCACCTGCTGGCAAGAAGCACCAGAAACAGGAAGAGCAGCTCCGCTCCTCCTGCAGTGTCCCTCCAGTGCCCTCTGCCGGCAAAACGTCTAACATTGCATCAGCTGGGAAAGAAGAAATGTTTACAGTCTAGCTCCAGGATGCCAGACGGCAAAGAAGGGTGGATTGAGGGCTGAGAGAGAAAAGCTCCAACTAGCACGGAATGTTAAGTATTACAACCGCTTTAGAAAATTTGGTAGTTTCTTACAAGATTAAACAACCACCTGCTCAATGACCCAGTAATCCCACAACTCCTCAGTATTTATCCAAGAGAAACAAAAATATCTATCTACAGAGTTGTTCACAGAAATTTTATTCATAATAGGTAAAAAGTGAAAACAATCCAATGCCCATCAGTCGAATAAAGAAGTGTGTGTGTGTGTGTGTGTGTGTGTGTGTGTGTGTGTGTGTGTGTGGTTTGAGACAGTCTTGCTCTGTCACCCAGACTGCAGTGCAGTGAGTAGCTGTGATTACAGGGGCCGGTCACACCACATCTGGCAAATTTTTGTATTTTTAGGAGAGACGAGGTGTCACCACATTGGTCAGGCTGGTCTCGAACTCCCGCCCTCAGGTGACCCACCCACCTTAGCCTCCCAAAGTGCTGGGATTATAGGCATGAGCCGCCATGCCCAGCCAAGAAACTGGTATATTTATACAATAGAAAACAAAAGAACAAATTATTGACTTAAACGTGTATCTTGGTCTGTTTTGTGCTGCTATAACATAAACCTCAAACAAACATTATATTGAGCAAAAGCAGCCTGACACAAAACAGTACACACTATAGGATTCCATTTATATGAACTTTTACAACAATCAAAACTAATCTATAGGCTGGTCACAGTGGCTCACACCTGTAATCCCAGCATTTTTTGGGGCCAAGGCACTCAGATCACTTGGGCTCAGGAGTTCGAGACCAGCCTGACCAACATGGTGAAACCCTGTCTCTACTAAAAATACAAAAATTAGACAGGCATGGTGGCATGAGCCTGTAGTCCCAGCTACTTGGGAGGCTGAGGCAGAATAATTGCTTGAACCTGGGAGGCGGAGGCTGCAGTGAGCCGAGATCACGCCACTGCACTTCAGTCTGGGTAACAGAGCAAGACTCTGTCTCAAAACAAAACAAATCTATAGTGAAAGTAATCAGAAGGGCGGTTGTATCTATGGGAACTTCCTGTGGTGATGGAAATACTGTTATCCTAGTAGCAGTGTGGTCACATGGGTGTATCAATTCATCAAGGCTCACTGCACTATAATTCAGATCTGTACATTTCTCTGCAAATTGTGCCTCAATTTTAAAGGGGAAATAATCTCTAATCTACAGCTATCTGAAAAAAGGAGGAGGGAACACAGACTATCAATGCTGAAGTTCTATTTCTTACCCTAAACTATCCTTTAGTCTTTTACCATCCCAAATCAAAAGTTGTTACAATAGACCTAAATGAGCAGTAACAAAAAACTCTTAATCTAACAGTTCTCCAAATTCTTTTTCTTGTAAGCAAACATTGAGAATGTTATTAGAACTTGTTTCTTTCTCTATTGGCTCATATTACACAGGCCTACACGTGTAGCTGGAATGAGCAAATGTAAGCATACTTTCTCTTTTTCGTTTTTTTGAGACAACGTCTCGCTCTGTCACCCAGGTTGGAGTGCAGTGGCACGATCACAGCTCACTGCAGCCTCAAACTCCTGGGCTCAAGCAATCCTCCCACCTCAGCCTCCCAAGTAGCTGGGACTAGAGGCACACATCACCACACCTGGTGATTTTATTTTTCTGCAGGTGGGGGTCTCACTGTATTGCCCAGACTGGGTCTCAAACTCCCGGACCCAAGCCGTCCTCCTGCCTTGGCCTCCCAAAGTGCTGGGATTACAGGCATGAACCACCATGCCCAGTGTCTTTTTAACTTTTCTTTCTTTTGATAGATTTAGGGGGTACAGATGCAGTTTTGTTACATGGATATGTTGCCTAGTAAAGTCTGGACTTTCAATGTAACTGTCACTCTAATAAAAGCATACATTCTACCCAATAGGTAATTTCTCATTCCTCACCCCCATCCCACCCTTCCACCTTTTCCAAATTCTTTTTTTTTTTTTTTTTTTTTTGAGACAGAGTCTCGCTCTGTCGCCCAGGCTGGAGTGCAGTGGCGCGATCTCGGCTCACTGCAAGCTCCGCCTCCCAGGTTCAAGCCATTCTCCTGCCTCAGCCTCCCGAGTAGCTGGGACTACAGGCGCCCACCACCACGCTCGGCTAATTTTTTGTATTTTTAGTAGAGACGGGGTTTCACCGTGTTAGCCAGGATGGTCTCGATCTCCTGACCTCGTGATCCGCCTGCCTCGGCCTCCCAAAATGCTGGGATTACAGGCGTGAGCCACTGCGCCCGGCCTCCAAATTCTTTCTAAATATGCCTCACAAAGTTGGAAAAAGCTATGCTTTCTTAACTCGCCATTTTTTCCCATCAATGTTTCCAATTGTTGGGGGTTTTCTTCAGTTCTGAGGTATTTGCTTCTATTGATAGTTTGCGAGCTAGTATTTAGAGAAACTTCACCTTTTGCCTCCAAAGTCAAAAGCTGCAGAGGCAAAACCTGCAGTTCTGAGAGAAATGGGCTAGATGGCAGTGCTGTTCTCTCAGTGACATTTCTCTGTTTACGAGGGGGAAAAACTCCCCTAGTCTTGAACAGGTTTACTAAGGCCCAAGTATAAGGATCTCATTACAAAATACAATTTAAGCAGAAAATACTACGTCTGCAATTCAATGCCCCTTTCTAATTACAGATCTTCAGAAACACAGTGTAACCTAAGACTCCCCTAAAGTCTTTGCCAGTCAGATTTCCACATTATACTACTGCCATGCGCCACAGCATGACATTTTGGTCAACAGACCACCTAGAGGACAGTGGTTCCATAAGATGATACTATATTTTTCTTGTACTTTTCCATGTTTAGATACTTACCAATGTGTTACAATTGCCTACAGTAGGCCGGGCACGGAGGCTCACGCCTGTAATCCCAGCACTTTGGGAGGCTGAGGCAGGTGGATCATGAGGTCAGGAGATCAAGATCATCCTGGCTAACACGGTGAAGCCCTGTCTCTACTAAAAATACAAAAAATTAGCCGTGCATGGTGGTGGGTGCCTGTAGTCTCAGTTACTCAGGAGGCTGCGGCAGGAGAACAGCGTGAACCCAGGAGGCAGACCTTGCAGTGAGCCGAGATTGCGCCACTGCACTCCAGCCTGGGCAAAAGTGCGAGACTCTGTCTCAAAAACAAACAAACAAAAAACACAATTGCCTCCAGTATTCGGTAGTAACATGCTGTAGAGGTTCTTAGTAGAAGAACGGGCTCCACCAGATAGCCTAGGTGTGTCATACACTGTACCATCTAGGTTTGTCTAAGTGCACTCCATGACGTTCACAACAAAATCGCCTAATGGCACAGTCCTCAGAACATATCCCTGTCAAGTGACACGCGACTGCACTTCTCTAAGGTTATAATGGCATCTTTCTCTTGCTTAAAAAGCCTTTTCAAATTAATGTACTAAGATAGTTCTTCCAGATACAAAAGTGAATCCAGAGAATCAAGAACCTGCCTAAAAGCCGTAGCACTTCCTCGCCCTGGTATTTCATGACAGCATCTGCTACTGTGCCCTAGTTTCTTAGTGAGTCTTAACATGGCATCAGGAACTGGGTCATGTACATCTTCTGTATTCCTTAGAGTGGTTACTTTATGGTGGAGAAGATGCTTAATAAATGCTTTGTTACCTGAATTCTGATTATTGAGATACCGCCTGTGCTTCTAAATGGAAGCAAGCCTGAAATTTTCAGAGTAGTGAGTAGGTTTTGGTTGAGTTACTTTGAGCTTACGCAATTCTGAATAAATAGCCTGGAAGCAAATACCCACGACCACATGCAGTCTAGGATACCTCATTTACTGTGGTCTCTTAATTCTCACTTTTACTACTCCATCTGCAGCTTAGCAGTTTGTGACTGAATGTGTATTCTTTTGATTTCTTGGGTTTTTTAGTATATACTGTTTTAAACAGGAACTATGACTGCTTGTAACACGGACCAAACCTAACAGAGGCTTTAAAAAGTTAATTTCTCTCCCACATAAAAGAAGTTTCCAAGTAGGCAGTCCAGACTGGTGGGACGTCTCTATGGTTGAGAGGAACCCAGATTCTGCCATTGTTTGTCAATGGTTTCCATTCTTAAAGTCCCCTCAAAGTTCAAGATGGCTGCTCAAGCACCAGCCATCGGATGTGCATGCCAGGGAAGAAGCAGGAAGACATCTAAAGGAACAAAAGGGCCCATACCACCTGTCTCCCTTTTAAGGGAGAAGGCTTTAACGACTTCCTGCTTTCATCTCATTGGTCAGAACTAGCCACATGGCCATGCCTAGCTGCAAGAGATGCTGGGAAATGTAATCTCTTAGGCAGACACACTGCTGCCTTCTCAAGAGAACCAGGTTCTGTTACAGAAGAGAAAAGGGGGGAAAACAGTATAAATTCTGCCACAGATAACAACTCATGAATTCACGTATCTTTGGTGAGCAAATGTGACCAGATGCATGCATTTGCATAATCGTGTTCCCATCTGTCCATGGCTCCCTCTCTCCCTTTACCCTCATTACCACCCAGTTCCACCATCTCCCACCTCAGATGACCGAGGTCATTATCTAGAACATCCTTCCACATTGTTCTCTGTGCTCTTAATCCCATCCCAACACATACAAGCACATACACACTTACACAGATACATCTATGTGGGTTTTCTGGTAACTGAATTTATTTTTTTTTTTTCACAGAGTCTCACTCTGTTGCCCAGGCTGGAGTGCAGTGGCACAATCGCGGCTCACCGCAACCTCCACCTCCTGGGTTCAAGTGATTTTCCTGCCTCATCCTCCCAAGTAGCTGGGAGTACAGGCACGTGCCACCATGCCCAGCTAATTTTTTGTATTTTTAGTAGGGACGGGGTTTCGTGTTGGCCAGGCTGGTCTTGAACTCCTGACCTCAAGTCATCTGCCCACCTCAGCCTCCCAAAGTACTGGGATTACAGGTGTGAGCCATTGCACCCAGCCTGGTTACTGATTTTTAGGAAGATATTACGCACACTTTTGCATCTTTTTCTTCTCACTTGCCATATCTTGTGGACATCTTTTCAGGGCAACAGCTGGAACTCTCACCTCACTCTTCACATGGCTGCGTGGTATTCCTTGACGTTGACTGCTATAATGTGTTTACCATTTCGTGTGACATTCATCATTTCTAGTGTTCGGTTACTACACTGTACAGTTGTCCTGACATATCTAAGTCAAAGGATATGCCTGTTTTTAATTCTCCCAGATGTTGCTAGATTGATTTCCAAAAGAAACTGAAAGACTTCATACATTTACCAACAATATGCAAGTGTTTCTTCCCCCCACCTGCCCAACAACAAGCCATACAGCTCTTCTTAAAATCTTGCCAGTCTATAAAGCTCACTGATTTATGATTCCCTTACTACTAAGGAATTTGAGCACTTTCACGTGTTAGTCATTTGGACAGTTGTTTGTATCATTGTTGTGGTTTCCTATTTGGCTCTTGTGCTCTTCCCTGACAATTTTTTTAAATTTTATTTCTCAGAGTCTTGCTATGTCACTCAGGTTAGAATGCAGTGGTGTATTCATGGCTCACTGCAGCCTCAAACTCTTGGGCTCAAGCAATCCTCCCGCCTCAGCCTCCTGAGGTACTGGGACTACAGGCAGTCACCACCTGTAATTTTTTTTTTTTTTTTAAAGACATCAGGTCTCGGTCGGGCACGGTAGCTCACACATGTAATCCCAGCACTTTGGGAGACCAAGGCAGGCAGATCACTTGAGGTCAGGAGTTGGAGACCAGCCTAGCCCACATGGTGAAACCCCGTCTGTACTAAAAAAAAATACAAAAATTAGCCAGGCATGGTGGTGGGCACCTATAATCCCAGCTACTCAGGAGGCTGAGGCATGAGAATCACTTGAGCCTGGGAGGCAGAGGTTGCAGTGAGCCGAGATCACACCACTGCACTCCAGCCTGGGTGACAGAGTGAGACTCCATCTTAAAAAAAAAAAAAGAGGGAGAGAGAGAGAAAGAGATCAGGTCTCACTGTGATCTTGAACTCCTGACTTCAAGCAATTCTCCTGCTTTGGCCTCCCAAAGTGCTGGGAATACAAGTGTGAGCCACCACTCCCAGCCTTGCCTGATAATTTTTAAAAAGGTTTTTGTGTATACATATTAACCCTTTGTTGTTTATATCAATCTGTCCAATCCAACCTATCCACTGATTGGTTATGGTATCTTTTGCTATATGAGGTTTTTAAAATGTATTGCCAAACATGGGTATCTTTTGCCATATGGAGTTTTAATGCTTACGTACTCAAATATGTTTGTATCTTTTTACATGGCTTCTGACTTTCCAATCTAGGTTAATATACCTAAAATGTGCATGCAGTAGAATTCTATTCTTAGTCATTTATTCATCTCCACAAATTTTAAGATACTTTTTATCCAATTCCCAAAAGACACTGTTGAGATTCTAATTGGAATTACATTTTCGTATTAGCTTGGGAGAGTTGACAAAAATGATATGAAATCTTCTCAGCTATGCTTTCTCAGCTGTCTGGATTTTACATCTTTTTTTTTTTTTGAAACGGAGTTTCACTCTTGACGTCCAGGCTGGAGTGCAGTGGTGTGATCTCAGCTCGCTGCAACCTCCTTCTCCTGGGTTCAAGCGATTCTCCTGCCTCAGCCTCCCGAGTAGCTGGAATTACAGGCTCATGTCACCAAGCCCAGCTCATTTTTGTATTTTCAGTAGAGATGGGGTTTCACCACGTCAGGCCAGGCTGGTCTCGAACTCCTGACCTCAGGTGATCTGCCCACCTCGGCCTCCCAAAGTGCTGGGATTACAGGCGTGAGCCACTGCACCCGGCCAATTTTATGTCTTTCAATAAGACCTCAGTTTTCCTCACTTAGGGATAGGTCCTATACCTTTATTCTAAAACATCTTTTTTTTTTTTTTTCACCACATACACAGAATGGTTTTTTTTTTGTTTTTTTTGTTTGTTTGTTTGTTCCTTTGTTTGTTTGAGACAGAGTCTCACTCTGTTGCCCAGGCTGGAGTGCAGTGGCTCAATCTCGGCTCACTGCAAGCTCCGCCTCCCAGGTAGGTTCACACCATCCTCCTGCCTCAGACTCCCGAGTAGCTGGGACTACAGGCGCCCGTGACAACGCCTGGCTAATTTTTTGTATTTTTAGTAGAGATGGGGTTTCACCGTGTTAGCCAGGATGGTCTTGATCCCCTGACCTCGTGATCCGCCCACCTCAGCCTCCCAAAGTGCTGGGATTACAGGCGTGAGCCACCGTACCCGGCCACACAGAATGTTTTCTCCATTGCTAGGTTCTTATTGCCACAGTGGAGAAGGCCATGACTTTTGTATCTTTAGCTTATATCCAGAAGCCTTAGCAAAGTATCTTATTATAGCAGGGGGTCTTCTAGGTTATGCAGAAAAAGAATTCACACAGCAAGCCCAAGACTGCACTCCTTAGAAAGGTCTGCTTCCAAAGTTGGCCCTTGATTGGCAGCCGGGAGCCTGAATTTTAGGAGGGTTCCCACCATTCTCTGACATGGGTGTCTCACTGTGCCTCAACTATTTGAACAAACAATGTGGTCTATGCTGAACTGGGAGTCTGGAATTTTGGTACATGCTAGGCAGAGGGTTCCTACGTGACCAGTGTCCAATAAAAACATAGGCACTGAGATTCTGATGAGCTTCCCCAGCACACAACACTTCACCCACATTACCACAACATGCTGTGGACAAACTAAGAATATCCTCTGTGACTCCCCCAGCAGAGGACCTGTTTTTCTCTGGACTTCATCCCGTGTCTTTTCCCTTTGCTTTTCTCTGCATCCTTTCACTATAGTAACTCTCACTCATGCTAAGTCCTACGAGTCCTGGTGAATTACTGAACCTGGGGTGGACTTGGATATCCTCAACACGTGTATACATCAGAGCAGCAGAAAGAGCTTTATCTCTTCTTGTCTAATGTTATGTTCGTTATTTCATCTTTCTTTTCTCATTATAATTTCTAGGACTTCAAGTCATTGTTAAGTAACAGCAATAGTAGACATCCCTGACCAGTTTCTAATTTTAACTGAAATGGCTTTAACGTTTTGCCACTTAAAAGAACGTTTACCATTATTTTTTTATTTTCATCACATTTCAGTATAGGTAGTCCTTACTTTACACAGTTGTGACATGCACACATTTCTGTTACCATAGTTCAGTAATAAAGGCCCCCCCAACAGCACAATTCAAGTACCGGTTTCCCTGGCATACAACCCTGAGAAACCGCACGAAGAGTAAACTGTGCTGCCAACTCTTCAACCCACAAGTGTGCAAATCACAGGCGTGCATCAGATCAGTAACCCATCCCGACACTTCTTTCAAAGCCCGTCAGGAATTGATCACTGAGCACCTGTTACTCAGCTCGCACAGACAGAAAAGTTTGTTGCCTCCTTGCCTCCCATTGATAAGCCCACATGACAGTTTATGAAAATGGAAAGAGGGAACCAACCCACAAAGGTGAAAATGCAGCAAAGAAATGAAATGTGACAACGCTGGAAGTGACATTTGAATCAAACCTAAGTGAGGTCATAGAGAAAACAGCTGAGGGAGAGAATGTGGATGCTGCTGCCAAGCAGGGGCTCCAGCGGTGCAGCCAGAGAGGCTGAGAGGGGGGAGCCTGTCCACGTAAATGAGTGTATTAAGGTGCTCTAAAGGGACAGAACAGAACATATGTATATATGAAGGGGAGTTTATTAAGGAGTATTGACTCCCACGATCACAAGGTGAAGTCCCACAATAGGCTGTCTGCAAGCTGAGGAGCCAGGAAGCCAGTCCGAGTCCCAAAACCCTCAAAGCAGGGAAGCCAACAGTGCAGCCTTGTCTGTGACCAGAGGCCCAAGAGTCCCTGGCAAACCGATGGTGTAAGTCCAAGAGCCCAAAAGCTAAAGAACTTGGAGCATCCAACACGGGAGAAAGATGAAGGCTGGAAGACTTAGTACGTCTCTCTCATTCCACTTTCTTCTGCCTGCTTTATTTTAGCCACGCTGGCAGCTGATGAGGTGGTGCCCACCCAGATTGAGGGTGGGTCTGCCTCTCCCAGTCCACTGACTCAGTGTGAATCTTCTTTGGCAACACCCTCACAGACACACCCAGGATCAATACTTTGCATCCTTCGATCCAATCAAGTTGACACTCAGTATTAACCCTCACCATGAGCAAACAGTTGTAACGAGAAGGATGAAGACAGCCTGGGGGGTGTGATGCCAGCAAAAAACCCCACATGAAAGGAACTCTGGGAGGCATTTTGCAACACTGGATGTGCAAACGATACAGTGTTGGAAGCCGATCCAACTAGAAAGGAGCGTGGCAACTCAACAGGCCCCAGAGAAGATGCTCGGCCAGAAGCCCAGAAGCGGAAGTTGTAGGAAGAGGAGGTGGTGGCAGCATCGCTGTTTGAACTACTATTGACAGGACTTTAGAAAGAGACAAAGTCCTTTAATCCCAGTGTTTCTAATGTTCAAATCACAGTGTGCTAAATACATTAGTTTTACTGCTCTTTTCATTTCTCTACACATTTATAACCAAGAACGAACAGTGGGAGTTTTTACTGTACTGCTTCACAGGTGATGGAGCAGCTGCTTCTCATTAGGTTTGCTCTGCACAGTTTCAGCTTGTGGAACAACCATTTTTATGATGCTGGCCCTCCATGCAATGCAAAAACTACTGTAGCTTTTTCCTACTTCTATTTTACATGTTTTATTTCTTCTTTTAAGTTAGGAATGGGTGCTAAACCTCAAATGGATGACTTCAGTATCCACTGATAGCCACATATGATTTTCCCACGGTATCTACATTGGGCTTGGCCAATGATTCTGGCTACAGGTGAAGTTCACAGGAAAGCTGCAGGTTCACGTCCAGGCTTGACTAGAGGCCTCGTACACCTGCTGCTGCTCGGAGGTGCATTGAGAGAAAAACCTATGGCTGCAGGGTGAAGAATGAGAGAAGAGGCAGCAACTCGAAATTAGGAAACTCCATCTACAAAGCACCCTGACTCCAAAATCACAACCCTGTTGATATGGTTTGGCTCTGTGTCCCCACCCAAATCACATGTTGCATAGTAATCCAATGTTGGGGGAGGGACCTGGTGGGAGGTGATTGGATCCTGGGGGCAGATTCTCCCTTGCTGTTCTCATGATAGTGAGTCCTCACGAGATCTGGTTGTTGAAAAGTATGTAGCACCTCCCCATTCACCCTCTCTCTTCTGCTCCACCATGTGAAGACTGCACCTGCTTCCCCTTCACCTTCCTCTATGACTCTAAGTTTCCTGAGATCTCTCCAGCCATGCTTCCTATACAGCCTGCAGAACCATGGGCCAGTTAAACATCTATTATCAATAAACTACCCAGTCCCAGGTATGTCTTTAGAACAGTGTGAGAACGAATGAATACAGAAAACTGGTACCAGAGAAGTGGGGCATTGCAATAAAGATGCCTGAAAATAAGGAAGCAACTTTGGATGGAAGTGGGTAACGGGTAGAGGTTGGAACACTTTGGAGGCCTCAGAAGAAAACAGAAAGATGAGGGAGCGTTTGGAACTTCCTAGAGACTTGTTGAATGGTTGTGACCAAAATGCTGATAGTTATATGGACAGTGAAGTCCAGGCTGAGGTGGTCTCAGACGGAGATGAGGAACTTACTGGGAACTGGAGTAAAGGTCACTCTCGCCAGGCGTGGTGGCTCACGCTTGTAATCTCAGCACTTTGGGAGGCCGAGGCGGGCAGATCACGAGGTCAGGAGATCGAGACCACGGTGAAACCCTGTCTCTACTGAAAATACAAAAAATTAGCCGGGCATGGTGGCGGGCGCCTGTAGTCCCAGCTACTCGGAGAGGCTGAGGCAGGAGAATGGCGTGAACCCGGGAGGCGGAGCTTGCAGTGAGCCGAGATTGCGCCACTGCACTCCAGCCTGGGTGACAGAGTGAGACCCCATCTCAAAAAAAAAAAAAAAGTCACTCTCGCTATGCTTTAGCAAAGAGACCAGTGGCATCATGTCCCTGCTCTAGAGATCTGTGGAACTTTGAACTTGAGGGAAATGATTTAGGGTATCTGGAAGAAATTTCTAAGCAGCAAAGCATTCAAGATGTGGCCTGGCTGCTTCTAAAAGCCTATACTCATTTTCATAAACAAAGAAATGACCTGAAACTAGAACTTACATTTAAAAGGGAAGCAGAGCATAAAAGTTTAGAAATTTTGCAGCCTCATTATGCAGCAAAAAAAACAATTTCCTGGGGAAAAGTCAAGGCTGCAGAAGTTTGCATAAGATGAGCCAAATGTTAATTAATAGCCAAGACAATGGGAAAAATGCCTCCAGGGCACTTCAGAGACGTTGACTGCAGCACCTCCCATCACAGGCCTGGAGAACTAGGAGGGAAAAATGGTTTTGTGGGCCAGATCCAGGGCCCCACTGCTCTATGCAGCCTCAAGCCATGGCACCCTGTGTCCCCACCACTCTCAGCTCCAGCCATGGCTAAACAGGGCCAAGGTACAGCTCTGGCCATTGCTTCAAAGGGTGCAAGCCCCACGCTTTGGTGGGTTCCATGTGGTGTTGGGCATGTGGGTACGCAGAAGACAAGACTTGAGGGTGGGGAGCCTCCACTTAGATTTCAGAGAATGTATGGGAACACCTGGACGTCCAGGCAGAAGTCTGCCTGGGCTCCTGTGCAGCCTGTGGTTGCACAGAAGTCAAGAATTGAGGTTTGGGATCCTCTGTCTAGATTTCAGAGGATGTATGGAAATGCCTGCATGTCTAGGTAGAGGTGTGCTGCAGGGGTGAAGCCCTCACGGAGAACCTACTAGGGCAGTGCAAAGGGGAAATGTGGGGTTGGAGCCTCCACACACAGTCCCCACTGGGGCACTGCCCTAGTGGAGCTGTAAGAAGAGGGTCCCCATCTGCCAGAACCCAGAATGGTAGATCCACCAACAGTTTGCACCATGTGCCTGGACAAGCCACAGGCACTCAATGCCAGGCTGTGAAAGCAGCTGCAAGTGCTGTACTCTACAAAGCCACAGAGGCAGAGCTACCCAAGGCCTTGGGAACCCACCCTTTGCATCAGTATGGCCTGCATGTGAGACATGGAGTAAAAAGAATCATTTTGGAGCTTCAGGAATTTAATGACTGACCTGCTGGGTTTCAGACCTGCATAGAGCCTGTAGCCCGTTTTGGCCAATTTCTCCCTTTTGGAATGGGAGCATTTATCCAATCCCTGTACTCACATTGTGTCTTGGAAGTAACTAACTTGTTTTTTATTTTACAGGCTCATAGGTAGAAGGGATTTGCCTTGTCTCAGATGAGATTTTGGACTTGGACTTTTGAGTTAAAGTTGGAAAGAGTTAAGGCTTTGAAGGACTTTTGGGAAGGCATAATTGGTTTTGAAATGTGAGAGGGACGTGGGATTTGGGAGGGGCCAGGGACAGAATGATATGGTTTGGCTCTGTGTCCCCATCCAAATCTCATGTTGAATTGTAATCCCCAGTGTTGGGAGAGGGACCTGGTGGGAAGTGATTGGATCATGGGGGCAGATTTCCCCCTTGCTGTTCTTGTGATAGTGGGTTCTCACAAGATCTGGTTGTTTAAAAGTGTGTAGCACCTCCCCCTTCACTCTCTCTCTCCTGCTCCTCCATGTGAAGAAGGTGCTTGCTTCCCCTTTGCCCTTCTGCCATGATTGTAAGTTTCCTGAGGCCTCCCCAGCCATGCTTCCTGTGCAGCTGGCAGAACTGAGTCAATTAAACCTCTTTTCTGAATTACCCAGTCTCAGGTAGTTCTTTATAGCAGTGCGAGAACAGACTAATACACCTGCCATTTCTGACAAAGTGTGAGTTTAAAACATTTTTTTTCCTTTTTTTTTTTTTTTGAGACGGAGTTTCACTCTTGTTGCCCAGGCTGGAGCTCAAGGTTGCATAATCTTGGCTCACCACAAGCTCTGCCTCCTGGGTTCAAGCGATTCTCCTGCCTCGGCCTCCCAAGTAGCTGGGATTACAGGCATGTGCCACCATACCCAGCTAATTTTGTATTTTTAACAGAGACAGGGTTTCTCCATGTTGGTCAGGCTGGTCTTGAACTCCTGACCTCAGGTGATCCGCCCACTTAAGTTTAAAACATATTAATCAGCATTATACGAATGATGAATTTTCACTGAAAAAGTATTTTCTTAAATAAATTTTACTAAGTCAGTATACTTCTTTGCTCAATTTTCTAAACAAAGTAGTTTCTACTTTTTATATTTTCTTTTTTAAATTTCCTAAAAGATTTTTCATCAGGTTAATTCTCTTCCAGATAAGCTTTGGGGAGGCAAGTTCTGCCTATGTTTTTTTTTGGTGAGAGCATCTGTGTACAGATTATCTTTGGGAGCCATTATTTTCCTGGGTCAAATTTTACAAAGATGGCTGTTCTCTCCATTTTTAGACAGTAACCACTGTCACTGGTTGTAGTTTTAGGATTATTCCTGTCAAGCTTACTTTTCCCCAGGTAAATTGTAACAGTTTTCAATGTCACTTAAAATGTAATTCTTCAGCTTTCTATAATACATTTTATCATTATCTGCTGTATTTTGTGTTTTTTACCGACTGTGTTTACTAGGAATGGTATCAACAATGGGGCTGTATCTACCTCCTGGCTAAGCCATAATAGGGTTGCACCAAGTACCAAGGACAAGGTGGTGAAGTGCCCTTCAGTAGAGCTGAAGACAAGGAGATGAGCTGAGGCTCAGTGGACCACCTGCCTCCCACTCCCTTGGCAAAACAAAATCAACAAAAACACTAAACCTGCCAGCCAGTGCCTGGCAGGAGATGGGGTTCACTCAACAGAAAAACAATGAGCATACATAAAAAGCAGGAAATCTTGTCATTTGTGACAACATGGATGAATCTGGAGAACATTAAGTTGGATGAAATAGGCACAGAGAGACAAATCCTGCATGATCTCACTCACATGCAGAACCTACAACAGCTGATCTCATAGGCAGACAGAGTAGAAGGGCAGTTACCAGAGCTTGGGTGGTTGCAGGGGGTGCAACAGGGAAAAATGTTGGTCAAGGGATATATAATTACAAGGGGTGGGACGTCCGGAACAGGCATGTATATAGAGACAGAACAGGCAGAATACAAAGACAAAGCAGGTAAGTGATTGCCTGGGAACAAGGGTGAGGCTGGGGCGGGGAAAGGGTGGAGTAGGGAGAAACTGGGATGACCTCAAATGGTTCCAGAGATTGTTTCTCGAGTGACGAAAATTCTCTAACGTTGATTGTGAAGATGGCTGCAGAACACTGTGAACATACTAAAATCACTGGACAGGACACTTTTAAATAGGTGAATTATACGGTATATGAATTATATCTCAATAAAGCTGTTTTTTTTTTTAAGAAGGAAAACAATGTGAAGGATCTGGCTTCAAAAATACCAGGTTCTGCACCACTGAGTTCTTCTCACTGGCTAGTATTAATCTCTAAAGAAAGTTGTGGTAGTCACTCTTCCACAACTTCACTGCTAAGTTTATAACATTATCACCACCAAGAAAAAAGCATCAGGCCAAATAAAGATGAGAAATCAAACATCTTAGCACTGGTTCTGGATACTTCAGGAAGTCCCAGCGCCCAGACCTCCACATACTCCCTTGTCCCCTGGCAGGGAAGGGTTTCTAAAGATGGACATCAGAAGATGAGAGGCAGGATTCTGTCCCCCACGGGAGTGACAGCGTACAGACTGTAGGGCAGCACACACCACTTGGCTGTGGTGTATAATCCTTCTAATGTGCTGTTGGATTTGGTTGCTAGCATTTTGCTAAGGATTTGTATATTTACATTCATAAAAGTATCGGTTTGGCCAGACGCAGTGGCTCATGCCTGTAATCCCTGCAATTTGGGTGGCCGAAGCAGGTGGACCACGGATCAGGAGTTCAAGACCAGCCTGGCCAACATAGTGAAACCTCATCTCTACTAAAAATACAAAAATTAGCCGGGTGTGGTGGCACGCACCTGTAGTCCCAGCTACTCAGGAGGCTGAGGCAGAATTGCTTGGACCCGGGAGGCAGAGGTTGAAGTGAGCCAAGATCGCACCATTGCACTCCAGGCTGGGCAACAGAGTAAGACTCTGTCTCAAAAAAAAAAAAAAAAAAATATATATATATATATATATATCTCGGTCTGTAGTTTTCTTGCAGTCTCTTTGGCTTTGGTATCAGGGTAGTGCTGGCCTCATAGAATGTGTTAGAAGTGTCTTGTTCATTTTTTGGAAGAGCTTGAGCAGGATTGGAGTTAATTCTTCTTTAATGTTTCTCAGAACATTTGGTGGTGGGGCTGTCTGTTCCTGGACTTTGGTGGGAGGGTTTTGATCACTGACTCAATTATTTTTCTTGTTATAAGTCTTTTGAGATCTTCTATTTCTTCTTGGGTCAGTTTTGATAATTTGTGTGTTTCTAGAAATTTGTCTAATTTGTCTACTTCACCTAGATTATCTAATTTGTTGGTGTATAATTGTTCATAGTATTCTCTTATAATCCTTTTAATAGTTCTGTAAGGTTGCTAGTAAGGTCCCTGCTTTAATTTCTGATTTTAGTTATTTGCAACTTCTGTTTATCTTATTCTAGCTAAAAGTTAAGATCCTTACCTCACCCCATATACAAAAATTAACACAAAATGAATCAATGCCTTAATATAAAAACTAAAACTATACAACTATTAGAGGAAAACACAGGAGTAAATCTTCACGAACCTGGATTTGGCAATGGATTCTTTAACAACAAAAGCATGAACAATAAAAGAAAAATTGGATTTCATAAAAATTAAAAATGTGCATCAAAGGACAGTAGCAATAATTTTTAAAAGACACCTTACAGAATGGGAGAAAATATTTGTAAATCACATATCTGATAAGAGTATAATATCCGGAATGTATACAGCACTCCTAGCACTCAACAAGACGACAACTCAATTTAAAAATAGCCACTAGGACCAGGTGTGGTGGTTCACACACCTGTAATCCCAGCACTTTGGGAGGCTGAGGCAGGAAGATTGCTTGAGCTCAGGGGTTTGAGACCAGCCTGGGCAACACAGCAAGACCTGGTCTCTACCAAAAAGAAAAAAAATCAGCCAGGCGTGGTGGTGCATGCCTGTAGCCCTGGGTACTCTGGAGGCTGAGAGGAGAGGATCACTTGAGCCCAGGAGATTCAGGCTACAGTGAGCTGTGACTGTGCCACTGCACTCTAGTCTGGGTGACAGAGTGAAACTCTGTCTCAAAAAAAAAAAAATAGTCACAGGACTTGAACAGATATTTCTCCATAGAAGACACACAAGTAGCCAACAAGCACATGAAAGATGATCACCATCACTGGGGATTAGGGAAATGCAAATGAAAACCACAATAATGTATGCATACCCATTAGGATGGCTTTAATTTTTTTAAAAGGGGGGAAACTAAGAAGTGCTGTCAAAACTGTAGAGATATGGGAATCCTCAGACATTGCTCGGGGGAATGTAAAATGGTGCAGCCGGTTCAGTGTCTCCTCCAAAAGTTAAGCATAGAGTTACCACATGGCCTACCAATCTTCCTCCTAGGTATATACCCGAGAGAAATGAAAAAACATGAACACACCAAAACCTGTACACAAATGTTCATAGCACCATTATTCATAATAGCCAAGAGTCTGAAACAATACAAATGTCCATCAACAGATGAGTAAATAAACCAACTGTGGCATCCACATCCAGCAGGATATTATCCACCTAAATAAAGGATCAAGGCACTGATACACGCTGTAACGTGGATAAACTCGACAACATTATATGAAGTCAGGGCAGCCAGACACAAACGGTCACCTACTGTGTGATTCCGTGTATATGATGTATCCAGAATAGGTAAATCCATAGGGACAGAAGGCATATTAATGGTTACCAGGGTATGGGGGAAGGGGAAGGGAAAAAGGAGAAATGGTTACCTAACTGGTAAGTACTTACTTAATAAGGTGCTTTTTTGGATAATGAAAACATTTTTAAGCTACAGAGTGTTCCGGAACATTGCAAATACAATAAATGCCTGAATTACACATTTTAAAGTGGTTAATCAAATTATGTCAATTTCACCTCAATTTAAAATTAAGTAAAAAGATGGAGAAAGACACATCATGATAACACACAAATCAGAAGAAAACTGGAGTAGCTATATTAATTTCAGACAAGCAGACTTCAGAACTAAGGACATTAGAAGGGCTAGAGTGGGGCATTACCTAATGATAAAGGGGTCAATTCTCCAAGAAGACGTAACAACCCCAAATGTGCATGTGCCTAACAACAGTGTCCAAATACAAGAGGCAAAAACTGAGGGAACTACAAGGAGAAACAGACTAATCTACTATTATAGCTGGAGACCTCAACATGCATTAGTAATTGACAGACTGGCAGGTGAAATTTCAGTGAGGATACCGTGGAACTGAACACCATCACCAATCAACTGGATCTAATCAACACCTACAGAATGCTTCATCCAACAAGAACAGAATATACATTCTTTCCAAGCTAAATGGAACATTCACCAAGGCAGACAACATTCTGGGACATAAAACACTTTAATAAATTTAATAGAAGTCATAGAAAGTATGCTCTCAGACTACAGTGAAATCAATAACAAAAAGATGGCTAAAAATCCCATATTTGGAGATTTAAAAACATATTTCTAAATAACACATGGGTCAAAGAACAAGGCGTAAGAAAAACTTTAAAATATTTTTAACTAGATGCAAATTAAAATACAGCTTTTCAAAATTTGTGGCATGTGGCAAAAGTAGTACTCAAAAGGAAATTTATAAAATTAAATATATACATTAGAAAAGAAAAAATCTAAAATCAAAAAATTTGAGCTTCCATCTTAGGAAATTACAGAAAAGAGGAGCAATATAAACCTAAAGCAAGCAGGAAAAAAAAAAGAAATAAAAATTAGAGTAGAAATCATGAGACTGAAGACAGGTAAAACTAAAGTAATTGATCAAACCAAAAACTTGTTCTTTGAAAAGATCAATAAAATTTATAAAACTCTAGCCAGGCTAACCAAGAAGAGTCAAGAAATATCAATTACTAATAATAGAAAATAAAGAAGGGCCATCACTATTGATCCCATGGGCATTAAAAGGGAAATTTAAAAATATTATTTGCAACTATATGCCTACAAGTTTGATACCTAAGATGAAATAAACCCATTCCTTGAAAGACATAGCCTACAAAAACTCACACAATGAGAAACAGATCATCTGAATAGGCCTACATCTACTAAAAAACTGAATCAATACTAAATAACTTTCCAAAAAAGAAAACACTAGGCCCAGATGGTTTCACTGGTGAATTCAACCAAACATTTAGGGAAGAAAGGATACCAATTATCTACAATCTCTTCCAGAAAACAGAAGCAGAAGGAATATTTTCAAATTCATTCTAGAAGGCCACCATTACCCTAATACCAAAACCAGATAAAGACTTCACCAGAAAGGAAAATTACAGATCAGTATCTCTCATGATCCTAGATGTAAAAATCCTCAACAAGATCTTCAACAAAGATTAGCGAATAAAACAAAGATGAGCGAATAGAATCCAACAATGTTTTTAAAAATTATACACCACAACCAAGTGGGACTTACTCCAGTTATGCAAAGCTATTTCATCATCCAAAAATCAATTAATGTAAACCATCACATCAGCAAGGCCAAAGAAGAAAAATCATACAATTGTATCAATAGGTGCAAAAAAAGCATTCAACAAAATCCAAAACCCACCCATGATTTTAAAAACTCTCAGCAAACTAGGAATAAAAGGGAGTTTCCTTAATATAAGAAAGGTCATTTATGAAAAACCCACAACTAACATCATATTCAACCTCAGTGAAGAATGACTGAAATCTTTACTGCTAAGCCAGAAATAGGGCAAGGATATCTCCTTCACCACTCCTATTCTACATTGTACTGGAAGTCCTGACTAATACAGTAAGACAAGAAAAGGAAATGAAAGTAAAACTATCTTTGTTCACAGATGATATGATTGTTTACACAGAAAATCCCAAAGAATCTACTTTGAAAAATCCTCCTGGAATGAATAAAGTTGCAGGATACAAGGTTAATGTACAAAAATCCATTGCTTTCCTACATTACAGCAATGAACAACTGAAATTTGAAATTTAAAACACAGTACCATTTGCATTAGCACCAAAAAAGAGAAATACTTAGGTATAAATACAATAAAATATGTGTAAGATCTATATGTAGAAAATCACAAAACTCTGATGAAAGATACCAAAGATCTACAGAAATGAAGAGATATTCTACTTTCTGGGATAGGAAGACCCAATATTATTAGGATGTTAGTTCTTCCCAAGGTGATCTAGAGATTCAACAGAATCCCAACAAAAATATTTTGTGATATTAAACTGATTTCAAAACTTATATGGCGAGTAAAAAGACTCAGGATAGCCAACACAGTACTGAAGAAAAGATCAACATTACCCAACTTCAAGACTTACTATAAAGCTATCATAATCAACACTGTGTGGTATTGGTGAAAAATAGACAGACAAATGGAACATAATAGAGTCCCCAAAGACATATCCACACAAATATAGTCAATTGATCTTTGACAAAGGAGCAAAAGGCAATTCAATGGAGAAAAGACAGTCTTTTCAACAAATGGTGCTGGAGCAACTGGCCATCCACATACAGAAAAATCAATCTAGATGTAGACCTTACACCTTCTACAAAATTAACTCAAAATGGATCATAGACCTTAATGTAAAATGCCAAACGATAAAACTTCTAGAAGAAAACATAGGACCTGTGTGACCTTGGATTTGATAAGCTTTTAGTTTTACCACCAAAACCATGACCTATAAAAGAAAAGCATGTTAACTTGGGAATTATTGAAATTAAAAATATCAGCCTGGCGCGGTGGCTCACACCTGTAATCCTAGCACTTTGGGAGGCTGAGGTAGGCGGATGGACCACTTGCGGTCGGGAGTTCGAGACCAGCCTGGCCAGCATGGTGAAAGCCCGTCTCTACTAAAAATACAAAAACATTAGCTGGGTGTGATAGTGGGTACCTGTAATCCCAGCTACTCGGGAGGCTGAGGCAGGAGAATTGCTTGAACCTGGGAGGCAGAGGTTGCAGTGAGCCGAGATCATGCCACTGCACTCCAGCCTGGGCCACACAGTGAGACTCTGTCTCAAAAAAAAAAAAAAAAAAAAAAGCATCTGCTCTGTGAAAGGCACAAAGAGAATGAAAAGCTATACACTGGGAGAAAATATTTGCAAAAGAAAAAATCTGATAAAGATTGTTTCAAAATACACAAAGAACTCTTAATTAAAACTCAACAAGACGACGACAAACAACCCAATTCAAATGGCGAAAAGATCTGAATAGACACCTCGTCAAAGAATATATACAGACGGCAAATAATCATATGAAAAGATGCTCAACATCACATGTCATTAGAAAAGTGAAAATTAAAACAACAGTAAAATACCACTACACATCTATTAGGATGGCAAAAACACAAAACACTCACACTAAACGCTGATGTGGACACGAAGCAAAAGGAATCCTCATCCACTGCTGGTGGGAATACAAAATGATACAGCCACTTTGAAGAGAGTATGACAGTCTCTTACAAAGCTAAACACACTCATAGCATAGGATCCAGCAATTGTATTCCTCGGTATTTACCCAAATGAGCTGAAGGCTAATGTCTGTGCAAAAACTTGCACACAAACGGTTATAGCAGATTTATTCAAATTGCCAAAAACTGGAAATAGCCAACTAACCCATTAACATCCATAAATGCAAGTAGCCAATTAGCATCCATAATTTTTATTTCTGGAATATTATTCAGCCATAAAAATGAGTTACTGAGCCTTAAAAAGATATGCAGGAACCTTAAATACACATTGCTAACGGAAAGAAGCCAGTCTGAAAAGGCTCCATACTACATGATTTGAACTATTAATTAATGTATGTCATTCTGAAAAGGGTAAAACTCTGGAGACAGTAAAAAGATCAGTGGTGGCCAATGGGAAGGGAATGGGGGGCAGGATAAACAGGTGGCACACAGAAGATTTTTAGGGCAATGAAACTATTCTGTATGATACTGTAATGGTAGACATGTCACATCAGGCATCTGTCAAAATCCACATAAGGTAAAACACAGAGTAAACCCTGAGGATGTAAACTGTGTGCTTTAGTTAACAATGTATCAACGTCAGTTCATCAGCTGTAACAAACGTACCACATTAACACAAGATGTTAGTAACACGGGAACTGTGTGGAGGAGAGAGAGGAGAGGCACAGGGGAACTCTCCATACTATATGCTCAATTTTTCTGTAAAACTAAAACTGCCTTAAAAAAATATGGTGTGTTAATCAACTTTTAAAAAATAATATGTTAACTGAAGTTCTAGAACAGGCAAAACTAATCTGTGGAGAAAATACTCGGAACTGTGGGTGCTTCTCTGTGGGTCAAGAGGCTGCCTAGGAAGGGAGATGAGAGAATTTTCCAGGTGATGATAACGTCCTGTATCTTGGGGTTTGGTTCCATTCACCAGTACTCACTGGAAAAACTTAAGATTTACATGTTTCACCGCATATATGTGTCACAAAAAAAGAAAAAAAGAAACAAAC
>NW_026652291.1:1581238-1604293 GCF_009828535.3 Hylobates moloch
TCCAGCCTGGGCCACACAGTGAGACTCTGTCTCAAAAAAAAAAAAAAAAAAAAAAGCATCTGCTCTGTGAAAGGCACAAAGAGAATGAAAAGCTATACACTGGGAGAAAATATTTGCAAAAGAAAAAATCTGATAAAGATTGTTTCAAAATACACAAAGAACTCTTAATTAAAACTCAACAAGATGACGACAAACAACCCAATTCAAATGGCGAAAAGATCTGAATAGACACCTCGTCAAAGAATATATACAGACGGCAAATAATCATATGAAAAGATGCTCAACATCACATGTCATTAGAAAAGTGCAAATTAAAACAACAGTAAAATACCACTACACATCTATTAGGATGGCAAAAACCCAAAACACTCACACTAAACGCTGATGTGGACACGAAGCAAAAGGAATCCTCATCCACTGCTGGTGGGAATACAAAATGGTACAGCCACTTTGAAGAGAGTATGACAGTCTCTTACAAAGCTAAACACACTCATAGCATAGGATCCAGCAATTGTATTCCTCGGTATTTACCCAAATGAGCTGAAGGCTAATGTCTGTGCAAAAACTTGCACACAAACGGTTATAGCAGATTTATTCAAATTGCCAAAAACTGGAAATAGCCAACTAACCCATTAACATCCATAAATGCAAGTAGCCAATTAGCATCCATAATTTTTATTTCTGGAATATTATTCAGCCATAAAAATGAGTTACTGAGCCTTAAAAAGATATGCAGGAACCTTAAATACACATTGCTAAGGGAAAGAAGCCAGTCTGAAAAGGCTCCATACTACATGATTTGAACTATTAATTAATGTATGTCATTCTGAAAAGGGTAAAACTCTGGAGACAGTAAAAAGATCAGTGGTGGCCAATGGGAAGGGAATGGGGGGCAGGATAAACAGGTGGCACACAGAAGATTTTTAGGGCAATGAAACTATTCTGTATGATACTGTAATGGTAGACATGTCACATCAGGCATCTGTCAAAATCCACATAAGGTAAAACACAGAGTAAACCCTGAGGATGTAAACTGTGTGCTTTAGTTAACAATGTATCAATGTCAGTTCATCAACTGTAACAAACGTACCACATTAACACAAGATGTTAGTAACACGGGAACTGTGTGGAGGAGAGAGAGGAGAGGCACGGGGGAACTCTCCATACTATATGCTCAATTTTTCTGTAAAACTAAAACTGCCTTAAAAAAATACGGTGTTAATCAACTTTTAAAAAATAATATGTTAACTGAAGTTCTAGAACAGGCAAAACTAATCTGTGGAGAAAATACTCGGAACTGTGGGTGCTTCTCTGTGGGTCAAGAGGCTGCCTAGGAAGGGAGATGAGAGAATTTTCCAGGTGATGATAACGTCCTGTATCTTGGGGTTTGGTTCCATTCACCAGTACTCACTGGAAAAACTTAAGATTTACATGTTTCACCGCATATATGTGTCACAAAAAAAGAAAAAAAGAAACAAACACTGCAGTTAATATGTATGCTGAAGTATTTAGGGGAAGTGCAATGCTGTCAAGTTTACTTTGAAATGCATCAAAAAATAAGATGGACTGAAGAATAGAGAAATTGATAAATAAGTGACAAAACAAGTAAAGTGGTAATGTAAAATCTAGGTAGTGAATATACTGATGTCCACTGTAAAATTAACTTTGCTGTATGTTTGAAAATTTTCATAATGCCAAAAGAAAATAACTTTTACAATAGCAAAAACATGAAATACCTAGGAATAAAACAGTAGTGAGAGAAGGCTAAAGAAGAGTTAAGTAAATGGTGAAAGATACCCTGTTCATCAGTTTTCAAGGTGTGCTCCCCAAATAGTCACACACTCAACACAATCTCAATTGGAATTCCAGCTGGCATTTTTGTAAAAATTCATAGGCTGAGCCCAAACTTTATATGGCAAGGTAAAGATCTAGAATACGAAAACCATTTTGAAAGAAACAAATTTGGAAGACTTCCACAATCTTATTTCAAGGCTTAGCATTTTAAGCTGCAATAATCAATATTGTATTGTATGGCATTACTGTTTTAAGGACAGACATATAAACCAGTGTAACAGAAGAGAATCCAGTTGTGACCCTGTATGGTCAACTGATTTTTTACAAAGTTTTCAAGGTAATTGAATTTAGGGTCAGAGTATATTCTTCTCAAAAAATGCATGGAAAAACAAATCAACCTCTCATCACCGCTGATCCCCCTCCCCCCAAAAAAACAAAATAAGCAAAAAATTAAAAATAAAACTTGAAATGGGTCACAGCCCTAAATATAAAAGCTAAAACTATGGAACTTCTGAAAGAACACCTAGCAGGCAACCTTTTGCAATCCTTATATGTAAATTTTACCTCAGTAAATTTTATGTACCAAATCAAACCATAAGAGTACTAGAAGTAAATATGGGAGAGAATTCTAATAATCTCAAACTAGGGGAAACACTTTTTGAGAGGGCATAAAAATTCATAAACTACATAACAAGATCAATTTTAACACAAAGAAAGCCTGGTAACAGATATAAACAGTTCACATACAAGGAGAAGCCAATGGTCCTTAGCATGTGAGGATGCTCAGCCCACTCATAAGGAGAAACTCAAGACTACTCATCTGCCAGAGAGAAAGGGCATCTCCTAAGTGTCCAACACTGTCCTAACTCGGAGGGTGAGAGTCTGGGTATGGACTGTCCTATAGTGCTGGGGGGAGCGTGTGCTCTATGGAGAGCAATGTGGCAACATCTAGGAATGGAGTGATTTACTAAATGCCCTCTGACTCAGTAATCCCAATCCTAGGAATTTATTCTATAATAAAATACATGAAATGACAGGTGTACAAGGACATCCACTGCAACACTGTGTATAATAGTAAGACCAGAAACTATCCAAATGCCTGTTGCGGGGGTGTCGTTAATTATGAAACATCAATAAAATGATATAACCATGAAGCACTTAAAAAGAATGAGGCACCTCTTTGTGTAGGATCTAGCGGTGCAGTCCACAACGATCAGTGAAAAGTCAAGGTAGAGATCAGCATATGCAGTATGCAACGACTCATGAAAATCAAGAGGCTTGTGTCCATACATGAAGAGAGGAGCTTCGAAAGGACCCCGAAGACACTGGTTGGATTCTCTTCCTGGGGCCACCAGGACACACAACTACAAACAGGGGGCTTACAACAGAAATGGATTGTCACAGTTCTGGAGGCCAGAACTTTCACACCAAGGTGTCCAGGGCCCACACTCCCTCCGAAGACACTGGGGAGAGCCTGACCTGGCCTCTCCCAGCCTCCAGCAGCCCCAGGTCTTCCGTGGCTGTGACCACATCACTGCGATCTCAGCCTCTGCCTTCACCGGCCTTCTCCTCTATCGGGACATTTGTCATTGGCTTCAGGTCCCATCTCAAATCCAGGACAATCACCTCATTTTGAGATCCTTAACTCAGTCACACTGGCAAAAACCCTTTTCCCAAATACAGTCCCATTTATAGGGAGTTGTGGGGGTCTGGACATGGATACAGCCCAGGACTATGTCCAGGGAGGGGGTCAACACTCTGCCCACCACCATGGTGCCTCCAGGAACCTTCTCCTCTGAGCCGTGGTGCCGCGCCTGCCTCTGGTCACTCTGCTGTCTCTCTGCTGCACATTCTGTCTGGCCACCCTGCCCTTCCACTGCTCCCACCCCTGCTGCACGCCAGTGTTTCTTCCTGGACTTAACTGTGCTGGTTTTGCACCCTATGCCCCATGCAGCAGCCAGAATAATCTTTCTCAAAACGTCATCAAGGCATGACACTCTCTTGTTGAAAATCCTCCAGGAGCTCCCCACCTCACTCAGAGTAAACCCCAAAACCTGCCTGTGGCCCACCTGGCCTGGCTGCTCTCCAGCCTAACCACCAGTACCCTCCACATTCTGTGCCAGCTGCACGGGCTGCCTGGCGGCTCCTCACGCGCACCAGGCCTGCTGCCTCCTTGGAGCCTCACGCACCTCCTCCCAGCTGTTCCAGTGCAGCCTGGGCCAGGCCTCTGCTTGAATGTCACATGGGAAAGGCTGTCCCCAGCTGCTTCTCTAAAGCAGTGTCACTCCCTGTACATCCCCCCCATCACAGGATCCGCAGCTAAGACCCAAGCTCAAGTCTGACGCCTGTTTTCATAAATCAAGTTTTGCGGGAACACAGCCCTGCTCATTTGTTTATGGCTATTCCTGAGCTTCAACACAAAGCTGAACAGCAGCAGCAGCAACCACATGGCCCACAAAGCAAAAACAAGCATGCACGCTCCTGTCCTGCCGCTTGACAGCTCTCACTCTGTCGCCTGACGCATTTGACCACCATCTGCCTCTACCCACTGCTCCCTGAGTGCAGTGAAACCTGGGCCACTTTGCTCGGAGTGGATCTTCAGCGTCCGTGACAGTGTGTGGAACACAGGGCGTGCTGACGGGATGCACCAGGATGAAACGACTGCCTCTGAGGAGCACTTGGGCTGGGCATGAGAGAGACTTCACTAGAGACCCTTTTCAAATGTCTTCATCTTATGTCGTGGACATGTATTATTATACTAAGAACATTAATATGTAATTAAATATGAGGAGAATTTTGCAATTAAACAAGGCAAGTACCCTCTTAAGACAGATAAGGAAGGCAACGCAATCGAAGTGCACCACTTGGTTTTAGAGAAGATAATTTTCTTTGCTATCTGCAAAATCCATGTTATAAAGCACAGTGACTGACCTGGCCAGTGATATTGCTGTGACCGTGTGGGGAGATAGCAAAGAAGGTGCAGAACAGTGGGAAGGAGCCAATATTCATCTACTGCTCAACAGCTGATGGCTAAGATGGCAACCATGAAAAAGCAGAACAAAAACATTCCTCGACAAGATGAAAGCAATTCCAGAAAAATATAGGGAAGAGTTAGTATGGTTTCCTTTGAGAGCTGGGTGTTTTTGTTTTTAAACAAGCCTCTTGGTACTACTTGATTTTTTTTTGAGACAGAGTCTTGCCCTATTGCCCAGGATGTAGCACAGGGGTACAGTCATAGCTCACTGCAGCCTTGAACTCCTGGGCTCAGGCAATCCTCCCACCTCGGCCTCCCAAAGTGCTAGGATTACAGGTGTGAGCTACTGCACCTGGCCTAACTTTTTAATCACTTACTAAAAGTCTGGTTAAAAAGCGAACAGAAGGAGTGCTTGACTGTTGTTGAGCGCCCCTACTGCTAAGGTCACACATGGTAACTTTGCGCACAAGGACTAAGTACTCATAGGTCGGCAGAGCAAAGAGAAAAGCCAATCAAAGTGTCTGCTGCCTTCCCCAGAGGCTTTCCCAGAGGGCTTTCTGACGATGGGAAAAACCTTCACTTTAAAGCAGAACTAAGTTTTGGATGTGCTCAAAACCTTCCAAGAGGTGTGTGCCAACTTGGTATGACCGCTTCCTGCCTAAGGCTGGGAAGCACATTCCCCAGAAGGCCAGGTCAGTGGCCCAGTGACAGGGGTGCAGTGCTACCCGGCCACCGCAGCTGCTTGGTGGTCTTCCCGCTTGGCATCTACCAGCTTCCCGCTGCTGGCCAGCGAACCCACAGAGGCCCAGCACAGCACCGGTGCTCCCCAACATGTGATGGCTTCCGAGACCCCACACAAGCTCCCGTTTATGATCCCAAGTTGAGGCCCACACACACGCTTCTCCTGTTTCCTCACGATCTTCAAATTGTCCAACTGGGACAAGTCAGTTTAAGCAGAGCATTTCTCTGATCCTACAACTTCCCTCTCACATGTGAGCTCACCGGCGTCTTTCGCTGCTGTATTTACAACAGCTCTGTTCTTCTGACCAAACCCTGACTGATGTGAGTTGAGTTTTTAAAAGAGGTCTGTATCCCTGTATCAGTTTTACAATTTCAGATTTTTTGGAACTAAATACATCTTAATCTCCTCTGACTAAAAACTGTCAGAAACAGAAACTTCATCTAATGCTTTTATTGTTTTAACATAGATAAGCTATGGCCATGTAATCTGTAATCTCTGATTTCCAAAAGGTGAACCAAGAACCATAACTCAACTTAGCCTTACAAAAATTAGATATTTTCCCTCATGGAAAAAAAAAATCATGGTTTTGTTTTTTTTTTAAGTTTTTTCCTATACTACTGGTTTAAATCACGTAACAGAAGAGAATATGTAAGCACATTCTGGAACCTTACATCTAAGATTAACTACTTATATTTACCTTAATAAATTTAAAGCAAAATACAGCTCTTTATCCAGTCTTCTTTCAGAACAATTTTTCCAAAATATTTAATACAGTGATTTTCTGTTTCTAGAAAAGAGTAGAGTTTCCAATCCTTCCCACCTGAACAAAAACACCACTCTCTGACTATCACCCAAAGAGAAAAGAAGAAAGAAAAGGCCTTTAGGATGCAGTGGGCACAGACCGTAACGCCCAGACACAGAGGAAAGTCAGTCTGCGGAGGGAGCCTGGAATCCAGCCTCCGCAGCTTCCTGAGGGGTGTGCTGGAGGCCACCTGTGGACACACTCAGGTGCCGAGCACAACCAGTTTGTGGAGCTGGTAGAGAAAGGTGTTCTTCCCTCTGCTGCTCTCACAGTCGGCCTGCTCCATGACCAGCTTTGGATCAACCTAATGGGGTAGACAAGAGGACCGGTCAGGCTCTGTGACAGGGCTTTTCCAGACATAAAATACACATGCATTAACATCCAGGATGCACAAAGTATAATTCAGTTCTCCAAAAATATTTACAGAACACTTCTCTCACACTTCATACTATATGTTTGATAATTCATTTTTAATTTCATGTTTAAATAACCCCATTAAAGATGGACAAAAGACATGAACGCTTCTCAAAAGAAGACACTCAAGGGCCAAAATCATTTAAAAATGCTCCACACATCACTAATCATCAGAGAAGTGCAAATCAAAACCACAAAATACCATCTCACACCAGTCAGAATAGCTATTAAAAAGTCAAATAAACAACAGATGTTGGCAAGGCTGCAGAGAAAAGAGAATGCTTATACACCATTGGTGGAAATACAACTTAGTTCAGACACTGTGGAAAGCAGTTTGGAGATTTCTCAAAGGTCTTAAAACAGAACTACCATTTGATTCAGCAATTCCATTACTTGAGTATATATCCAAAAGAAAACAAATTGTTCTACCAAAAAGACACATGCATTTACATATTCACCACAGCATTATTCACAATAGCAAAGACATGGAATCAACCCAGGTGCCCATCAACAGTGGACTGGATAGAGAAGATGTGGTACGCATATACCACAGAAAACTACACAGCCATTAAAAAGAATGAAATTATGCAATCGGGATGCAGCTGGAGGCCATTACCTTAAGTGAATTGATGCTGGAACAGAAAACCAAATACTGCCTGTTCTCACCTAAAAGTGGAGCTAAACATTGAGTACTCATGGACATAAGATGGGAACAAGAGACACCGGGGATCACTAGATAGGGGAGGGAGGCAAGGATTGAAAAGCTACCTATTGGGTACTATGCTTAGTACCTGGGTGATGGGATTAATTGCATCTCAAACCTCAGCATTATGCCACATACCCAAGTAACAAAAGCTACACATGTACCCCTTGAATCTAAAATAAAAGCTGCAAACAAATAAATTCATGATTAATACTATGGCAAGCTTTACTGAGAAATCTCCCATGCACGCCTATGTAAATGTGGATGGTAAATGCATTACAGGTCTTGAAGACACTGAAATTTCCTAAAACATACTAACCTCAAAGTGAAATTCTGTTTTCAAACAAAGTCCTGCTAGTCCATCACCCTGAGACACTCCAACCGAGCCTGATGGCCACGGGGGCTGGTATGGCCGCCCCTCTCCTTGCCCATGGAGCTCTGCACACAATGGGGCCAGCTGCCAGGATCAGCCTTGGGGTCTCTAAAGAGGGACCTAGGTGCAGGGCACAAGAGGAGCAGGCGAGCCTCACAGCAGGAGCAACCTTGAGGCGCAGGATGGGACACAGTCCTCCAAGGCAGAGCCTCACTTAGATCGTCAAAGGGGAGGGGAAGACTGCCCCTGCTGCTTTATATCTAGAGACATCTCTGGCTCTGGAATTAAGTCTCCAAAATCCTTTGGGCTCCTTTCTCTGAAATCACATTTTATTCCATTTCTAGCCCTACAGACAGGAAGTACCAGGGAGCCTATGAAGGGCTTTGTCTTCTTCATGACTTAACTGTGGCCCCTGAAAATTCCTTCACTGAAGCCCAAACCCCCACTGTGATGGTATTTGGAGATGGGGCCTCTGGGAGGTGATAAGGGTTAGATGAGGTCACAAGGGTGGGGCCAAGGATGGGATTTGTGCCCTAAGAGAGGACATCTCTCTTTCATGTGAGGACACAGTGAGAAGGTGGCCATCTGCAGATGTCCCTCACAAGGACCCATAAACTGGCACCTTCCCTAGGATTTCCAGCCTCCAGAGCTGTGAGAACAAATGTCTGCTGTTCCTAAGCCCCTACCCATGGTGGCACTGTGACAGCAGTTCAAGCAGACAAAGACAACAACCAGTATAGCCCGAAAGCCACCAAGCCAGCCACATGGCAGGAACAGCCAAGGTGCATTTCACAAAGACCAACAAGAGCAGGAAGGTCCAATCCAGACCCTCATACCTTTTCTTCCCAACTCACAGGCAGTGAGTTATCCTGGTGTCTGACTCTTTGCTGGGACATCACATAGAAGATGCTGTGCAGAAACAGCCTGTCTGGTCTGAGACATTTGCCGGCTGGCCCCCAAAGCCATCCACTTTGCCTCCTGTCTCTGCCTCTCGGACCCTCGGCCAGCCCTGGCTCTGAACCCTGGGTCTGCCCAGGCTCTGAACCCTGGGTCTGCCCAGGGCCTGTCCCTTCCTCCACGTGGCCTCTGCTCACGTAGCAGCCTGCATCCCACTCACCTGATTCCACTCGTAGGGCTTTTCATGCCACTTGGGAACAATCTTCTCCCTTGGTTTTGACTGACAGAACAAACTAGAATTTTAAAAAAAAGAAATTATCTTAATTATATATTAGTAACTGAAAACACTGCTGTGATTTTTTTTAAAGATTTAAATCCTATATACTTCCCACAGAATTGGAACTAGAATAAACTGTTTAAAGGTCAACATTTATGCAGTTATGATCAGAAAATATTTTAATCTATAGCATATTCAAAAGCAGAAAGAAATGGAGTGCGGCAGATCTGTAAGACCTAGTCTTGTCTCTATGCTCCCTTAGCAACCAGCACTGCACATCACCACACGAATGAGTCAAGTTCTCTGAAATGTGACAGGACATTTTGTACCATTAGCTCTCAAGCAGTCATGACAAGTTGGAAATATCATCAGCTTAAAAAGATAGGGAGTTTGAGCAATGAGGGAGTAAGGAGTTCTGCAGAGCCTCTCCCCACTAAAACACTATAAAACAAGCAAAACTGTAAACATACATACATACCAGCAACAACCATTTGAAGGCTCTGGAAATTAACCAAAGGCAAAGGCAAACAACAAGTTGAGGAGCATTCATTCATGACAAACTGCCGGCTCCAGGTGAGAACAGTGGAGTGTGTGGAGTTCTTGCTGGGGTAGGGAGCCGCTCCCACCCCATACACCTGCCCCTGAACCCAGCACCACAGCACTCCCAGGGCCATAAAGGCTATGTGATCTGGACCAGAGGGTGAAAAACCCTCACACCTTGACTTGGAGCATTGTCAGTAAAAACAGCAATGAATGAAACAGATGGGGAAAGCCCATAGCTTTCCAGCCTCCAGCCATATCCTGCTTGGGGCCAGCAGCAGACCAGACTATTCAGGAGGTAAAAGGGAGACCCTGGAAAGGAGAGTGTCACAGAGGGAGAGCAGGCCCTCCACACATCCCTGACTGATGGAGGGGTGCACACACGTGGGAAAAACCTGGGAAGCCCTGAGAAAAATAGAGGCCAGGGAAGAATCAAAAAGTGCCTGAACTTGGAGTGCACTTTTCAACCCATACTTAGCTCCAATGGCAAAGGGCAGAAGCCTTCAGGGCGGTATTTAAAGACAACTTCTGACTGATCACTGGCTAAGCAGTAAGCTGTGCAGATCAGATACAAGGACAACACCTAAAAAGCCAGGCTAAAAAATAAAAATAAGAATAAACAAAACAAAACGAGCTGGGTGTGGTCGCATATGCCTGTAGTCCTACCTACTTGGGAGACCGAGGCAGGAGGATTGTCAGAGCCCAGCAGTTCAAGGCTACAGTGAGCCATGATCACATCACTGCACTCCAGCTTAGGCAACAAAGTGAGACCTTGTTTCTATAAAACTTAAAATTAAAAACATAACAAAACACCAGAACCCAGACATCAGTGACCTCACATCATGGGGGACGGACTTACAGGTTAAGTCTAGGCACGTTTCTAAAGTGAAACAAACAAAACAACAAAACCCAAAAACAACAGCTCTGGGGGAACTGCTCCAGTACATTATCTAAAGTACCCAATTTCCAACAAAAAAATTAGGAGACATCAAAGACACAGGAATGTGTGGCCCACACACAAAAGACCAGCCAGTAGAGGCTGAGTGTGTGGCCAGCTGTGGGTTCAGCACCCAAAGACCTCAACGCAGCCACTGTGAACAGGAATTTTTTTAAAAATAGGATAACAATGAATCAGGGATAATCTCAATAAAAATTAAAAACTACCAAAGAAACAACAGAAATCCTAGAGTTGAAAAGTACAATGACTGAAATGGAAAATTCTCTGTACCACATCCACGTCGATCTGAGATGAAATAATAAAGGATCAGTAACCTTAAGGACAGATTAACAGAAATTAACCAATCTGAAGAACAAAGAGGAAAAAGACTGAAGAAAAGTGACCAGAGCCTCAAAGACCAGTGAGGCTGTATTGATCATGTTAGCATGTGTTTAACACCAGCGCACTAACAGACGTGCAAAGCAATGTCTCCCTAGGATATAAGAGAGCAGGCACGAGGCAGAAAAAAATATTTGAAAAAATTCAAAACTGCAAATATACTGTAAAAAAGGACAGGAAAAGCTATGCTACACAAATGGTAGCTAAAGAGAGCTGGGGTAGCTATATTAATATCAGACAAAATAGGCCTTAAAACAAGAAGTATTACTAGAGAAAGAAAGCTTTCATAATAATAATGATCTCGTATGTAGGAAATCCTAAAGAATCTACAAACAACTACTAGAATATAGAATTTTAACAAGGTCACAGGATAAAAGACCAATATATAAAAATCAACTGTTCCTTTCTAAAAAAAAATTCAAAAACAAAATTAAGAAAACAATTTTATTCACAATAGCATTAAAAGAACTAAAATATTTAGAAACAACTGAAGTGCAAGACCTGCACACTGAAAATTCTAAAACAGTGTTAAGAGAAATTAGAGAATACCCAAATGAACAGACACTCCATCTTCATGGACTGGATGGCTCACTACTGTCAGGATGGCAATTCTCTCCAGACTGACTCACAGGTTCCACACAATCCCTATCACAACTCCAACAAGGCTTTTTATACAAACTGACAAGCTGATCCTAAAATTTACATGGAACGGAAAAGAATATAAAAGAGCAAAAATAATTTTGAAAAAGAACAGGCCGGGTGCGGTGGCTCATACCTGTAATCCCAGCACTTTGGGAGGCCGAGGTGGGTGGATCACGAAGTCAGGAGATTGAGACCATCCTGGCGAACACAGTGAAACCCCGTCTCTACTAAAAATACAAAAAAATTAGCCAGGCGTGGTGGCAGGCACCTGTAGTCCCAGCTACTCGGGAGGCTGAGGCAGGAGAATGGCATGAACCTGGGGGGCAGAGCTTGCAGTGAGCCGAGATCATGCCACTGCACTCCAGCCTGGCCAACAGAGCGAGACTCCATCTCAAAAAAAAAAAAAAGAAAAAGAATAAAACAGGAGAACTAATGCTACAGCAATTAAGACAGTATAGCACTGGTACAAAGATAGATATAAAGTAATTGAACAAAACAGAAATCCCAGTAATAAATCTTTACATTTACGGCCAATTCATTTTTGACCAAGGTACCAAGGCAATTCAATGGTAAAAGTATAGCTTTTCAGTAAATGATGTCATCACCACTAGATATTCATATGCAAAAGATGACTTTAGGCTCTTGTATCACGTACCATATACAAAATCATCTCAAAATGGATCAAAAACCTAAATATAAAAAATTACAAAAAAGAGAGAAAATGATTGTGACCTTGAGTTTAACAAGGATTTTTTAAGATATAGCACCAAAAACATAATTCATTTTTTTAAAAAGATAAAGTAGGCTAGGCACGGTGGCTCACCCCTGTAATCCCAGCACTTTGGGAGGCAGAGGCAGGCAGATCACAAGGTCAAGAAATCGAGATCATCCTGGCCAACATGGTGAAACCTCGTCTCCACTAAAAATACAAAAATCAGCTGAGCGTGGTGGCGTGGGCCTGTAATCCCAGCTACTCGGGAGGCTGAGGCAGGAGAATTGCTTGAACCCAGGAGGTAGAGGCTGCAGTGAGTCAAGACTGTACCACCGTATGCCAGCCTGGGCGACAGAGCGAGACTCCGTCTCAAAAAAAAGATAAAGTAGTGTCTTAGTCTATTTTCCCCGTTATAACTGAAGACCAGAGAGTGGGTCACTTATAAAGATAAGAAATTTCTCACAGTTCTGGAGCTGGGAAGTGCAGAAGCATGGCTCTAGCACCTGGCCAGGGCCTTCTTGCTGCATCATGACATGGCAGAGGGGCAAGTGAGTACTTGAGACAGGAAGAGGCACCGGGGCAGACCCACTTTACAACAATCCATACTCTCCTGATAACTAACCCTCTCTCGCAATGATGACATGAGTCCAATCAACCCCTTATTATGCCCAACCTTCCAATACTGTTGCATGGGGTATTAGGTTTCAAACATATCACATTCAAACTACAGCAAGTAGATTTCATCAAAATTAAAAATTTGTGTTCTTTGGAAGACATCATTAAAATAAGAAGAAGACAAGCTACACAATGGAGAAATTAATCGCAAATTACTTATCCAATAAAAGACGTGTATCTAAAATTTAAAAACAATTTCTACAACTCAATAATGAAAAGACAAATTTAAAAATGGGCAAAAGATCTGAACAGACATTTCACCAAAAAAAAAAAAAAAAAAAGACAAATGACTGGCTAAGAGGAATATAAAAAGTTGCTCTACATCATTAGTCATTAAGGAAACGAAAATTAATGCTACAATGAGATACTACCATACTCACCAGACTGACTGCAGTAACAACACGTGCCAGTGCCTCGTGCTGGTGAGAAAGTGGAGAAGCCAGAGCCAGCCTATGTTGCTGGTAGAAATGTAACATCGTACAACTACTTTGGAAAACAGTTTGGCTATTTCATTTTTTTTTTTTCCGATAGAGTTTCGCTGTTGTCACCCAGGCTGGAGTGCAATGGCATGATCTTGGCTCACTGCAACCTCTGCCTCCTGGGTTCAAGCAATTCTCCTGCCTCAGCCTCCCAAGTAGCTGGGATTACAGGCGCACGCCACCATGCCCAACTAATTTTTGTGTTTTTAGTAGAGACAGGGTTTTACCATGTTGGCCAGGCTGGTCTGGAACTCCTGACCTCAGGTGATCTGCCCACCTCAGCCTCCCGAAGTGCTGGGATTACAGGCGTGAGCCAATACCTCTGGCCCTGGCCTTTTCTTAAAAGATTAACATAAACCTACCAATACAACCTACCAACTCCACTCATAGATATCTTCCCAAGAGAAAAAAACATGTTCACAAAAAGACTGTACGTGACTATTCATAGCAGCTTTCTTCATAATGGCCAAATACTGGAAATAATCCAAATATTTTATCAACTGGAGAATGGATTAAAAAAATGGCATATACAAACAATGAAATATTATTTAGAAAAAAGGAATGATACAACATGGATAAACCTCAAAAGTACTAAGCTAAGTGAAAGAAGCCAGATTTTAAAATTAAAATGTGATTCCACATATATAAAAATGTCAGAGAAGGCAAATATATAAACAGAAAGCAGATCAGTGGTACCTGGGCTGGGGTGGGAACAAGACTGCGTGTAAATGGACGGGGGAACTTTCGATCCTCAACACAGCTTTACTGAGGTGTACTTTACATATCCTAAAAGTCATCAACTTTAGGAATATAATTTATTAGTTTTAGTAAATTTATGGGGTTGTACAAACAATGACACATTCTGTTTTAATATATTAGTCAAGCAGGTGGCATCTGTTGCCTGCTGCCAGGAGAAGTCGGGGCACCCCTGCATCCTGTCTTGGAGTCGCCAAGGAAAACACACATAGTCAGACCCTGGCTGGAACGAACCTTTACTTACAGAGAGAGGGGACAGGACAGGATCAGCTCTAGTGACTGGCACTGGTCCCTGTGGCCAGCGGGTACCTCCCGGAAGACAAGGCAGGCCTGCAGGCCCCTCTCTTATGTGGCAGCAGGAGAGCCCTGTCCCATCCCTGCAGTGGTGGGATTGACCAGGTAGCATATGACACACAGGCTTAAGCAGGGCAGAGCCTGAATCAAGGAAAGATCTTCCCACACGTGGCGACGAGCCCCCCACAGGCTGTGAGGACCCTTAATCTTATGGGAAGGAAGCGTTCCAGGCCCAAGGCCTGTTCTCAGACAGCAGAGAGGGGATCAAAGGCTGCCTGCATGAGACTGCCTTTCCCGGCAATACTTATGAGTAAAACTTCTTTGGATGACAGAAATGCTGAAGAGCTAGGTTGTGTTGACAGACTGCACAACTATAAATTCACTAGAGTTATTGAATTGTTAAAACAAACAAACCAATACCTACCTATGGCATAATAAGGCAGGATACAGTTACCCTTGTTTTGGGGGCAGGGAGTGATGGTGGCTACAACCACACCCGCACACCCTAAGGAGCACCGGGGCTCTGACCTCGGTGCTGGCCACATGGGCATATATCTGTGTACTTAAACTTCAACCCAATTTTACATAAGAATATTTTTACCAGCCAGGCATGGTGGCTCACACCTGTAATCCCAGCACTTTGGGAGGCTGAGGTGGGTGGATCACCTGAGGTCAGGAGTTCACCTGACCAACATGGTGAAATCCTGTCTCTACTAAAAATATAAAAATTAGCTGGGCATGGTGGTGGGTGCCTGTAATCCCAGCTACTTGGGATGCTGAGGCAGGAGAATCACTTGAACCCAGGAGGTGGAGGTTGCAGTGAGCTGCGATCTTGCCATTGCACTCCAGCCTGGGTGACAGAGCAAGACTCCATTCTCAAAAAAAAAAAAAAAAATTACCTTCTTGGGCAACATAGCAAGACCTCATCTATATAAAAACTTTAAAAATTAGCCAGGTGTGATGGTGCACACCTGTAGTCCCTGCTACTAGGGAGGCTGCAGTGGGAAGATCATGTGTGCCCAGGAGTTGGAGTTGCAGTGAACCATGCTCGCACCACTGCACTCAGCTTGAGCAAGAGAGTGAGACCCTGTCTCTAAAAATAAATTTAAAAAATATTAAAATATTTTTATATAAAAGAAAATGAAGAGAGAAAACTAAAACTGGCCTTTCTCACCATTTCTAAGACAGCTATATATAGCTTTTTAAAAGATGCTTATTAAACTAAAAGAAACCAACTCAAAAGGCATAGGAAGGAGAGAAGTGTCACCGTGATACCAGATACCACCTGCTTTCACAGAGCTCCAGGTCCCAGCCAGCACAGGACACTGTCAGGCAAGGAAGGACCGAGCCCTGTCCAGGGAGACTGGCTCTGGGGCAGCACAGGACTGAGTAGGTGGAATGCTGGTTTCTCCTCCATGACCACTCCCACTCTTCTTGGCCTTCCCGGGGCCCTCAAGCTGCCTTGGGCTCATGGGCTACACCAACAGGAGACTTTGTCTCTGCATTCTGGTTTGGTTTGTCCCATGGAGAGTCCAGCAAGAGGTGAGAGACAGGGAAGTCAGGTCAGAATGCTCCTTCTCCGACCTCCCCTGCAGAGAGGCTCAAGAGAGGCCCAGCTCTGTAAGGCCCAATCCTACAAGCCAGACTCCCCCGATGCCTAAGACACCCACCACTGGGAATGGTGAGTGACACGTTACCCACTGTGGCTTCCCATGCCCTGCCCACGCTGTCCCTTCAAGGGACACACACACATGGGACAAGGGTGTTGCTCTCCACAGGAAGGGCGTGCCTACATTCTGATGCCTCCCAGTGCTGCCTCCAGCACTGGCACTCCACTTCAGGTGATCAATATGTCACATTGCCTACACAATTCAAAACAGCCATGATCAAGGCAGCTGAGAAAGTTGACTGGGAAGAAAAGAAGCCCGCGTCATCACACAGCTTACCCTAAAAGCTTCTGACGGGCACTATCTTGAAGCTGCGCAACTCTCTCTGGCCCAAGACACTTGCATCCATTTGGTCCATCACAGACCAGCTTGTTAATAGTAGCCCTGAGAATATTAACCTGTAAATAAACAGCAACACACTCATACGGCTCCACCGTAACTGAATTTCATCCCGTTAGAGAATTCATAGCATTCAGAGTTAGTATTCTCTGTCATCAATATGGTTTATCCACTCGCCTGCTGAAGGCATCTTGACTGCTCCCAGTTTTTAGTAATTATGAATCAAGCTGCAATTGACATTCACATACAAGTTCTATGTGGATGCTAGTTTTCAAATCTCTTGAATAAATACCTACAGATGAGATTCCTGGGTCATATGGTAGACGCAGGCTTAACTTCATATGAAACTGTCTTCTAAAATAGTGGTACTAATCTGCATTCCCACCAGCAATGAACAAAAGGTCCCCGGTCCCCCCGCACCACATCCTTGCCATTGCTGGTTACTGTCAGGTTTCGGATTTCAACCATTCCAGTAAGTATGTGGTGCTATCTCATGGGAGTCTCAATTTGCATTTTCCTAATGACATATGATGCTGAGCATCTTTTCACGTGTTTATTGCCATCCATATTTTAATTTTGTTGCTTGTTTTCTTATAATTGAGTTTTAAGAGTGCCTTACATATTGTGGATACAAGTCCTTCATCAGATATGTAACCTGTAACTATTTTCTCCTGGTGTGCACTTGGTCTTTTCTTCCTCTGAAGAGGGTCTTTTGCAGAACAAAAGTTTTTAATTTTGATAAATTCAAACGTATCAATTTCCCCTTCACAGATTGTGCTTTGGGTGTTGTATTTATAAACTCATGCCACACCCAAAGTCACACAGATTTTCTGAATTTGCTTGTAGCACTTTAATAGTTTTACATTTTCCCATTAGGTCTATGGCTTAAGGAGTATTTTCAAGCCCATAAGCCCTTTCTTGTGACCAGGCAATTATGACTTAACAGCTGCAGAGAAACACCGATACCTGCCCCCGGAGCATCGGCAGCTGCCTCTGCAGCTCCTCCTTTCCCCCGGCCCTTCAGTGTGGTATGTTAACCTCACCCATCTCATGGAACTTCTAAGAAAGAAAGGCGAGTGAATACTTAGAAAGTAGCATTTCTCAAACTATTTGTGGTAAAGGATCAGTTTTGGTTTTCCCACTTTGTAAAATGCAATAAAAATAAATTACTATAACGATGAAAGGTTTTTTTTAATGTACACAAATACGAGCCCACATTTCTCATTATTAGATTCAAATGACATACAAATACCTTGTGTACTTGCTATACAGTTTCCCTGTCTGCCTGCCCACCTCACCCCAGAGCTAGTGCGGTGCCCAGACAATGCTGCAAGCAGCTCAGCTCTGCACTCACGCTGACCCAGCCCTCTGCTCAGCATGGTCACCAGGCCGGGAGAAGGGCAGAGGGGCAGGACCTTGTGTCCTCCTTTCCCAGGAAGAACTAGCAAGGATGTTCCACTTGCTGACTTGGAATGAGACCCAAAGCAGCCCTACGGCCCCGTGGTTTAGCTGATTGCCCAGAAAAGCTTATGCCAGGAGACACCAAATGAGAGATTCAGAAAGCACCATCTATCAGGAAGTTACTTTTCACAGGAAAGATACATCAAATTGGCAAGTTAAGGAGCGGTTCTCCCAGAGGGCAACCCCAGGAGGGACAAGGAATGTGCGCATCTCCAGGGCCAGAGGTGTGTGTCTGCACCGCGAGCTCCATGGCAGACTCTGCACTCACTGTCAGGTAAGCAAAACCAGAGAGAGACAGGGTTGCGGCGCCATGATGCTGAGCTACCCTTACCTCGACAACGTCCTCCACGCTGAATTGAACGTCAAACGCAAGCTCCATGTCGTGCTCGGGCAGTATGGAAGCCCCTGTAGTTGGATTCCACCCCAAACCACAAAGGACTCCAGTATAGTACTTGCCATTCTGATCAACCCTAAATGGAATGTTTTCAGAAGAGTCCATTATTTCAGAATTGTTAAAGTACATGTTTTAGCATGTAAAAATTGACCGATAAAATCATCCTAAAATCTGCCAGCCCTAGTACAGCAATTAATTTCATTTGTGCATTTTCTGTCAGTTTTCATAATCAAAATATAGTTATAAAATATAGTTATAAGAATTCAGTATTTTTATTAATACTTAATAATTTAATACTTTATTAAGTTTCTAATGTGGTAGATAAGATAATGAAAAGAATATTTTATCATGAATAGGGTTTTTTTTTCCCTTACCTTCGAATTCTTTCCATGGGTTAAATTCTCATTAGGGAGATTTCTGGAGAAAGGGCGATGCACATATTTATGACTTGTGAAACAAGTCTAGCACTTAGTAAAAGCCTAAAAAAAAAGTTCCACCTTCTCATCCTAAAACAATGGTGCACACTTACAAAGTTTTGTATCCCAGTTTTGTCACCACCCTCCTCCGACCACTGGCATGTCCCGTCACTTTTATCACTCCCTAAATCTGTTAGCCTCTCCATTGCTGCTGCCAACAGCCTGGTCCAAGCCACTGCCATTTCTCACCTGGACTTGGTAACAACTTTCTGACCAATTCCCCATCTCTTACTCCTGCCTCTTCCAATCTTTTTTCCATACAGCACACAGGAGTAGCTTTCCAAAACAAATACAATGTTACTCCCTTGCCTAAGGCGTCTCAGTAGTTTCCAACCACACTGTGAATTACAGTGGGACCTACAAGCCACAGTGGTCTAGATGTGACTGACTACAGTAAAACTCACACTGTGTGACTTCTGCAGCTAGATTACAAAAGGTGACACAGGCCAGGTGATATGGTTAAGCTTTGTGTCTCCACCCAAATCTCATCCTGAATAATCCCACGTGTCATGGGAGGGACCCTCTGGAAGGTAGTTAATCATGAGGGTGGTTAACCTCATGCTGTTCTCGTGATGGAGAGTGAGTTCTCACGAGATCTGATGGTTTTGTAAGGGGCTTTTCCCCCTTTTGCTCAGCACTTCTCCTTGCTGCCGCCATGTGAAGAAGGACGTGTTTGCTTCCCCTTCCACCATGATTGTAAGTTTCCTGAAGCCTCCCCAGTCATGCAGAACTGTGAATCAATTAAACCTCTTTCCTTTATAATTTACCCAGTCTCGGGTATGTCTTTATTAGCAGTGTGAGAATGAACTAATACACTGGGCACGGTGGCTCACGCCTGTAATCCCAGCACTTTAGGAGGCTGAAGCGGGCAGATCACTTGAGGCCAGGAGTTTGAGACCAACCTGGCCAACATGGCGAAACCCCTTCTCTACTAAAAATACAAAAATTAGCCAGGTGTGGTGGTGCACACCTGTAATCTCAGCTACCTGGGAGGCAGAAGTGGGAGGATCGCTTGGAGGCAAAGGTTGCAGTGAGCTGAGATGGTGCCACTGCACTCCAGGCTGGGTGACAGAGTGAGACTCCAACTCAAAAAAAACAAAAAAAAAAAGTGACAGCTGCCACCTGGCTCATTCTCAGGACCCTCAGCACCAACCCACCATGCTGAGGACACCCAAACTAGCCTACAGACAGATCACTGTGGAAGTCCTCACCGAGAGCAATTGAGGCCTCTGGCAAGCAGCAACCACCAGATGTGAGCCTGGACACCCACCAGCCTTCAAATCCTTCAGCTGGAGGCCCCAACGATGGGAGCACAACAAGCCATGCCTGTGTACCCTGACATAGTTCCTCACCCATAGAGGCAAAGAAGGTTGCTGCAGCCCACTGAAGTTTTGGGGTAACTTGTTTTTAGCCACAGTAGCCGGAAAACCCAGTTAAACAGTGAGAATCTTCTTCCAATCCACCCTCATTTAATTTTTTGTTTGTTTAATTTTTGTGGGTACATAGTAAGTGTATATATTGATTTTTAAGTTTTAATTGATAGAACTTCTTGTTGTTGTTGTTTAAAGATCCCCCCACCCTCTCATGCCTGTTCAGAAGCATCATCTTCCCAGGGTTACAGCACTGCCCTCAACACGTGACTTACCCTCTAAACCATGGCCAGCATTTGGCAGTCTCCCCAATAGCAAAATCTGGCTCCAAGAACCAAGGGAAGGAGGTGAGTACAGTGTTCTTGTCACTACACCAATAAGAGCGTGTTCTCAGATGTCTGCTCCCATCCTGGAGGTGCCAGGCTCTGCTACCATGGAGCATTCTGCTCACCCAGGGAGGTGGCCTCCACGAGGTACACAATGATGATGCCACTGAATCCAGGCTGACACCATCAACTACTCCAACTGTTCAGGGAAAACACCTCAAGGACAGGGGCAGCAAGAGGAGTGGCGCACTCTGGGGACAGATGTGTGGTGGATCAGCTCCACAATGAAGGGAAGAGGAAATCTGGCACCAAGGCTCAGTCACCCTGAGTTACTGAGGGGCCAGCTACAAGCGAAGGTCACGTGGCAGAACAAAGGAGAGGAGACAAATGGCAGCTAGGTCAGTCCACAGCCAGTTGGCAAAGAAGGGGACAGTGGCCTCCACTTAGATGTCTCTGCTTATGAATGGGGCATAACACATATCTCCTTTCCCTTTTCAAATTGAAAATCAAGATAAAATTAAGTTTTCTGTTTATCTTCCTTTCCTGCCACTATTGTACAAAGAGAATGTTAGAGGTGGCAAAAAATTATCACTTAGTCGTAAAGTTGAATCAGTTGTGACAGGACAGTGACACATGTGGAGGGAGAACAGACTTTACCCAGAGACTGCAGGCTTCGCATTTACCAAGGGGTCCAGGACAGCCTCTAGCGCAGCAGCCAGACACCACCCGAACAGGAGACGAGTCCCATGTGGGTGCGCATTAGAGAGGTGGCTCACAAAAGGAAGCAAACGGGCATGGGTGCATGGCCTGGCAGCGGCTCTCGGGAGCTGTGGGCTTTGGAGGACAGCTCCCCTCTGGAATGCACCTAAGACACAGTGATGGGACCCCTGGGCCAGGTCTTCTGCTCACTGCAGAAGACTGCATATTTAAAGTGAAAGGCAAGGAGAATGCTCACCCCAAATCAAACAGTTCTCATCTTTCAAAGTTTCTCAAAAACAGTTGTTACTCACTCAACAAATTTAAAAAAAAAAAAAAAAACTCCAACCTTAGAGACAGAGTGAGACCCTGTCTCAAAAAACAAAATAAAAAACAACAACAAAACCAAGCTTATACAACTACTCAGAGGCAGGCAGTGTTTGGAGGAAAATCCACCAGGCTCCCCTGCTATCTTTCCGATAATCACCTAGTTAAGCCTGTGGATTCAAAGACAGCTAGTCTTACGCACGCTGTCACATAAACTGTCCCAAATCTGGCACATTTCGGTTAATTCAACAAAATGAATACAACCACCAGCAAAGCACTGTGTATTGTTATATATAACCTTTTCCTATTAAGCTTGTGCTTTTTCTAGAAAGACGGTGTTTTAAATACCAAGTATGTCAGTATTTCTTGACTGTCTACAACCTAAACACTTGCATTCTGGAGTTTTAAAAATAACACACTATATTATTCAAATCCTCAAAAGCTGGTGTTTAAAAGAGGTGAAGCAGGAGCTTTGTCTAGTTAAAAAGGCAAGCAGGGCATCCAAAGTGCCATGAGAGGAAGGGACTTGCTTCTGCACTAGCCAAGTCTCAGGCCTGCATGTGCACAGCGTGCTATTTGCTCATGAGATAATCCCACTGCCACGTGTGGGTCCTATACATCTGTCTCCCCAATGAGGGCTCCAAGATACCTGAACTTACAGAGATATTTATTGCATCATCATTGCAAAATTAGGCCAAATTTCAACAATTAAAGGCATATTCAATCCTTTCAGAACAAGAGCCACTCAGAAACAAGTGCATGTATAAATAAAACAGGGTGGTATTTTTGTAAGCCATCATATGCCCATTCAGTGATATATGATGCAATTATCAAAATGGATATTTACAAAGATATCATAATATGAAAAACCTGGTATTTGTGGGAAAAGAATACAGTATAACAAGAATCTTAAATAAAAATATGTATATACATATAAAATTAAAATAAGTGTACTAAATATTTAAGTTTAAATCTATAAATTTAAAAATGTGTTAATTTTTCCCATTCAGCTTTTTATAAGTAGCACGTATTTTAATGAAAAAAATATTCTTACAACTAAAAAAAAAAAGCACTACACATTTTGAGATTGCACTGTCAGATTCTGAACAGGTGTAATGGCAAAAAGGACTGAGTAAACGGTGGGGCCCTTCCACCTGCCTTGACTGAACTCAGCCCCCTAGGTCTATGGACCACCCCCCAGTGCTCACCAGCTGACTAGAAAAGAAGAAAAGGGTAACTTTCCATGCCCCCGACTCTTGAAGTGCTACCAGGCCTGTATTGCAGTCTCGTCATGGCCATTTCCATCCTGCCCAGCAGAATGTGAGTTCCTAAAGCCCAAATATTACTCCTTTTCTAGCCACCCCCACCCGCTGCTCCACTAAAACCTATGTTAGCGCTTTCCCCACAGAGAATGCTCTGTCAATCCCTAGTCTGCAAACAAAACCTTACACAGCAGCAGCCCCCACTGTGAGGGTGCAAAGCAGCAGCCCCACTGTGAGGGTGCACAGCAGCAGCCCCACTGTGAGGGTGCAAAGCAGCAGCCCCCACTGTGAGGGTGCACGGCAGCAGCCCCACTGTGAGGGTGCACG
>NW_026652291.1:1609293-1732569 GCF_009828535.3 Hylobates moloch
TAAAGGCTTTCTTCCAAAAGGAGCAAGGAGAGGCACCCATTTTTTCCCGCCTAGGTTCTTATTTTACAAAGCCTATAGACAAGAGGGATGCCCGTACCTTAACTCCATCACCGGTGCGAATAACATGCTGAGGAGAGCCGGGAGGCCAGGAATATGAGGCATCAGAGAGGTTTCTCTCAGCAGCATCGTAGATCCTGTTCAAGTCATGCTAAATCAACATCAGGCATTAACTCACGCTGCTCAGGGCAGCGTTCCCTCCTGGCCCGCTCCTACTCATCTGCAGGCATCCCCTCCTCTGCGAGTCTATCCAGTCCCCACAGGCCCACCCCAATAGTAACGCACACTCCCTGTTCTCTGTTCCCAGAGTACCCTACAGAGAGACACTCCGCTATGATGCGTAAGCTTTTACCCCACTTGGGGATAGCTCCTATTTGGTTACTCTTTGCATCTCTTTCCCCTAATCAGGCTATTGGGGTTTTTCCCGGGGCCAAGAGCTTGGATGTATTCTACTCTGTAGCCAAGCAGGGTGGAATGAATGAAAGATCCAGGAGTCAATTATTAATACTTCCCACATCCTTGTATAAAAGGAAAAGTGAGAATGCTCCACCGCATAAACTCGCACCAGCCAAAGCAGTCCGAAAATGGCCTAAAAGAACAGCACACAAGCTGGGCGCAGTGGCTCACGCCTGTAATCCCAGTACTTTGGGAGGCCAAGGCGGGTGGATCACGAGGTCAGGAGATCAAGACTATCCTGGCTAACACAGTGAAACCCCATCTCTACTAAAAATACAAAAAATTAGCCGAGCGTGGTGGCGGGCGCCTGTAGTCCCAGCTACTCGGGAAGCTGACGCAGGAGAATGGTGTGAACCCGGGAGGCAGAGCTTGCAGCGAGCAGAGATCGCACCACTGCACTCTAGCCTGGGCGACAGAGCGAGACTCCGTCTCAAAAAAAAAAAAAGAAAAAAAGAATAGCACATAAGTGTAGACTTGTTCACCAATTATAGGATAAGTTGTTCCTAGTAGCTAAAGTCAAGGAAAAGAAAAAAGAGAGGACAAGGAACAAACAGGATCCTTAAATTACCAGTTGCATTGATGGACAGGGAAGCTGCAACCAGCATTCTCTGGTGAAGGTCTTCAGGGGCGTCACTGATAATGACAGAGTTGATGCTCTCCTTCTCAATCCAAACAGACCTAAAAGGCAGGAGCACCAGGAGATGGGGTGACTGATCCACCAACCAGGCAATGTGCTATGCCAACCCACAAGCAACCCATTTCAAAAATACAAACAGGCAACTGCGATGATAGACGGGAAGAAATATTTAACCCCCGACTCTCCTGCACATCTCCTTTTACTGGACCACCTCTTCACACAGGAGTCCTCAAGCTGGTCCTCAGCCCTCTCCTCTCTCCACTCCCTCGTGCATGATCCCAACCACTCCTTGGCTTAGGAACCACGCACACGCTGTGGATGCCCAAACCTCCACCTCCACTTGAGACCCTCTGTCCTGCACTGTCAACCCATAAGGGCCATCACCTGCATCCTGGCAGAGGGAACTGAGTGTGGTGCATCCCACAGTTCCTCCGTCACCTCTCAGCAGAAGCCTGCTGCAGCCCCAGCAAGGGCACCCTTAATTCTTCCTCTTCCCTTCAGCACTGACTCTAATGCAGCTCTATCTGGCTGCTTCCACTCTGAAAGCGCTGGTGAAGCTGTTTCTGTATCTCCTGCTGTGGACTCAGTTTCCCACATTCCCACCCTGGGTTACAGCAGGGACCAGCCTCAGAAGCACAATACCGCCTGAGGATCTTTCTACTCTGAAATCCAATGCCGGCTTCACACTGGGGCTCCTGAGACTGTAAGCACAGGCAGGTCGCCAGAGGCCTTGTGGAAATGCAGGCTCATTTGGAAGGCCCAAGGGAACCTGGGCATCTGCATTTCCAATGCGCTCCCCGGAGGACATTTTGAGAAGACAAGACTTACCCAAAGGCATCATTTTAAAATGCACATAGTAAGGTTCACCAGCCCTTTCAGAATGAATTCTACAAAGCTTGCCCTCGTCTGCCACAAGCTTGGCACCTCCCTTCCCCCCACCCAATTCTCCATCAGGTTACACGTGCAAACTCTCAAACTCAGGCCTATGCACTTGCCAGTGGAGCCACCTTCATCCCACCTCCCCTCACTTCCTCCAACACCTGCACCTTGGCTGACACCTCTGTATCCGCCAGGCCACAGATTTCTCCGGAAAAGCTCCATGATCTTTCAAGGGTGGCTGGGCCCCCTAGACGCTTTCATGATGTTCTGTGCCCTTATCAAGAGCCCTATCACCCTATATTGTAGTTACCGCCTTCCTCTATGCCCCCCACCCGCCAACTGTATCCATAATTTTCATGAAGACAAACAACTGTTTCTTGTTCACTACAGTTTGCCCCAAACCACACACTGCTCCTGGCATACAGTGGACTCTCACAGCTTTGCTGGATAACAATTGTAACAACAACAGAAAAAAATGTAGTCTCTGATAAAAGAGACTCAAAAATGTCTTATATAGAATGGCTTTCACGTGTGAGAGAGAGAGAATACCTCAAATCAGGAGCTGGGAGAGAAATGAGAAGTTAGAAAAGATAACACATTCCGACTGGGCGCGGTGGCTCACTCCTGTAATCCCAGCACTTTGGGAGGCCGAGGCAGGTGGATCACAAGGTCAGGAGTTTCAGACCAGCCTGACCAACGTGGTGAAACCCCGTCTGTACTAAAAATACAAAAATTAGCCAGGCATGGTGGCACGTGCCTGTAATCCCAGCTACTCACGAGGCTGAGGCAGGAGAATTGCTTGAATCCAGGAGGTGGAGGTTGCAGTGAGTCGAGATTGCGCCACTGCACTCCAGCCTGAGTGACAGAGCGAGACTCTGTCAAAAAAAAAAAAAAAGAAAAGAAAACACATTCCAACAGTTTAGATATAAAGATACATTATTTTCTGATGAGGTCTATAAATAGAAAAGCAGAGAAAAAAAAATTCATGGAAAACTTAAGTTAATCATACCTGAATTTGGATATTCTAGTCAAACTATGGCACTTTAGTTCATAAGGGTTAAAAGGCCCATGAAGTTCTGCCTGCATGCACAAAATATAGGAAGTGTCACCAATAAGCAAGATAACACTTAACATGAATTTTTAAAACTCAAAAGTCAGCTCATCCTTTAAAGGAAAAAAAAAAAGACATCTCATTCATAATGTCTTTATGATTCAGTTAAGAAAAAGTGCCTTAAAGAAGGTATTTTTCTGGGATGTAACTCATTCTCTTCAACGATTTCACTAATATATATCACATTCCTTGATATATATGTTTAAGAGAGTCTTTGAACATCAAAAAAGGAATCATTGACAAATAATTTAGTGAAAATACTATTATTTCAATTGCAGCAGACCAACCCAGTTGCACAGGTAGACCTGAGACCACACAGCCAGAGGCTGGGGAAACACAAGTGGATTCCCTGAACAAGGAGAAACCCTGGCCAGCCCTCCTCTCCAAGCAGGCGGGCAGCACCGGCTCTAACAGCCAGCCAGAGAGTCTAAGGCTGGCACCAGTTCTCTGAACCCACACGCTGTGCTTCCTTTAGTCTGACAAAAAAGCACATGTCAGGAGAGTTTAAAAACAAAAAAAACTAGTCAAAGCTTCTCTCTAAACCCTACTAAACACTAAACCCCAGGGCTTTTTCTTATAAGAGGATCCACTGTGAGAAAAGCAACAGCATTAAAAGCCAGAAAAGAAAAAACCACCATGACTACTGACTACAACTCCTAGCACAGAAATGTAGAATGATACTAAGCTTTTAAATTACATTTTAAAACTCCGACAATCACCTTACAGTTTGGAGTACCCAGTTTATTGGAAGAAAAGCTCTCTAACAAAATCCGGATGAGATATTTCTCGTCGTCTTTCATGGGAAAGGGCACAGAGCCATCTGTCATGTTTTCCACTGACTTGGACAAGAGGCCCTTGAGAACTTCATGGCTTTGCTGAACAAACAAGAAAAGTTTGTTTTGTTAAAAGAATATCTTACAAGGACTTTCTTCCAAACTAATCAAAATATTTCATAGGCACAGTCTTACTCTGATTTCTATGTCATTAATTAAAGTATAGGGAAATAATTTTATCAAGTTCATTTTAAGATTCAAACAAAAGAAATAAGACAGGATTTACAACCTTATTTCTTCAAACAAAAGAAATCCGACAGCCTTTGCAACATTTTAGCCATTAAAGAATTTAAGAGAAATAAACATTTTTTACAGTTTTTTGGGGTTTTGTTTGTTTGTTTTGAGACGGACTCTCACTCTTGTCAGCCAGGCTGGAGTGCAATGGCGCAATCTCAGCTCACTGCAACCTCCGCCTCCTGGGTTCAAGCAATTCTCCTGCCTCAGCCTCCCGAGTAGGACAATTACAGGTGCCCACCACCATGCCCGGCTAATTTGTATTTTTAGTAGAGATGGGATTTCACCGTGTTGGTCAGGCTGGTCTCCAACTCCTGACCTCAGGTGATCTGCCTGCCTGGGCCTCCCAAAATGCTGGGATTACAGGTGTGAGCCACTGCACCTGGCCTACAGTTTTTTTTAATTTTCTTTTTTCTTCTCTTACTATCATTTGCAAGAAAGAAACATTTTTACAGGACTTTTTTATATGTAAAATTTTGGTTTTACACTGGAAATATTAACATAATTCCCTGAAGTGTTTTTATATAAATTAAATACAGAATTTAGCCAGCACTCTAACATTTTGCTAGACTGTCCTTTCCTGATACCCAGTATTCTTCATCCCCAGCAGAAATAACAGAAGTAAAAGACCTTCAACATCAGCTTCAAAAGTGGCCTCTCTGATCATCTCAATAGATGCAGAGAAAGCACTTGATAAAATTCAACATTACTTCAAGATAAAAAATTCTCAGCAAATTGTGTATAGAAGGAACGTATCTCAACACAAGAAAGGCCATACATGACAAACCCACAGCAAACATCATACTGAAGAGGGGAAACTGGCATCTTTTCCTCTAAGAACAAGAACAACACAAGGATGCCCACTTTTACCATTTATATTCAACACAGTACTGGAAGTCCTAGCCAGAGAAATTAGGCAAGAAGAAGAAAGAAAGGGCATCCAAATTTGAAAAGAGCAAATCAAAATGTCCCTCTTTGCAGATAACATGATCTTATATATAGAAAAACCTAAAGACTCCACCAGAAAACTTTTAGAGCTGCTAAACGAATTCAGAAAAGTTGCAGGATACAGAAATCAGTATACAAAAACCAGTAGCATTTCTATACACCAATAACTAGCTAAAAAAGATATCAAGAAAGCAATCCCATTTATAATACCTACAAAAATAAAATAAAATACCGAGAATATATTTAACCAAGGAGGTGAATGATCTCTATAATGAAAACTACAAAATATCAATTAAAGCAATTGAAGAGGACACAAACAAATGATTAAGACATCCCATGTTTATGAATTGGAAGAATTTATATTGTTAAAATGACCATACTATCCAAAGCAAGCTACAGATTCAATGCAACTCCAATCAAAATACCAATGACATTCTTCACGGAAATAGAAAAAACAATCCTAAAGTTCATATGGAACCACAAAAGACCCCAAAAGCCAAAGCAATCCTGAGCAAAAAGAACAAAGCAAGAGACATCGCAGTACCTGACTTGGAAATACACTACAAAGCTATGGTAACAAAACCAGCATTATACTGGCATAAAAACAGACACACAGATGACCAACAGAACAGAATAGAGAACCCAGAAATAAAGCCACGCATTTACAGGCAACTGATTTTCAACAAATGCTCCAAGAACGTTCACTGGGGAAAGGAGAGTCTCTTCAATAAATGGTGCTGGGAAACTGGACATCTAAATGCAGAAGAATAAAACTAAACCCCTATCTCTTGCCATATACAAAAGTCAACTCAAAATGGGTTAAAGACTTAAATGTAAGATCTAAAACGATAAAAAACTACTAGAAGAAAACAAGGAGAAATACTTTAGTACACTGATCTAGGCAAAGATTTTATGGCCAAGACTTCAAAAGCAGAGGCAACAAAAATAGACAAATGGAACTAGATTATACTAAAAACCTTCTGCATAGTGAAGGCAACAATCAACACAATGAAGAGACAACCTGTAGAAAGGGAGAAAATATTTGCAAACTACTCATCTGACAAAGGAATAACATCCAGAATATACAAGGAACTCAAACAGCAAAAAAGCAAATAATCCAATTAAAAAGTGGGCAAAGGATCTGAACAGACATTTCTCAAAAGAAGACATACAAATAACCAACAAATATATGAAAGATGATCAACATCACTAATTATGAGAGAAATCCAAATCAAAATCATCATGAGAGATAGCATCTCACCCCAGTTAGAATGGCTATTATCAAAAAGACAAAAAGTAAATGCTGGTAAGGATGCTGAGAAAAGGGAACTCATACACTGTTGGTGGGAAGGTAAATTAATACAGTCTTTATTGAAAACAGTGTGAAGGTTTACTCAAAAAACTAAAAACAGTATGAACATACAATCTGGCAATCCCACTACTGGGTATTTATCCAAAGGAAAGGAAATCAGTACATCAGAGATACCTGTACCCTGTGATTACTGCAGCAGTGGTCACAATAGTCAAGATACAGAACCAACCTAGGTGTCCATCAACAGATGAATAGATACTGAAAATGAGGTATATACAAAATAAAATACCATTCAGCTACAAAAAGAAAAAATCCTGTCATTCTTGGCAACATGGATGAGCCTGGAGGATGGTATGTTAAGTAAAATAAGTCAGGCACAGAAAGGTAAATATGACATGTTCTCACTTATGTGTAAGAGCTAAAAAAAATTGAAATAATGGAAGTAGAGAGTAGGATTGTGGGTATTACAGGCGGGTAAGACGGGAAGGGGAGAATAGAGAGAAGTTGGCTAACAAAATTACAGCTAGATTGGAGGAATAGGTTCTTGCATTCTGCAGCACTGTGGGGTAAATATGGTTAACTACAAGGTATATTTTCAAAAAGCTAGAAGAAAGTTCTTGAATGTTTACAACACAAAGAAATAATGTGTGAAGTGATAGATTTGCTAATTACCCTCACTTGACCATTACACGTTATATACACATATCAAAATATGACTCTATATCCCATAAATATGTATAATGATTATGTGGCAACTAAAAAACGAAAAAAAAGTGGCCTCTCAAACCTTCAGATTGTGAAAAATAACTCTAACACTGATTTTGAAAGAAAGAGTTGAAAGAAGTTTTGAAATGCTTGAAATATTTCAAATATTTTATTAACTACTTCCATTAGGGAGATAAATCTTGGAATCCATTTTTAAAACTCTCCATATATATAGAACATTTTCAAATCTATCCTAAGAAGATAAAAAGCTGAATAGGAGGCTGGGTGCAGTGGCTCACACCTGGGAGTACTCTGGGAGGCTGAGGCAGGAACATCCCTTAAGCCCAGGAGTTTGAGACCGACCTGGGTAACACAGGGAGACCCTATCTCTACTAAAAAATATATTAAATAAATAAATAATTTTTAAAAATAAACAAGCTAAATAGGAGACAAACAAATACAATACCCACCAACAAAAACAATACCCAGCCACCATAATTTAGTCTCAGAGAAATCTAGAAGACATTTAAATTGGTGCCGCCAGTCTTCATACAAGTACAGCACACCAAATGGTGAAGAGGAACACTGTCCGCGTCCTCCTATCTCAGGGTCCACAGAGGAAGGAAAGCCTGCCCCGTTCTCTCTCACACAAACGCGTGCTCCAGCAAGGGCGAAAGCACACACCTTGGACTCATAGGACTCCTCTGTGAGCTCGGCATAGCCCTGCTGGATGAGGACGTCTCTTATGTTGATGGCATCGTAGACCCCCGAGTACTGGTACACGTCCACGTGCAGGACGCTGTGCACCACAGAGAAGACCTTCACAAGGAGGGTGCAGCCGCTCACCAGAGAGGCGAACCACTGGCTGGCCCCATCACTCCAGTGCTCGCCACAAACAAGAGACTTTGCCGATGGTCTCATTTTGCAAATCTTAAATTCCAAAGCCTACAAGGACGGAAGGGCACAGCTCAAACAACTTCATAAATAAGCAAAACACTCATCCCAAATACCACTGAAAACAGACCTTGTTCATGTACCTTCAACAATATTCTCATAAAAGTCCCAATAAAACTGATGTTGGGGTAGTGAGAATTTCCTAAATAAACTTGGTTATGCTTTTTAACAACAATAAGAAACATTTAGAATAATTTTTAGATTGTCTTCATACTGATGGTAAGGGCATGCGTGACTATGTCTGCGGCCTACCTAAAAAGTCTGTCTGGTTTCAACGTAACCAGAAAACTCAGAAACAGTATTAGAAGATACTACTGGATTAAAACAACTTTTTTTGCTAAATCTGAAACCTTTCATGTATTTTTGGAGGAGCAGAAACCAAATTTGGCTACTGTGACAAAGCAAGTCCCTCCCTCTCCTGGGCCTTGGCTCCCCTAGCTGTAAGTCGAGGCAGGGCACCATATGACCCCGGAATCCACCCAGGAATCCTGTCCAGCATGAGCATTCATTCCCTAGAGTCTTCTCTACCTTACCTGGAAAGGAAGTTCAAGAAATTGACAGGGAATTTCCATCAAAAGATGCAGATCTACATGAGACTTATTGCCATAATCTACAAAGAATACCTAGGAAATAAAGCAAGTGTACACTTCACTGCGGGGTCAAAAACAATGCCCTACCTGCACAATAGCAATGCAGCAGTCTGCTCTAATCCTGTAATTACAGAATTTTTAGAGTGACCTGGGCTTAAATCCACATATCAATGAGGGAAATAGACTACTTTGCTAACTGCAATTATTTTAAATTTAATTTCCACCTACAATTATAAAAGATATTTGATAAACTGCTGTACATCTGTCTGTCTCATTTCTCTTCCAGTGACTTGTTACAGAAAAACCTACCTCAGCAGAATTTCCAGAAACATAAAGGACTTGAGCTCTAAAGTAGCGCTGTTTACCAAAATCAGCAAAAGGTGCCAGACAGACCAAGTCTGGATGTGGGTGAGTGGGCAAAGGCATCAGCATCAGTTGGTTGATTTCAGCAGTAAGCTTTTTCAGAATCTCTGAGTTTTTTTCATCAATCCTGTATCCCCAAAAGTGTCCCACTTCAACCACCTAAAAAGGAAGAGGAGGAGCAGAGATGAACTCTAGAAAGGACCTTTGTAAGGAGGAAAATGAGCTTGAATTATAGGGCTGACACCCTGTGCTGTATGACATCTCACCAGCATAATCCTTGGAACGTTAAGTATTCTACAGGTTTTTAACAGGTGTTTATGAGACAAAAAGAGGGGGTCCCCTGGTGAACTAAGGTAAGGAATTGTGTGGAATATATCCTTTTCTTGGCGGTACAAGACTCATTCTTACATCAATAAAGGTTCTGAGGTCATATAATCATTTCGGCGGGGCACAGTGACTCACGTCTGTAATGCCAGCACTTTGGGAGGCAGAGGCGGGTAGATCACTTGAGGTCAGGAGTTCGAGACCAGCCTGGCCAATGTGGTAAAACCCCGTCTCTGTTAAAAGCACAAAAATTACCCAGGCATGGTGGCACACTTGTAATCCCAGCTACTCTGGAGGCTGAGGCAGGGGAATCGTTTGAACCCAGAAGGCAGAGGTTGCAGTGAACGGAGATCGTGCCACTGCACTCCAGCCTGGGCAACACAGCAAGACTTTGTCTCAAAAATACACATATTATTTTCCTCTAACATGTACCTTGTTAAATATGATTTATTTCAGCATTTGAAATGTACTTGATATTTTAAAAATTAACTTTGATTCTAGAATAAGTATGTTTCAATTTCCATTTTAGTCATACTTCAATTTAACAAGTACAGTGATAATTCAGACTCACCCACATTAACAAGATTATCAAGGTGCACAAGTTGTTTGTGTGTGTGTGTGTGTGTGTGTGTGTGTGTGTGTGTGTAAACTTCCTGTATACAACATGATGATTTTAGATTAAGAAGAAGGAAAAGCTCAATTACTTCATCCTTACCTCTGTGACATCAATAGTTAGAAGGAGATCTGTAACTGTCTGGGACCTGTCTGATGTGTTAAATGAGACTTGCATAGGATCTACTGTCTGCTTCTGGAAGTCCACATTCACCCTACATAATACGAATTTTTAATAAAATAAAAATCAAGTTTTACAAAGAAAACACATTTACATATGTGAAATTATCACTTGAACTATTCTAATATTTCTACAAGAAAAGAACATTTCAATAAAATACCTAAGCTAGAGATGACAAATTTGATTTCATCTCAAACATGAATTTCTGCTGGCTTTTTGAAGAGCTCTGGAAGGGGTACACATCCCAACAATTATATACTACCCTCCAGGTAGTATATAATTGTGAAGGCCAAGACTCTCAGAGAATATCTACTTTCAAGGTATTATCAAGATAAATAAATTATTAAATTTAGACTTTCAAGGTCTGAGATAAATTCTAAATCTCAGACCTGCAGTGTTTCCTAACTTGTGTTTTCAAATGTGCACCTTGACCTTTAGAAAACCATAAGAATCCATGCGTGGCTCAATGCTATGTTAGAAAACACACACATGATTTTCCAATAAACCCCAAAAATATCATTTTCCCTTAAAGGCAGTAAGATAGTAAATGCTAAACTTCTGGAATACAAAAGACGAATTTGACAGAAAATAAAAATTTCCTAATACTTTATTCTAAAATGAAGAGAAAGAATTATAAGAAAGATCTTGATCCAACTCTTTTCCCGATCTCCAGACCCATTTTTAATGAGTGACTCAAGCAATGAGTGACTCCCCGGGGTTCAATTACAAAAGTAAGCAGAGTCTGACCTCACTAGAGCAGGACAGGCCTTCTCTACATGAAGGACTGAACCCACTACACTCCCAAACTCTCAGAAACCAGAAGTCACACACTGGGTGAAACCAGATGGAACAGATTTCCCTTCCTCCACCAACTCCTCAGATTCCTGTTAAGTTCCTCCCAGAACTGAAAACTCTACAATTAAGAAATAATAAATGAGACTTCCCACATATGTGACTATGGGGATATGGCCAAAAGGCAAGCACTCTGTCACAAACACCATGGGTGACTCAGTTTGGTCCAAGAGGAGAAGATCCACCAGGGTGATGACAGCTGCATGCAGCAAGTGCTCCTGCCCTGGGCTGACCAGCCCTACAGACAGCCCTAGCCCTGTACCACTCTCTGGGCGGGAGGGAAAGATGCCATTTGGCAAGGAGGGGCAGCTTACACTGGTAAGCAACTAGGTGCTCCCAGCTGCATCTCCATTATGTCCCACTGACTGCTATGTTGAAGACAAAGAATATTCCACATTACTTAAAAAGAGAATTTGCAAAACAAAATGCATAATCCTATCTAGGAAGACAGGAAATTAACATTAGATTTAATCCCTACTATTTAACTAAAAATTACATCAATGATATCACTCAATCCTCTCAACAGCCTTACACCATAGGTATCATTTTTTTTTTTTTTTTTTTTTTGAGACGGAGTCTCACTCTGCCGCCCAGGGTGGAGTGCAGTGGTGTGATCTCAGCTCACTGCAACCTCTGCCTCCCAGGTTTAACTGATTTTCCTGCATCAGCCTCCCGCATAGCTAGGATTATAGGTGCCTGCCACCACACCCGGCTAATTTTTTTGTATTTTTAGTAGAGACGGGGTTTCACCATGTTGGCCAGACTGGTTTTGAACTCCTGACCTCAAGTGATCCTCCCGCCTCGGTCTCCCAAAGTGCAAGGATTACAGGCATGAGCCACCTCACCCGGCTGGTATCATTTCTATTGAACAGAAAAAAAACTGAGGTTCAGAGAGGTTAGGTAATGTGCCCAACTGCGCACAGTGAGGAGATGATGCAACCAGGATTCAACAGCAGCTCCACTCAACCACAAAGCCAGTGCTTTTTTTATTTATTTATTTATATATTTTTTTAAGACAGCGTCTTGTTCTGTCGCCCAGGCTGGAGTGCAGTGGTGCAATCTCAGCCGACTGTAACCTCCGCCTCCTGGGTTCAAGCAATTCTCCTGCCTCAGCCTCCCGAGTAGGTGGGATTAAAGGTGTGTGCCACCAAGCTCGGCTAATTTTTGTATTGTCAGTACAGACAGGGTTTCACCATGTTGGCAAGGCTGGTCTCAAACTCCTGGACTCAAGTGATCTGCCTGCCTCGGCCTCCCAAAGTGCTAGATTAGAGGTGTGAGCCACTGCATCCAGCCAAGCCAGTGCTTTTAACATAAGCTGAAGCGAGGTCAGATCAATAGTTATTTAAAAATAGTATCTGAAAATGTGAAAGCAGGTACAGCATGTCTGCCACCTCCCTCCTGAAAATACCTTGTGTTCCTGAGCTTTGAGACATTCACGCCTTGCACCTTCCCTTCAATTTCCTCTGCAGAATGAACGTTGAGTTCAAGTGAAACTTTTAGTTGAGACATCTTAATTGCCATATATACTGCAGGAAGGGTTTTAAATCTCTCTGTTGGATTTCGTGCAAATTCCACAAAGGCTCTGTTCCACAAATGTAAATTTAAAAATAAATTTATCAGGCATCTGATTAAAAACTGCATATTCATTTCTCTCAAGATTAGACAGAAATTCTGTCACATCTCTTCTCAAAATGCCAGTAACTCTTCAATCTATAATTAATCAATAACGTGTTAATTTCTCCAATGGAAATTATTAATTTAAGAGAAATAAAAGTTATAATGACATATCATTAAACCAAAACCAAGTATCATCCTTGTATAATATAATGCAGAATAAATACTAAAGTCACATGGAATTTGGGGCAAAGAAATCTTACTTCATAATTACTTTCATAGTTGCAAAAGAATTTTCATGATTATAACAGAATGTCTTTCTTTACTATCATAAAATAAAACAGATACAGAAAACCACATAAATGTATAGCTCAGTGATCTTTGTAATTCCCCTTCAAAAAAACCATTAATTTATTTTTATTTATTTATTTTTTTGAGATGGAGTCTCGCTCTGTCACCAGTACAGGGGTGTCATCTTGGCTCACTGCAACCTTCGCCTCCCAGATTCAAGAGATTCTCCTGCTTCAGCCTCCTGAGTAGCTGGGACTACAAGCGTGTGCCACCACGTCCAGCTAATTTTTGTATTTTTAGTAGAGATGGGGTTTCACCATGTTGGCCAGGATGGTCTCGATCTCCTTACCTCATGATCTGCCCATCTCAGCCTCCCAAAGTGCTGAGATTACAGGCCTGAGCCACAGCGCCTGGGCCAAAACCATTAAACTGATTGCCAAGTGATATGGTTTAGATCTGTGTCCCTGCCCAAATCTCATGTCGAATTGTAATCCCCAATATTGGAGGAGGGGCCTGGTGGGAGGTGACCGGATCGTGAGTGCGATTTCTCCCTTGCTGTTCTTGTGATAGTGAGTTCTCACGAGATCTGGTTATTTACAAGTGTGTAGCACCTCCCCTTTGCTCTCTTCCTTTCACTCCAGCCATGTAAGAAATGCCAGCTTCCCTTCGCCTTTCACCATGATTGTAAGTTTCCTGAGGCCTCCCCAGAAGCAGCAGCCTATACAGCCTGCGGAACCATGAGCCAATTAAACCTATTTTCTTTATAAATTACCCAGTTTTCAGGTATTTCTTTATAGCACTGCGAGAACAGAATAAAACACCAAGTAATGTTGATAAACGCCCTCACTTGCCCCAGCCCATATTTCGGTGTCCCATTCCAGCCCCTCTCTGGGGCATGAGCAGCAGGCATGGAGCAAAAGGTGCCTGCTGGACGTGCCAGGCAGAAGGAAGACAGCATCAAGTTTACCTTGCTATGCATGCATGTTCTAATGCCCCTGGGTCCCCACATCATCACAGAGCCACAAAAACAGACCTGGGCCCCTTCCTCTACGATAAAAATCGTCCTGTAATGAGCTCTCTCCTGGAAATGTACACCTTGAGTAGTTTGGAAAGACACCCAGCAGGGGAGGTGTGTGGAGCAGGTACATGAATCGACCCTGACTCGCTCTGCCTCCTCCACTCTCCTTCACGCCCGATCCTCTTCACTCATAAATGTATGCATTTTCCTTCCACCCACTGCCTGATTCATGCCCTTCTGCTTTATCTCCCTTCTTTAGAGTCTCTCCTAAGACTCCGTAGAAGTAATTTTAAACTCCAGACCTCAGCGTCTTCTCCTCGAAGCTGCATCCTCCCCAGCACCCAGGCTGGAAAGCCGGATGCTCTTGGGCTCCTCTCTCTTCTTTGCCCTCCACACGCAATCACCAGCCAAATCCAAGACATCCTCCTTCCCATCTGTTGGCTTCTTTTCATGTCAAACACCACCATACTGGCTCCACATCTCAGTACCTCTGCTTTGGACTACTGCAAAGACTCCAGGCCGGCTTCTTCTCCTCGTCTTGACCTTCTGCTTATCCCTGAGTAAGTTCCATAAAACACAGTTCTGGACAGAACACTCAAAGGTCTCCAAGTGCCCACCTAGTCATGTTCACACTCATCGGTCTGCCAGAAGACTGTCCCAAAGTCAGCACCTGACCTCCACAAAACAGACTCCATCTGACACAGAGCAGCTCTGCCCAAACGGCTACCAGCTATGTGTGCACAGTCTCAGCTTTCCCCCATCAAGATCAGCTCATGCCTGCCTCCTGCTGGAAAACCACCCTGACCCTACTGCACCACCTCTGCACTGGCCACTGCACCAGCCCGAGGGCCTCACAACCCTCCAGCATCCACCCGAGGAAGTCTCAAATTAATGTTACTGCTCTAATATTGGGCCTCAGATAGAATGTCTTCTTCTGACCTTCTGGGCCTCTCCCATGACTTCTCACAGCAGGCAAATATCTGTGAAACTAATTTGACTCTCCACTCCTACCACGAAGTTGAAAGCTTCTTATGGGAGAACATGATATGCCCAGGTACCACCTGTGCCCATCTGCCCATGCGCCCTTGGCACCTCACAGAGTCTACACGAAGTCACCCCTGCTCTATGCCAAAAGAAATACAGTTCTTATTCTTTGAATCACTATATCTTCCTTTGCCTTTAAATACTTGAATCCCAAGAACTGGTACTGGTACAGAAAGAATACTGTTACTTCCCCCAAAAAATTGGTATGACATTTGTATTATGACTTGAGAGCTGGAAATATGAGGAATGCAAAAGATATAAACACCTATAAAAAAGGTCCCAGGCAATGGGAGGCGGAGGTTGCAGTGAGCCGAGATTGTGCCACTGCACTCCAGCCTGATGACAGAGCAAGACTCTGTCTCAAAAATAAATAAATAAAAATAATAAAACAAAAAAAAAAGTCCCAGGCAAGAAGAACAGGAAACAAACACAGAACCCGATCCAGTCTTAAAGGTGAGTGAACAAAGATGCTGCAATCTTATGGGAGCCAAGACTTCTGACCACTCAAATCAGTCAAAGGAGCATCCATGCAGAACTGGAACCTCACCCAGGTAAGCAGACGCACAATATTCAGGAATGAGTTTAGCTGTGTGATTCCAGCTTTAAGTAAGTTACTTTATATATGTGACTAAGAATCTTACTATAATTTACATCAGAATATTTAAGACAACTTCAGACACTACAAGTTTAATTAATTCTCTAAGAGTTGTTAAAAGCACTTAGAAAGGTTTTGCTTGTTAGGGAGTTGTGCGTTTGCCTCATGAGGAATTTACGGGCCTACAAAGAAAATCAATATATTAATCATAGAAATGGAACTTAAAATGCCAGAGGGAATTACCCCCAAATTGAAAATGGACTTAATGTTCAACTTGAGTGAACTGGACATTAAAGAAAAAGTGTTTGTTCTTATTTACAAAGCTTTGTCAAGTTAAATAAAAATGTCTACAACATTCACAGAACACTGGAAAAAATTTCTAACTTTAAAAATTAAAAATCCTACTTTAGGCTTTTTGGTACATAAACATTTCCTGTTAGAAATAAAAACTCAGTGATGCTCCAAAACACACCATTGGTTCCTTACATGCAGTAAGTAGAGCCAAATTGAGTTTTTACAATGTTTGCCTTCCAAAAATCTTCAAAACATATCTGCTTTAGACAACTATAAGCAGATACACTCTATTTTGGGGCATCTTCATGGCCCACAAAATAACTCTTACTAATGACTCACTGAGAAAATCTAGGACAAGTGCGTGAAAGTGAAGATCACTTTAAGAGAATCTGCCTTAGCATCACACTGAGTTACTGAGCCTTCTTGGAGTGACCACACTTGACCACTAACCAGCAGCTTAGTTCCTGTAGGAGGTCACTTAGCAGAAAGGGAAGATAAATTGCTTCTGACCATAAGAGGAACCAAAGCTACATTCTGAAAGCCAGCTGCAGCAGCCCATAAGAGGACCCATTTCCATGGGCACTCCGTTTTAAGAATCAGCATCTGGAAATATTTGAATCTTTATGCCTCCTTCATAATTGCAGTTGATTACAAAAATATACTTACTTTGCACCATCAAATACAATGGATTTGACTTGACCACACTGTCTAAAGAGAGACTGTAGTTGTTTATAGTAAAGAAATCCATACGGAGGAATGTGCTTCAACTGTAAAATATAATACAAAATCAGAGCAGATTACTAGAGCTAACAAAACAGTTTCAACATTCACAAGCTCAAAGCTGCTGCACAGTTTTAGTTTCTAAAAACATAGTTTACTATCTTTAACCATAATATACAAACTCTACAGATCAGTGCATTTAATGACTTTTAAATTCTAACTAAGTTCTACAATAAATATGTTAAATAAAGGCTAATTCTACCCATTAAAATGGTGTAAGTCTAATACAGCAAAATTAAAATTTGTTTACTTGTTTTCCCTTACAATAATCAAGCTTACTAAATACTTCTTTTCAAAACATATTTCTACAGAAGGAATAATGGGAATGTAAATTTTAAAGGAAAATGTCTAACTAATGAGAGGAGTATGTATTTCCTCATCACCACGGTGGAAGGACCAAATAGCACATGATCAAATTGGCAGTGACTTTTAATGTATAAACTCTCAAGACACCATGCTGGGTTTCTGCAAAGCACTCCATACTTTCTTCTGGACCAGGACAACTCCTGTGCCACCCCAGCTCTGCACAGGGCTCCGTGACAGAAGTGACGGCATGAGCTAGGTCTCAGATCCAGTTAGATCCTGTCTCTTCGCTCCCTGAATCCGCATGTCTCCTTAGGCAAGTTACAGAGCTGCCCTGAGACCCAACTACCACATCATGAAATAAGAATGACATGAGAAATCCCCAACTCAAAGGGTGGAGTGAGGCTCAGAGAAAAATAAAAAGTACCTAACACACAGCCTCTCAAGTGCTAAGTAAAGCCAGCTATTACTGAGCTTTCATGATGTACACACTAGGTAATTTTGGGTCCCCAGACTAGGCTCTCTGTGGTCGAGGGATGCAGGCACAGCTGCTGGACGTCTGAGGAAGGGACCTATAGAACCCTCCCCATTGCGCACAGCTGAGGGAAGAAAACCATGAAGGGGCAGAGGGGTGAGAGACGAAGCCAAGCAAAGAGCTTAGTCAAACCTGATGGCTAGCAAGAGCACAGGGGCCGATCAAATGATCCTCAGTAGCTATAAAAAATTAATGACTTCCTTTTAAAGTCCCTTCCACAGGTATCAAGTGTATCTCAGCTGCCTCTCTCATCTCCAGAGCACCAGCTCCTTTTGGTGCTCATCAAAGATCTCTAGTTGTAATCTCAAGTCATCTGTGCCCTTTCCTTATGAGCTATTTATTTCCTCAGGATTAACAGTGGTGTAACAATAACAAGGATAAAATCTGGCAATGACTGAGCCCTTATGATGTGACACGAAGGAACTTCAAGTGCTTCTCACCGCCCCCTTATCAGATACAGGCACATACTGGAACCAAGTGATCCAAAACAGTCCAGTCACAGATGCTTTCTTCCAGTGTGAGTCTCCCTGCTGCTGGGCTTTAAACAACTGCGTTGCAAATGCTGATTCAATGGTCAGGGCCTGTGGCTGATCATTAGATATGCCCAAAGTACACACTACTTGAATGCTGATTTCTAGGGCATACTTTCTAGCTCAGATCTCGCAGGGCCCTCAGATCTGAATTTCAACAAATATAAATAAAATGAGCACTCTCTAGGTGGTTCTGTTGGGCATCCAGGTCAGAGGATCACTGGCTTAAGCCACAGCACTCAGCTGCCAACCAGTAACATTTTATTTTGTATGAAATGAAGTTGTTCTTAAACTTGTAAGTGCCTTAAATCCTTCAAAATAGCACATGATCAAATCAGCATTGACCTTGAACGTATAAACTCTCAAGGCTTCCTTATAAGGCCAGGTCTGTAAAGGGAGGCAAGAGACTGAGGGACAAGTAGATATACCTGAAAAGGCCAAACAAGCCTAATATTCACTCCAGGGGAAAATTCACTTAGGACTCACAAAAATAGAAACAATTAGAAAACAAAAACGTTCTGCCTCACCACACCCCAGAGAGGATGGCCTGCCCCCAGCACCTACCACGACAGTTGTCTTGGGGTCCTTGCCAGCCAGCTCCTTCACTGCCATCTCCTCATCCGGCTGTCCAAAAGTAAAGTAATTAGGATAGAAAGCACCTGCCAATACCATCTGAAAAAGAAATTTATTTTCATGAAGTAACAGCATTGTTTTATCAGTTATTCTCACCAATATACTAATCTCAACCCAGCATGATATGACATCTATAAATGTAAAAGATGGTTATCGTTTGTATGGAAAACTAGACCTTTCACCAACCAAGCAGAAAGTCACAATTCTGGTAATTTCATCTAACAGAAACACTAAAAAATAAACACTTTTTTCACCTAACAGAAACATCTTTCTTCAAAAGAGCTTGAGTACTTCTCAAAATGAGGCTTGGGAAACAGTGGCAAGTTGAACAAGGACACAAACCATCCAAAACACAAAGCCCCAGGGCTGGCCAACTTTCTCCACTTCTCCCCACACACATCTATGTACAAGGTACTCTCAGATGTTCAGATAAAACTCCAGTTGGAGCACTCAGACTTAGGGCAGCAGGCTGGCGTCCACTATTCACCTCTGCCAAGAGTCCTTCTTCAATAAAAATATACCAGTTTGAAACACACCCACCAAAGACTCCCCCAGCCTTAGAGCAATTTTACATCCAGGAAAACACTCGCACATTTCCAGCACACCCAGTTTATAGGCATCTACCTCAAACCCGATTCTGTATGCATCAGCCAACCCTTCTAGGAAACCCTACAGCAGAGGCAGTCTCCACTGGCCAGGACACACTTCCCACTCGCTACATTCCATCTCACTACTAGTAATTTGAATCCACGGCCTCCAAAGTTAAAATAATATTTTCAGTGTAGGGGAATAGCTACACACACTGAACGATATAAAGAGCACTTCACTTTCTTAAAAGCTAGAACAAAAGGATCTCTCCTGAAGCAGTGATAAGACAGGTACTCCACAGAAACACTCCCCTGGAAATTAGAAATGGGTCTGAATCCATTAAATATTAATAAATAAACAATAAATACTCTCTAGGTGAATCATCAACTCAACAAATAATGCAAACTATTAAAGAAGAATGTTTCCTGGCTCCCAAACACAGCATGAACACTATGGACCTAAAATCTCCTTTGAGGTTTGGTTTGTATCAGAAAGCAGGAATAAGCAGTTTCTCAACCACAAGACCTTGTAAGCACAAAGAATCAGGAAAAAAAAATATCCAGAAAACTTCAGCACACCTGTAGGATGAATCGCTGCTTATATATATACTCTTGGTCCATGACAGGTTGCCGAGAATCAACATGCATGTTGAACTGTGAGATTCTAGTCTTCAATTCTTCATATAATTCAGCCACCTAAGAAAAATACATTGAAATCTGTTGTCTCAAAGGTACATATGTTACCAGAGCAGTGCAAACATTAGAAAATAAGTGCACGATGGGTAAAGTATAAACACATCTATAGAATGAAACACTGCAGCTAATTAAGAATCATCTTTTGGCTGTGCGTGGTGACTCACGCCTCTAATCCCAGCACTTTGGGAGGCCAAGGTTGGGAGATCACTTGAACTCAGGAGTTTGAAACCAGCCCCGGCAACATGGCGAAACCCATTAGCTGGGCGTGGTGGCGCACACCTGTAGTCCCAGCTACTCAGGAGGCTGAGATGGGAGGATCACCTGAGACTGGAGGGCAGAGGTTGCAGTGAGCCAAGATTGTGTCACTGTACTACAGCCTGGGTGGCAGAGTAAGATTCTGTCTCCAAAAAAAAAAAAAGGAAATAATCTTTCTAAAATTTTTATTATCTTTTTTTTTTTTGAGACAGTCTCGCTCTGTCGTCCAGGCTGGAGTGAAGTGGTGCAATCTCAGCTTGGTTCATTGCAAGCTCTGCCTCCCAGGTTCATGCCATTCTCCTGCTTCAGCTTCCTGAGTAGCTGGGACTACAGGCACCCACCACCACACCCGGCTAATTTTTTTGTATTTTTAGTAGAGACAGGGTTTCACCGTGTTAGCCAGGATGGTCTCAATCTCCTGACCTGATGATCTGCCTGCCTTGGCCCCCCAAGGTGCTGGGATGACAGACGTGAGCCACCGTGCCTGGCCTAAGATTTTTAGAGACAAGATCTTGCTATATTGCCCAGGCTAGACAGTGCAGTGGCTATTCACAGGCACAATCCCACACTGATCAGCACAGGAGTTTTGACCTGTTCCCTTTCCAACTCGGGCTAGTTCACCCCTCCTTAGGCAGTACAGTGGTCCCTGGCTCCCAAGAGGTTACCATATCAGTGTTGAGTTTAATGCAACACCCAATCGGCATGGCGCAGTACAGCCCAGAACTCTCATGCTCAAGTGATCCTCCTGCCTCAGCCTCCCAAACAACTGGCAATACAGGCGTGTGCCATCGTGCCTGGCAAGAATCATCTTCTTAGAAATTAATTAAGTAATGTTAAAGATGAACAATATAACACTTAGAGGAAATACCGGAATACAAAATCATACATGCTCCATGATCTGTTTATAAACACACATCCCTGAGATGGGAGCCAATGCAAACGCATAACTGTGCCCACCCAGAGGTCAGAATAGCAGAGAGCCTTGACCACGGCCTTGCTTTAGGTCCTTGAAACAAGTCCCAGCCTCTGCCACGAACAGGTACTGCTTTTGTGATTAAAAACAAAGTAAGTGACCTATGGCCAAATAGTCCCTCCAAACAGGAAAATAAAATCAATATCCAGTTGTAATAAAAACTGTTTCACACAAAATGTCAAACTTTAATGTACACATGTGAAAATACACAACTCCAAATACCTATGAACTGATCATAAACTAAGTCACCACAAAATTATCTCAATTACAAAAAGAATATGTCACAAGTGTGAACATAACTGGGGGAAAAAACAACTAAAAAGAATTGAAAGGACAGAAAATCTCAGCAGCCACTATCTCTGTGGAGGCAGGAAAAGCCTGGGACATGGGAAGCAAGGGAGAGTACACTCAGATGCTCGCCTCTGTGCCCCTGAGGGATGGAACTCTTTCATGTGACTGTAATCACATGTAACTGAACTAATTAAAATCCAAGACTATGCCACTCTCTATACTAAAATGCAATAAAATCAGAAATTAACAACAAAAAAGATATTTAAAAACATTTCAGGGCTGGGCATGGTGGTTCACACCTCTCAGAGCTTTGGGAGACTGAGGCAGGAGGATTGCTTGAGCACAGGAGTTTGAGGCTGCAGTGAGCTATGGTCATGCCACTGCACTCCAGTCTGGGAGACAAAGACCCTGTCTCTAAAAAATAAAAATAAACTCTTTAGTCAGAGAAGAAACCAATACTGAAAGAAATTATAGACAGGAATGTCAAAAATCAATGGGATGTGGTGGCTAAAGCTGCTCATAATAAAATTCATAGCTTTAAATGCTTTTAATTATAAAGACTGAAAATAATATTATTAATAATAAATACTAATTTCAGAAAGACTGAAGTAAACTAAAAATCACAGGAGAACTAAATTAACAGAAAAAAAAAAAAAAAAGCAATGATTTAGAATCCCCCACCTATTCCTTCCCTCCCAAAAAACATACCCAAGAAAACTGACAAATGAAACTAAGAGTAAGCTCTCTGAACATACAATAACACAAAGGAAACATCTTGCGGACTCTGCGGTAAAGGAGTAATCCAGCAGGCCTGGCGTCCAGACCATGCACATTCCAGAGAAAGGCTTGGTCCTGGCCCAGCTCCTGAACGGTCATTGCCAAGCCTCCAGGGACTCTTATGCTCCCTGATAAGAGTGTGTATGCTTACCTGGGGCCTTGGGCCACACAAAATAGTTTACGCTAGAATGTGATTTATGGTGGGGCCTTGGGCCATGAGGGTAACAGTTTCCTCTGGAGGGACTGAAGACTGAGTAACTAAAGTCAGTCACATGGGTACTCTAGGCCTACATAACCAGTGCTCAATAAAAACCCAGGACACCAAGCCTCAGGTGAGCTTCCTGGTTGCAATACTTCATGCCTGTCATCACATACTGTTGCTGAGAGAATTAATCACTGTCCATAAGACTCTACTGGGAAAGCACACCTGGTAGCCTGCACCTGGTCTCTCCAGGGCTCCTCCCATGCACTTTTTTTTTTTTTTTTACCTTTGCTGATTTTAATCCATATCCTTTGGCTAAAATAAATCATAAGCATAAGCATAACAGCTTTTCTACTTCTGTGAGTCCTTCCAGCCAATCAGTGAACCTGAGGATGGTCTTGGGGACTCCCTGAATATACAAATATAATCAAGAAACAATGAGAGTACACAAATACACAATAATAAGAACAAGAAAGGTGTTACCATTTGACATGAATTTGAAATTAAGAAAATTACGTGTAACTATACATCAATAAACTTCATGATCTGGATTAAACGGGTACCTGAATGAAAAAATGTAACTCATCAAAAATGACTCCAGAAGAATTAGAATCCAGAATGGATCAATAACTACCAGGGATATTGAAATTTTTTTTAAATTGATCCCTCAAAAAGGCACTAATCCCAAAGGTGTTTTTGAATGTGTTCTATCAAATATGTAAGAAATACATTTCTAGTTACTAAACTGTTGATTAAAATGGTTCCTGGGCACAGAAAGATGTTCATCCTACCAGGGTGGTATCAATAACAACATCTCACAGTGTTGTGCATGCATGAGTGTGCACACACATGCACACACACACACGTAAACCAGAGGCCAATTTCACTTATAAATATAGAGGCAAAAATTCTAGAGAAAATATTGGCAATCAGAACCGAGCAATGTTTTGGGAGAAAACATTACAAACAAGCAGAGTTTATTCTAAGAACACGTGGTTGGGTCAACAGTGGGAAATCCATCATGTATTCATGTATAAGTCATGCACCACATAGCAGTGTCACAGTTAACCATGGACACGTATAGAACTGTGGACCTATAAGACTGTAACAGAGCTAGAAAATTCCTGTTGCCTGATCACATCATAGCTGTTGTAGTGCAACACATTTACTCACGTGTCTGTGGTGATGCTGGTGTAAACAAACCTACTGTGCTGCCAATCATATGAAAGTCTAGCACATACAACACATACAGTACATTTCAGTTCACCCCTGAACAACACGGTGTTGAACAGCGAGGGCCCACTTATACGCAGGTTTTTCTCAACCAAATGTGGATCAAAAATACAGTATTCAAGGGATGCAGGCCCGAGTGTATGGAAGGCCGACTATTCACATGGGTTCCACAGGACCAACTGTAAGACATGAGTATTCATGAATTTTGGTATACAGGGGTCCTGAAACCAACCCTCCTGTGTATACACCAAGGGACGATTGTACTTGATATTGATAATAAATAACTATGTTACTGGCTTATGGAATTATCATACTATACCATCATTATTTCAGAGTATATACTCCGATTTACTTTTTTAAAAAATTAACTTCACGTCTTGAAAGAAGCAGCCAAAAAAAACAGGAAACAAACAAACAAAGTTAATTGTAAAACAATCTCAGGCAGGTCCTTCAGGAGGCATCCAGGAGAAGGCACTGTTATACTGTAAGAGATGATAGCTCCATGTGTTACTGCCCCTGATGACTTTCCAGTGGACAAGATGTGGAGGTGGAAGACAGTGATATTGATGATCCTGACTCTGTGTGCGCCTAAGCTAATGTGTATGTGTGTCTTAGTTTTTAACAAAAAAGTTTAACAAATAAAAATTATTTTTTAAAATAGATAAAACCAGTCTGGGCTACAAAGTGAGACCCTGTCTCTACAAAAATAAAAGAATAAAAAAAATTACGCCAGGCACGGTGGCTCACACCTGTAATCACAACACTTTGGGAGGCCAAGGCAGGCAGATCACAAGGTCAGGAGTTCAAGACCAGCCTGGCCAACAAGGTGAAACCCCGTCTCTACTAAAAATACAAAAAAGTAGCCGAGCGTGGTGACGCACACCTGTAATTCCAGCTACTCGGGAGGCTGAGGCAGGAGAATTGTTTGAACCCAGGAGGTGGAGGTTACAGTGAGCCGAGACTGTGCCATTGCACTCCACCCTGGGTACCAGGGCAAGACTCAATCTCAAAAAAGAAAGAAAAAAACAAATTAGGAGTGGTGACATATGCCTGTAGTTCCAGCTACTGCAGAGGCTGAGGCAGGAGAATTCCTTGAGCTCAGGAAGTCAAGGCTTCTAAAACCAAATAAATAAGGAAATAGATAAAAACTTATAGAATAAGGATATAAAGAATGAAAATATTTTCGCATAGCTGTACAATGTGTTTTAAGCTAAGTGTTAATATAAGAGCCAAAAAATTTTTTTAATTAAAAAGTTTATCAAGTTAAAAAAGTTATATTAAGCTACAATTAATTTTTTTTAAAATTTTTATGAACTTAGTGTAGCCCAAGTCTGCAGTGTTTATAGTCTACAGTCATGTGCACTGGTGTCCTGGGCCTTCACATTCCCTCACTGCCCACCCACTGACTCACCCAGAGCCACTTCCAGTCCTGAAAGCTCCATTCACGGTAAGCTCCCTATATTGGTATGCCATTTTTATCTTTTATACCAGTGATCCCTAACCTTTTTAGCACCAAGGACCAGTTTCATGAAAGACAATTTTCCCACAGGCCAGAGCAGGTGGGGATGGTTTCAGGATGAAACTGTTCCACCTGAGATCTGGCATTAGTCATATTCTCAAAAGGAGAATATGGCCCAGGTGTTGGGAAACCCTGTTTTATAACCATATTTTTACTGCACCTTTTCTATGTTTAGTTATGTTTAGGTACAGAACTACTTACCATTTTGTTGTAATTGCCTACAGTGTTCAATACAGTCACATGCTTTACAGGTTTGCAGCCTAGAAGCCATAGGCTATGCTATACAGCCTAGGCGTGTAGTGGGCCATACCATCTAGGTCTAAGTAAGTATGTTCTATGCTGTTTGCACAAGGATAAAACCATGTAATTACTCATTTCTCAGAATGTATTCCTCTCATTAAGCAATGCAAGATTGTATCAGTAGGTTAAAAATTAAAACACCATATGTTTATCTTTTTGTTTTTCAAGACAGGCTCTCACTCTGTCACCCAGGCTAGAATATATTGGTGCGATCATGGCTCACTAAAGCCTCTGCCTCCCAGGCTCATGCAAATCTCTCACCTCAGCTTCCCCAGAAGCTGGGTCTACAGGTGTGAGCCACCACACCCAATCTGTTTATCCCGACATATACTGAAAAGACATACAACAAGATTACACAACCATTCCTCATTAAACTATATATAGAGAAAATATGCTCCTTAACTTGAAAAGGAGTATTTATTAGAAACCCAAGTAGTTCTACTGAAAGGTGAAAACACAAGAGACACTCCTACTAAAGTTGGAAACAGGCAGGAAACACACTTCTTGGAATACTCATTACTACCCAAGTACTTAATAAATATCGTTGTTACTTAATAAATATTTCATAAGTCAACTTTATTTGCATCCATTTGGTCAAAAAACTTAACTTACCTCTCTAATTCTCTTGATTTGAATGTAATTTAACCGTCCCCAATTAAGTTCATCCTTTAAATATATAAAAGCAGAATACTCGATATTAAGGTAATAAATTAGAGCTGAATTTAGCTACTTTAATACATATTTCATCCAAAAATTTAATGATAAATGTAAATTACTGAGCTACTCAAGTTGACCGTGGCACTCCCTCTCCAGGTACATCCAATTTTACATTGAAGCCAGAGAGCATGATACTCAACCATAAACACAATACAGAAACTCTTCTGAGTTCACCTGTCTCAAAAATTAAAGGTAGACATAACTTGATTATCTTGAAAAAAGATGTCTGACAAATTATATACCAACAAGAAAAATAATATAGCTGAGCCTTTAAAAGACTTTAAGCCAGGCACGGTAGCTCACGCCTGTAATCCCAGCACTTTGGGAGGCCGAGGCGGGCAGATCACGAGGTCAGGAGATCAAGACCATCCTAGCTAACACAGTGAAACCCCGTCTCTACTAAAAAAATACAAAAAAAGTAGCTGGGCATGGTGGTGGGCACCTGTGGTCCCAGCTGCTCGAGAGGCCGAGGCAGGAGAATGGCGTTAGCCCAGGAGGCAGAGCTTGCAGTGAGCCAATATCGCCCCACTGCACTCCAGCCTGGGCAACAGACCGAGACTCCGCCTCAAAAAAAAAAAAAAAAAAAAAAAGACTTTAAACAGCTAACTCATATATGTATTGGTAGAGATATATCTAAGTACAGCAAATCTCCACACAGAAACAGCAGACCTGTAAACAGTCTGTTGAACCAAATAAGTTTAGAAGAACAGCAAAGCCTGACCAAAAAAAAGAATAAAATGGAGGGTAACAGATTACATTTCTTTTAAGCCTGTTATCTAAAAGAGCTGAAAACAGAAACAGCAGAAACATGGCTCTCAATTTTGAACTGACATGTCCAACCCAGTGCCCACAGCTATAAAATACAGCCAAACAGGCTGCAGACACCATGGCAAGATCAGTACAATGTGGAGCCGTGAAACAAGCAGCACAGCTCCAGCACAGGCCTGAGAGCAAGCGGCCTCCTGAGAAGCGATGGAAGCAAAAGGACCAGTCTGCGGAGATTATGGCCTGCCACTCTTAGGACAGCTGTGCGAGCACTGACAGTGACCTCGACTCCAGCCACAGGCGGCACCATCGTGATTCACGTGCTATGACTGTGCCAAGACAGAGTCCTTCTCTCATCACTCCCAGCCATCTAGAAAGCAGCAGGAAAGGGCTCACCAACCTTCGGGTACCGCAGCTCCCCTCTCTGTCTGCAAGCCTTCCATGTCTGAAAATAAAGGATCCAAAGTTTCAAAATAATGTGTTGGCTCACTGAATTTTTTTTAAGTACAATTTCAACAAACCTGAAAATTTACAACATAAAAATTTACAAATTTAATTTTTTCAATCAATTTCATAAAATTGGACTTCCATCTCACTCACTTCTTCCAGCACAGTTAATTTAACATTGGACACCAATAACCCTGATAATACTTTCACGAGATAAAACATTGTCTCTCTCTACCTCATACGTTTGTGGTACGAAAATGTACTAACAACCTGTGGTAGCTGCTTTCATGGTTTACACAACAGAAAACTTACTTTAAATGCCTCAACAAGTGCGATACAGTCACTCTTGCTACTGCCAGAGAAATTCACTTTGTTCCTATAAACAGATAACAGTGTCATTCAATACCATTAAAATACAGTGACACTTTAAAATATGAATGTTCAGTACCTATATCCATCGAGATGCTGCCGGAAAGGCATTGCAAAAAAATTCTTCAAAGAAAGAGCTGCCGCTAACCATAAAAAATAAACAAGAAGAATGTAAGATTGTGAGAGTGGTGTTACATAAACTTCCCATTATTTGTTCTCACACTTACCTATAATAAGACACTCATCTAGACATCCAAATACATGTCCAAGGACTACGAGTTTACCAAGTTGCTGATTTACAGGAAGTTGGGCTAAAACTCTTCCTAAAAAGGTCAATTCACCATCATGGGGGTTTTCATCTTCTCTCTGCCCACTCACTGCAAGTGCTCCAACCTTTATAAAACAAAATTAGTGTTATTAGCAAGCACTGATTTACACTTTTTCCCCTTAAGGTGGAGAGTCCAAAACAGGAAACGAAGACCAAATTTTGGTGAATAATGTTCTAAGTCAATTTATGAAAGGTTGATATGCTACCAAAAAAAACTTTTTTTAATTTTCCCTTGAAACTTAGAACACATTTTACTTTTTTTTTTTTTTTAAGTATGATCCTGGGAGGTAACACTAAAGGTCTTTCACAGAAGTCTACTCACCTCACTCTTGAACAAATACGGCATGCACAATACTAAGTGAAGGATCTCCCAACTGTCACTGTCAACGAAACCTTACTGAACTATGTATGGGGAAAAACTTCCTTAACTTGACACAGTGTATTTCCTAGAAACCCAAGGAGATATCATATTTAAAGGCAGCCAAGTGTGGTGGCTCACACCTCAGTCTCAGCTACTTGGGAGGCCATAGTGGGAGGGTCACTTGAGCCCAGAGTTTGAGGCTTCAGTAAGCCATGATTGCATCACTGCACTCCAGCCTAGGCAACAGAGCAAGACCCAGTTAATCAATCAATCAATCATAAAAAGAAGGTAAAACACCAGAGGCATCCTCAACTTCGAAGGTCAGAAGCAGAACATCCACAGCCCCAGCACAGTATGTACACTAGGATACAGCTTGTACCAAGGCCTCGGTTACAAGTTCAAAGAGCAGAGTATGAGTCAGGTGTGCAATCAAAGAATCCCAAGTAGGAAGAGCAGGGTTTCCAGGAATGGATGAAGAAAGCCAGAAGGAGGCTGAGGAACAGAGTTAGCGGGAAAGTGAGGCAGGAGGAACAGAGTTAGCGGGAAAGTGAGGCGTAGACTGAGGGAGCCACAGTAGAACACAGCTCTACAGATGCCAACAGTACTAACCATCAGGCAGTCCTACCTCCTTTAGTAGAAGGATGGTGCGCTCAATGTCACTCAGACCAGGCGGGGAAAGGGCAGTGGCCAGCAGAGCTCTCGGCTCACCCATGTCGAGTAATTTCACTTTCAAGATCGTGCTTCCTAATGGACAACGCTGAAAAGAACCAAGCCTGAGATTAGAAATAATAACATAACTAAATCAGTTAGCCAATTCACATAACCAGTGCTTCAGAGGGAAAGAGGAGAGAAGGAGAGGAGAGAAGAAAGAAAAATGGAGAAGACTGAGGGAGGGAGAGAAGAGAAGGGAGAGAGAAGGAGAAAGAACAGGAGAGAAAAAGATGGAGAAATAAAAAGATGGAGAGAGAGAAGGAAGAAAAAAGAAGGAAAAGAGGGACTGAAAAGTGGGAGAGCAAGAAAGCAGAGAGAGGGAAAGAAGAAAAAAGAGAAGGAGGACAAAGGGAGGGGAGAGACACAGAAAAGAGGAAGGAAAAAAAGCTGATCCCACAATTACTCATTATAAAGGGACATAGAAAACAGCAGCATTTGAAGACAATTCTATTATAGAGCCCACAGATACCAGAAAACATCCTCTCATTAAAACTGTCAAATGTGGGTAACACCCTAGACAGTAGCCTGACGCATAATCAATAGTGAGCCCGGATTGTGAGTGAGGGGGAGTGTGGCAAGACAAGGATTTTTCTGGAATCAAAATTAGATGACATTAGAAATTATATTACTTAGACTATTTGGCAAAACTATCTATAAAAAATTAACTTTGGGAGGCCAAGGCAGGCGGATCACGAGGTCAGGAGTTCGAGATCAGTCTGGCCAACATAGTGAAACTCCGTCTCTACTATAAATACAAAAAATTAGCTGGGCGTGGTGGTGTGTGCCTGTAATCCCAGCTACTTGGGAGGCCGAGGCAGGAGAATCACGTGAACCCGGAAGGCAGATTGCAGTGAGCCAAGATCATGCCACTGCACTCCAGCCCAGGCGACAGTGCAAGACTCCGTCTCATAAATAAATAAATAAATAAATAAACTTTGACAATGACCAAAGTGAATTACCAACATCTCAGGAACAACATGATCAGGGATGGAGTTGTCCCAGAAATCCTTGTGTACCAGCCGGTAACAGTACCCTCTAGACACTCGTCCAGCACGGCCTTCAAAGGAGAGATGTGCAAACAGCGTTTGGCATTAATTACTTTAACATCAGCATGAAGATATCTTTTTAAACAGTCATTAAATATTACGCAAAGCCTTAAGTGTCTTCTACCAGACTATGTCAGTAAAAACTTTAGAATACGTTAGGTGTATTCTTAATAAGTTATTATTTTAAACATTATTCTAAATAAGAATGACTATCCTAAAAAATTAGAATAAATAGAACAAGACTAAATGCTGACTTCTATTCAGTGACCAATATTATAAAATCCAATGCATACTCCTGAAGAAAACAACCTTGTCCCAATATGCAACAGAAACCAAGTACGCCCTTCTTGAAAATGCACAGTACATAACAGAAAGTCACGAGGTTGGCGACAGGCCCTACGATGCCATCGAGGAGCTGTCTCAGCACCCTGTGCTTCCCACAGCTCCTTGCCCCACTGCAAAGCACCCTCCCAGCTGTCAGCCACACCGCATTACGTGACCGAGTGAAGATCAAGCAGAAGGTTCAGAACCAAGGTTGGCCCACGGAGACCATGACATAAACTGTTACTCTCTTGTGACTCTATCACCTATGAAGTAGCAACTCTTTTATCCTAACACGTAATAAAATTGTCCAAGGAGAGAGAGTGAAGGGAGGGGTAGGAGGGAGTCTTAAAATGCAGCTTTAAAAGAAATGGGGCAACCCAAAAAGCATTCTTTCCCCACCTATGGGGATCTGGATCCTAACAAACGATATCTATCTAGAAGGGTGAAGGCCTCTTGGCAATGTTTTAACCTATGATGTAGGTCAAGAGGGGTGAACCAATGTTTTGTTTCTGACTGATTATGGATTAACAAGGGTACTATTAAATTTTTTTATCTATATCTACCCTTTGTCTTTTGTTTATTAAGGCATAAGATAGATGCTAAAACAGACGTTGTTTTTTTCTCCTATTAATAAAAACAAAAAATCCCAACACAAAGAGGTCCCCGCTACTCTAACCCATATAAAAAAATAACTTAAAGTCCTTGTTCTCACCTGACAAAACTCACTGTCTCAATCTCTTCCCAGGGAGATCTGAGACCAAATAAACACATTTACAATGGTGACAAAGTGACATCAATGCCTAAGGTTTTGGTCAACCTCTTAATCTTGACAGGTTGACCAAAGGGGAAAATTGTTAAATTAAGTTTAGCCTACACCTGTAATCCCAGCACTTTGGGAGGCCAAGGCGGGCAGATCACGAGGTCAAGAGATGGAGACCATCCTGGCCAACACGGTGAAACCCTGTCTACTAAAAATACAAAAATTAGACAGGCATGGGGGTGTGCACCTGCAGTCCCAGCTACTTGGGAGGCTGAAGCGGAGAACTGCTTGAACCTGGGAGGCGGAGATTGCAGGGAGCCAAGATCACACCACTGCACTCCAGCCTGGCAACAGATCAAGACTCTGTCTCAAAAAAAAAAAAAAAAAAAAAAAAAAAAAGAAAAAGAAAAAAGGGTAGCCTAAAGATGCCTCCTTACATATTTTAAGTTCAGCCTAAACGTCTCTCTGCATATAGTAAACTATAACCTAACTAAATATGTAAAAAGACTATAACCCACTCTTATGCCAATCACCGGGTTTCAGCCAATCAAAGGCAACCAACTGCTCAAACCACATTCAAAGAGGACCAATGCCCAGGTGTAGTCAATTCGGCCATTTCTGTACCTCACTTCCGTTTTCTACACGTCACTTTCCTTTTTCTGTTCATAAATCTTCCTTGACCATACAACAGCACCAGAGTCTCTCTAAACCTCTTCCAGTTCAGGGGCAGACCAATTTGCAAACTGTTCTTTAAAACTCTGTTAAATTTAATTTGTCTAAAATTTTTTCTTTTTTTTTTTTTCAAAACAGAATCTCATTCTGTCACCCAGGCTGGAGTGCAGTGGCGCAATCACGGCTTAACTGCATCAACCTCCCAGGCTCAATCTACCCTCCCATCTCACCCTACTGAGTAGCTGGGAGTACAGGCACATGCCATCACGGTTGGCTAATTTTTGTATTTTTTATAGAGATAGGGTTTTGCCATGTTGCCCAAGCTGATCTCAAACTCCTGGGCTCAAGCAATCTGCCCACCTCACCCTCCCAAAGTGCTGGGATTACAGGCATGAGCCACTGTGTCTGGCCAAAATTTTTCTTTTAACAGTGGTGCTGGCAAAGATACGGAAAAAATAGATCTCACACATTGCTCACGGAATGTAAAATGACACAGCCACCATGGAAAGAGTTTACAGTAGTTCCTTATAAAACTAAACATAGGCCGGGCACAGTGGCTTATGCCTGTAATCCCAGCACTTTGGGAGGCCGAGGCAGGCAGATCACGAGGTCAAGACATGGAGACCATCCTGGCCAACATGGTGAAACCCCATCTCTACTAAAAATACAAAATTAGCTGGGCGTGGTGGGGCACGCCTGTAGTCCCAGCTACTTGGGAGGCTGAGGCAGGAGAAGTGCTTAAATCCAGAACGTGAAGGTTGCAGTGAGCCGAAATCACGCCGTTGCACTCCAGCCCAGTGACAGAGTGAGACTCCGTCTCAAAACAAAACGAAAGAAACTAAACATAGATTTACCACATGACCCAGTAACTATATTTCTGGGTTTTTATACCAGAGAAATGAAAAATTATGGCCACACAAAAACCTGTACATGAATATTCACAGCTGTTTTATTCACACGGCAAGAACTGGAAAAACCTCAAATGTCCTTAAACAGGTAATGTTCAGTGGAGAACTACTTAGTAATAAAAAGGAATGAGCCACTGATACGTGCAGCTTGTATTGGCTTAGATGGCTCCTAAGAACACTATGGTAAGTGGAAAAAGCTAATTTCAAAAGATCACATACTGTATGATTCCATTTATCTAACATCCTGGAAATTACAAAGCTGCAGAGATGAAGACAGGTCACGTTGACAGGCAGAGTGTTAGGGGCAGGTATGGCTGCAAGGGGGCAGCACAGGGCCACCCCTGCATAGCAGTGGGACAGGACAGTTCTGTGTTCTGATCATAGTAGTGGTTACACAAACTTACACACGGGATCAAACTGCACAGAACCACAAACAGTACAGGTAAAACTGTGAAACAAGGTGTATAGTCTAACAGTGTTACACTATGTCAATTTCCTGGTTGACTGTACTTATAAAGATGTCCTACTCCAGGGGAAGATAAGAGAAGGATTCAAAGGATTCTATGTACTATTTTTGCAATATCTTGTAAAGGAAGAAATTTTATAATAAATATCTAATTATAGAAGTTTTGAATATACAAAAAGGTAGATAAAACTCCTATAATCCCAAGACTGACCCAAAGATAATCACTTTTAACATTTTTGTATATTTATTTCTGGTCATTTTTTATTGAGGTTTGTTTTTTGTTTTTTTTTTGAGACAGTCTTGCTCTGTTGCCCAGGCTGGAGTGCAGTGGCATGATCTAGCCTCACTGCAACCTCCACCTCCCAGGTTCAAGCAATTCTCGTACCTCAGCCTCCCAAGTAGTTGAGATTACAAGTCCGTGCCACTACACTCAGCAAATTTTTGTATTTTTAGTAGAGACAAGGTTTCACCATGTTGGCCAGGCTGGTCTCGAACTCCTGACCTCAAATGATCCACCGGCCTCAGCCTCCCGAAATGCTGGGATTACAGGCACAAGCCACCGCACCCAGCTATTTCTAGTCATTTTTTAAGCATAAGTTTTTTAGGAAGTTTGAGGGGGAAGGTGATTAAACATAGTGAGGTGATTACAGTTTAATATCCTTTTTTCTCTTAACTTTATAACAATACTTAAGTTTTTTCCAAAGTGATGAGAACCTCTGTGACTTTTTTTTTTTTTTTTTTTTTTTTTTTTTTTTGAGATGGGGCGCTCACTCTGTCACCTAGGCTGGAGTACAGTGTGTGCGATCTCGGCTCACTTCAACCTCCACCTCCCAGGCTCAAGTGATCCTCCCACTTCACCCTCCTGAGTAGCTGGGACCACAGGTATGAGCCACCACACCCAGCTAATTTTTTGTGTTTTTGGTAGAGACAGAGTTTTGCCATGTTGTCCAGGCTGGTCTCGAACTCCTAAGCTCAGGCATCTACCCGCCTCGGCCTCCCAAAGGCTGGGATTACAGGTGTAAGTCACCGCGCCTGGCCTCTGTGACCCTATTTTAATGTCTGCTTAGTCATTCTCTTAACCCCTCTCTAGGCAAGTCATTTCAGGAGAGGTGATATAACAAAAAGGTTAAGAATGTAGACCAAAGCCAGATTTCTAGGTTCAAACCTCATTTCCACCACTTCCTACTATAACCTTGAGCAAGTTACTATTTCTGTGCCTCTCAGCTGCTTCACTAAGAAATGGGAAATCTCAATTAACACAACATGTACGTTACCTCACAGGGTTGTTAGGAAGATTAAATGAGTTAATAAATACTTAGAAGAATGTCTGGCATATGGTAAATATTCAATCAATGTTGCCTTTATTATTTTGGGGGGTCTATTTAGTATTTTAGTATTCTTGAAATGGGCTTTTATCTACCCTTCCCAAAAGGTTCTCTAAAAAACAAACAAAAAAATAAGCCACTTCTCAGTCTGCACTGAGAATGCTGTCCTGTAAAATCAGTTCTTGCCACAGGTGATCTTAACCTGTCCCAGGTATGTCATGAATATACCTCCACTGTGGTTGAAGCATCCCAAGACCCCAAAAGTGACCCCACACACCCTCATCTCTGCCCAGTGATACGTGTGGCTGATGCAGCAAATCCAGAACTCTCTGCGGAACCACTAGGAAAACTAACCCTAGGAAGATCAAAGCTAAACAGAAATCAAATCATCAAAAATTACTGAAGTGATCCACTTGGTTTCCATAGTTCTTCACCAATAATTTTTTAATTTAACTTTAAGAAAAAAACATAGTGTCAGGATGATGGGGTTTATCCATTATGTACAAAGACCTCATACATTAGAAGAGAGGAGAAGCATGGATTTAAATGGACACTCTGACAATATGAGAAGCCATTGCTAAAAACTTAAAACTGGTTCCAAGAAAGGAAATATCTGAGTAAAAAGTGCAAAAAATGAATTTTTTAGAAAAGCACCTGAATGGCCGGGCACGGTGGCTCACGCCTGTAATCCCAGCACTTTGGGAGGCTGAAGTGGGCGGATTACGAAGTCAGGAGATCAAGACCATCCTGGCTAACATGGCGAAACCCCGTCTCTACTAAAAAATACAAAAAATTAGCCAGGCGTGGTGGCCGGCGCCTGTAGTCCCAGCAACTCGGGAGGCTGAGACAGGAGAATGTCAAGAACACGGGAGGTGGAGCTTGCAGTGAGCTGAGATCACACCGCTGCACTCCAGCCTGGGCAACAGAGCAAAACTCCATCTCGGAGGAAAAAAAAAAAAAAAAAGCACCTGAATGTGCCACTGTGTCACCAATGACTCATTACTGTGCCACCAATGACTCATTACTGTGCTTTAACACAAATGTCTTACCTTTTCTCTGATTACAGCTGGTTTTAGAGGCCCAACTCAATCGCAGACTCTGATAATTTGTATCTTCATCACAGACCAAAGTTCTAGTCAAACAAAAATCTATAACTGCCATTTAAAAAAAAAGACTGTAAATACCATGCTAATAAGAGATTATTGCATAATAAATCACAATGCATAGTGATAAAGCCATTTGAAACATGCAGCCTTAAGAATTAGTGAACAGGCAGAAATGTTGGGCCACGCACCGACCACTCCTGCCCAGGATGGGGAGTTGGTGGTCACATCCTTTCTTGCTGAGTACGGGGAGTCTCTGGGTGTAAAGAATGCATAACCTGTAAGACCCAACGTGTCATAAGAAGGCCTACCTGGACTGCACCCGAAAGAGTAACGTTCTCCAAAAGAGCATCATTACAACAGCAGTACAGAAGAGCAGCTGATGCAAGGGACTGCCAGAATTCAAATCCCGCGTCTGTGCATGTGGGTGAATCTGGGTGTCTGGGTATGTGTGTGTCTGGATGGGTGTGTGTATGTGTGCATCTGTACGCGTGGGTGGGTGTGTAAGTGTGCGTGTGGGTGTGCCTGGCTGGAGAAGCTGCAGAGTGTCTCTGCGCTTTAGATCCTCATCCATGGCCTGCCTCCTCCCCTCCACCACACCTTTCCCCCCTCACACCGCCAAGGCACTGGGGATCTCCCACCGGCAACACTCACTCCCCTGGGCCACCCCTTCCCTTACTGCCCCATTTCCTCTGCTCCCCTACAGCAAAACACCTGTGGAGTGTTGTCTGCCGCCACCGGTTCTTGGTTCATTTCTTCCCATTCTTTCTTGAGCCCATTCCAAGCAGACGCTTGCTTCCACCAAAGCTGCTCTTGTCAAGGTCTCTGATGCACTCCTCCACTCCATCCCCTCAAGACCCTTTCCTACTGGGTGTCTAGGCTTCTGTGTTCACTGGCTTTCTTCCCACTGCCCTGGAGGCCCCTCTGCTCTTATTGCCCACCTTTAAACACCGGGGCCACCCTCCCTCTGTGCACTCCCAGAAGAGCTTGGCCAGGTTCCTGCCTTCCAATGCCAGTCACTGGCTGACGCCCCCGCCAGCTGCTCCCTGGCCCTGGTCTCCAGGCTCACACAGCCAGATGCTTCCATGACACCTCCATCTGAACATCTAGCACATGTCTCAGCCCAAATCCCAGCTCCTCACCTACCCTACCCTGCTCCTCCCACAGCCTTCACCATCTCGCAGGAGCCTCCATCCTCCCAGTCTCTCAGGCCACACGTCTAGAAGGCCGACCAAATGTGTCTCTCACAATTTCTCTATCAGAGACCTCAGCATATCCTCCCCAGCTCTGCATTCAGAATCTCCCTGGGATCTGCCCCCACCTCCTGTCCCCTACCGCTGCTGTCCTATTCTAAGCACCACCCATTCTCGCCTATATTCTTGTGACACCCTCCTAAGTCTCTTCCTTTTCTCTCCTTTGGCTCATTCTAGTCTATTCCCAGAGAAATCCTGTTAAGTGAACTTCAGGTTATGTCATTTCTGTTCTCAAAACTCACCAACAATTCTCCATCTTGCCCAGCACAGCAAAGGTTGTACCAGGCCCTATGGGCCCTGCATGGCCCCTGCTACCCCCAGGCCTCTCTTCCAGCTCCTTTCCCCTTAGTTCACACTGGTCCAGCTGCCCTGGCCTCCTTGCTTGATGGTGCTGTTTCACAACCATCAAGCACACTCTTGCCTTCTCCTACCCTAAACACTCTTTTGCCAGGTATGGACCTGACTCCCTCCCTAACCTCCTTCAGGATGTGACTTGTCACATTCCCTGGTCACTCCACCTGCAATCTCAATGGTGCTTCCCTAACACTCCCTACCCAATGACCCCCTCCTTCTTCTTCATACACTCACCATCATGTAACTTACTCCATATCTGTACTTATCTACCCACCCCGAATGTGTCACGAGTACGAAGGCTTTTTGTCTATTTTGCTCACTGCTATTTCGATGGTACAGAGACAAAACACCTGCTCATTATCATCTGCCCTGGTTTACCCATTCCAGCCACACTGGCCGTGTGATGCTCCTCAAACCTGTTCCCTACACCCCAGCCACCTTTCTGCATGGCTCGCTCCTCATTTAATTCAGGTCTCTATTAAAATGTCACTTCCTCAAAGAGGTAATTCCTATCTGAAAGATCCTATCTGAAAGATCATTTTTTCCCACTAACTGTAACCCCTTCCCCGATTTATTTTCCTACACAACACTGACCTGTACCTGAAATTATAAAAACCTTTTTACCTGCTAAGCCTCTCTCTCTCCCACCAGAACGTAGCAGCCATGAGGACTGGACTTTGTCTTACTCACCACTGTACTGCCAGCATTGAGAACAGTGCCCGACACATGTGTTAGGTTTTCAAATATAAGTTAATGAATTTAGAAAACTCACTGAAGAAGCAATCTCACAAAGTAATCACAGACACATATGCAGGAGATGAGATGACAAAGTGGGCTGCTCCAGAGCTGACATGGTGTCCTGCCAAGCAACCTTCAGAGCTGAGACGGCCTGAGCTCCTCCCCACATCTGCCTTCCTCCAGTCACAGAACTCCACCTGGCAGCCCCAAAGCTGTTTCCCACAAGGCCCAGTGGAACACCCCAAACACTTCCTATCAGCCAGCTTGCCCTAAAGCATGAAATGGTACACTCAGAGGAGGAGGTGGTGAACTGAGAGTATGGGAGAAACTACGTAAACCTACTTTTCTCAATTCTGTGTTCTAAAACGGGAGGAGATGGGAAGGAATAGAAGAACAATTCCTGAGTGAGGTGAATAAGCCAATTAATATAGCACTACAGCTAATGCCAGGAGGTAAATGGAGAAGTATCTTACCATATTTGACATCTGGAACTGTGACAGAACTCTCTGCAATATTGGTGGACAGAATAATCTGTTAAACATCAAAGAAAAAAGCTGACATTTCTACTATATTCTGGACATCATTAGGCAAAGTTTACAAAAATGCAAAAATTATTTTAAAGCTTCTGAATGTAAATACTGAACTCAGGTTTCAAAATTAGCAATTTTTCTATTTTATACACATCACAATTGATCAAGAAGCCCCTGCAGAATGGAAACCAGCCACATACAATACAGCAAGGGCTTAAACACAGGCAGATGAGACACAGGCAAAGGGAGCTACTCCTGACTTCTGGTGTGGTAACTTTGGTGGGGTGGAGAGGGGTCCTGGAATTGCCCAGGGGCACAGCCAGGTTTCTAGAAGAAGGGTTGTTGCCTGTACTCGCCCTAGAACACCACCCAAGGCTGCTCCCAGGGATTCCAAAGCAATCAAGGGGGGTGAGGTTGTCAGCTCAGGCCCCCTGATCACCTCAAGCAGCTCTAGAAGGGTCTTGTTAAAACAACTCCATCATTCACACATAATCTGAGATAAAGAAATCCTCCTGAAGCAGGACCTAGAATATGGCTTCTAACCAGAGTCACCAGAGTGGTTTCAAGGACACGAGAAGAGTCCCAAAGTTAAAGAAATGCTAAGGAAGAATTAAAAGGCATCAGAATTCCTCAATTGAGAAAACAAAAAATCTTAGCTTTTTAGCAAACTGATTTATAAAATAAAACACAAAACTAACAATATACCTGGCTCATTAGGTAAATATTTGTTTAAGTGACTAACCACTAACTGCAGAACACACTGCTGAAATGTGATTTTTTTTTTTTTTTTGAGACCGAGTCTTGTTCTGTCACCCAGGCTGGAGTGCACCAGTGTGATCTCGGGTCACTGCAGCCTCCACCTCCCAGGCACAAGCCTTCCACCTCAGCCTCCCAAGTAGCTGGGACTATAGGTGCATGCCACTGCACTCAGGTAATTTTTATATTTTTTGTAGAGATGGGGTTTCGCCATGAGGCTGGTCTCAAATTCCTGAGCTCAAATGATTCACCCACCTCAGCCTCCCAGAGTGCTGGAAACACAGGCATGAGCCACTGCACCCAGAAAATATTTTTCATGAGTAGAGTCTCTAAGGAAAATTTACCTGAAGTACTTAGAACTTGTCTTCCCAGTTTTCCTACCTTTCTGTACCCAGGGACTGGACTTAAAAATACATTATTCTGTTCTTCTAAAGCCACACTTGAATGGAGTGGATAGACCTGCAACCTAAGAAATCACTAAGATAAAATCTCCATAAAGAATAGATACACATGAGATACAAAAATAAATACTGAGATAATTAAAACTATTTAAGGCAGAAACAATGCAATGGTTTAGAAGAATACAGCTGTATCATTTTCAACATACCTTTTATGAACCAGGTTTGTGAGAAGTTCATGCATATAATTTATTTCACCCAGACCTAGGGAAGAAAAAAGTGGAGGAGGGAAATAAACATGTTTGTATTTACTGCTAGAAACCAACCTTTAAATTAAAATGGCATATCTTTCAAAGAAGGCCCTACCAATTTATTTGACTTCTTTATCCTCTTTGCCTAAATAGGCCAGAAACACAAGTAAAAGTACACAGTGACATTGATTAGTAGTAACTCAAAAATATAGGGAAAAACCATATTATTCCAGTTTTCCTTTACACAGCAGTGACTCCCTGTGGGTGCCAGCTATATGATTAATTTTTGGATTTCTTTTTTACCCCCAGATTTTCTAATTTTCTATAATAAGCATGCAAAATCTTCACAATCAAAAAACAACATTTGTAAAGTTTTGGTCATGAGGATGTGCTAAACCATTTCCATCAGGCCTCCGTCCTGTTTGCTGAAAGCTAAGCTAGCATGTGCTTTTGCCTCACCCTGATTCTCAAATCTGAGTCTGTTATGGGTTGAACTGTGTCCCCTAAAAAGATGTATTGAAGTCCTAACCCCAGTAATCCGGAATGTGGTGTTATTTGGAAATAGAGTCATTGCAGATGTAGTTAGTTAAGATGAAGTTATACTGGAATGGGGTGAGCCCTTAATCCAAAATGACTGGTATCCATACAAGAAGGGAAGAGGCACAAACAGAGACAGGAGTGACGTAGTCACAGGTCCAGGAGCACTGGGGAGCTGGAAAGAGGAAGAGGCTCAGAAAGAGCATGGCCCTGCTGACAACTCGATTTTGAACATCTAGCCTCCACAACAGGGAGAGAATAAATGACTGTTCTTTTAAGACATCTAGTTTGTGGCACTTTGTTACAGCAGCCCTGGAAAACTACTACAGAACTGTTCACAAAAGATCAATTAACACATAAACATCTATCAAACTTGAATTCACATGAACATATTAAAAAGACAGCAACCCTAAATGTAAAATATCACTTATAAATATTTTCTTCAGGCAATGTTTAGCAGGTAAAAAGTATTTATCAGCCAGGAGCAGTGGCTCACACCTGCAATCCCAACACTTTGGGAGGCTGAGGCAGGTGGATCACTTCATGGAGATCACTTGAGCCTAGCAGTTTGAGACTAGCCTGTGCAAGCTAGTTAAACCGTCTCCACAAAAGGAAACCAAAAAAAAAAAAAATTTTTCGCCAGGCATGAGGGTGCATGCCTGCAGTCCCAGCTACTTGAGAGGCTGAGGTGGAAATATCACTTCAGTCCAGAAGGCAGAGGCTGCAGTGAGTCAGGGTCATACCACTGTACTCCAGCCTGGGCAACGCAGCAAGACCCTTTCTTAAAAAAATAAATAAAATAAAGTATGTATCTCATGTTAGGTATTCTTTTTTTTTTTTTTTTTTTTTTTTTTGAGATGGAGTCTTGCTCTGTCACCCAGCCTGGAGTGCAGTGGTGCAATCTTGGCTCACTGCAAGCTCCACCTCCCGGGTTCACACCATTCTCCTGCCTCAGCCTCCCAAGTAGCTGGGACAACAGGTGCCCGCCACCACGCCTAGCTGATTTTTTTGTCTCTTCAGTAGAGATGGGGTTTCGCCGTGTTAGCCAGGATGGTCTTGATCTCCTGACCTCGTGATCTGCCCGCCTCGGCCTCCCGAAGCGCTGGGATTCCAGGCGTGAGCCTCTGCGCCTGGCCCATGTTAGGTATGTTCTTACGCCAGTATCGGCATGGCTCCACTTCGGTGATGTTTTCCCCTTAATACAATACTATGCACAGAAGTCATTTGATAAATATTTACCAAGGCACATGCAACCCCACCCCACTGTCAGCTAATGGTTGTTCCCTGTATGTAAACAAATCCTTATCAGCTAAGCAAAACATGACAAAAGTTTGAAACTCATATGTTGCATTCCAAAATTAAGTAAGCTATTTTCATTGAATGTTTTTCATTCTCCATTATTGTAAGAACAAATCTGTTTATGCTCTATATATTACAACAGAAAATATTTGAATTATTGTCATAATGTTTCATCAAGCTATACCACTTGAATTAAAAATCAAGTAATTTTGAAAAAGTACAATTTAACATAAATTCATCTTTTCAGAAAGGTATTTTAAAATCCTGTTTTCTCAAACACTGAGAAGGGAACTCAAGGATTACCCTGATGATTCTCATGGTATTATAATAACAGTATGTTTTACCATTACTAAATAAGCTTTCAATGCAAACTGATGACAGTTACCTCACATTTATAACCATATATGTAAAATGCAAATTTAACAAAGCCAAATATTTTACTGGAAATTTTGAAGGTGGCAAGACTGCCTTCAAAAAGTTGAACTCTAGACAAGCATGGTGGCACGCATCTGTAATCCCAGCTACTTGAGAGGCTTAGGCAGGAGAATCACTTGAACCCAGGAGGCAGAGGATGCAGTGAGCCAAGATTTTGCCACTGTACCCCTGCCTGGGCAACAAAGTGAGACTCTGTTTCCAAAAAAAAAAAAAAAAAAAAAATTGAACTCTTAATTATTAATAAGAAATCTTTTTAGAAATACAAGGGTTGGCCAGGCACAGTGGCCCACATCTGTAATTCCAGCACTTTGGGAGGCCACAGCGGGCAGATCACAAGGTCAAGAGATCGAGACCATCCTGGCCAACATGGTGAAACCTCATCTCTACTAAAAATACAAAAGCCAGGCGTGGTGGCGTGCATCTGTAGTCCCAGCTACTCGGAAAGCTGAGGCAGGAGAATCACTGGAACTGGGGAGGCAGAGGTTGCAGCGAGCCGAGATCGTACCACTGCACTCCAGCCTGGCAACAGAGCAAGACTCCATCTAGAAAAAGGAAAAGGAAAAGGAAAGGAAAAAAAAAAAGAAATGCAAGGGTTATAATAAAAAGTCAAACTGAAAGTTACATTTGTTCACATACTTGAAGTGTAAAAGGAATAAAGTCCTATGGAGAATACCATCTTTCATAATCTGTGTTAGGCACAAACTTAGCCTCTCTCCAGAGTATTATGATTCCAAGTCACAAAATTATGATGTTCTTACCTGGCAAAAACACCAACACACTGCTTCGCTCCAACACAAACTGGGCACCCGACCAGGCCTTGTTCCTGTTAAAAATGTGATGTGCACAAATATTAATGAAGGCTAGTAACAGCTATTGCTTCTCTACAATCCTAATATTACAAGTTTTTAATCCTGAAAAGCTCTTACAGGTCATCCAATGTAATGTTCTTTACTGTACATAAGAAAGCACAGAAGCCCAAAGAGATGAGAAAACATCCAAGGCCCCATAGTCATTCAGGGGACGTAAGCCTTTTGACTCCCAATACTTTCTCCTATCAAAACTTACTATCTGCAGAAGTTTTCCTTGAAATTTAGTTATTGTAATCCAGAACTTCAAAGTAAAAAACATTTAAAATAACTACAAGCAAAATTTAAATGTTCAGGAGTCCAAACTACTATTAGAAAGGATTTGTACAGACCAAAATCTCAAATCATCTACTCGCCTCCTTGCTACTGTCAATATATTTACTTTTGTGTGAATTTAGAACTTTCATTCTTCCATAAACCTGAGCCCTTCCTACATGCCAGACCCTCCTCTGTGTAAGATACAGGAGTAACAAGACAGACAAGCTCCCTGCCCTTTGGAGCTTACATTCTAACTGGAGAGACAGACAGGAAATAAGAAAACAGGCAAGGCACCTTCGATTTAGCAATAAGACCTAAAGAGACACACGGGAACACAAGAAGCAGTGCTAAGGGAGGTGCATGTATGGAGTGCTCTCAGAAGGGCTGGCTGGGCAGGGAGTCTCTGGGGAAGTAATGGGAGCTGAGGAGGGAGCCATGGAAAAGCCATGCAGTGGCAATCCAGGCAATGCCTGGGAACAGTCACTACAAAGGAGAAAGGGGTGTGAGGGGTAAACCAGTCACTGCAGCACAGGTGGCTCAGCGTCCATGGTCACTGCTCCTGCTGCTCCTCCATCTCTCCCTATGAGTGTGAGCCACACCTATGACCTCAGACGGCAGCCACCACCATAAAAAACACAGCCCTGGTTTGTAGATGGGCCTGCATGGGATGCTGGCAACAGCCAGGGGCGAACGTCTGCTGCATCCCAGCCCCACCCAGAGGAAAGGCTCACACACAGTGAGTGGGGAAGGGAGCTCTTCCCAGTGAGCAGAGGTCAGGCAGTCCATCTGGTGGAACCACTTCGGGTGGAAGGAGACATGGTCATGAGCTTGGGTTCACCCCAGTCAATAGGCAGAGGCTAAGAGCTTGGTCAGATGGTCAGGGATGTGGAAATGACAAGGCTGATAACAAGGAGATCTGATGGAGAGGTACCAAGAAATGCCCATAAGGCAGCCACAGTGGAGGAGACTTTCAGTCACCAGACAGGCAACAGGCCCTGCCTGTGGACATGGCCCAGCCTCCTTCTCCAGTCCCTCCAGGGTTGGACAACACACAGAGTGGACGGGTAGCAGGGATGAAGGTTTACACACAAACTCAACACTGTGCACTTTCCTGAGATGAGATTCATCTGGCTGCTACCACTGCTGGATGCCAACCACACAACAGCAAGGGGCAGTGCCAAGTCCCAAATATGGCACCATTCCCTGGGGGACCAGCCCAGCCAGCTGATGACAGCTTGATTCCATCATGAAGGAGATACTGATTTACCCTCATGGAAATAGATACAGATCCTATTCTGGATTCAGGTCTGCCTTCTCTGCACCTAAAGCTTCTGTCATACCCCAACCATGGACCTAAAGATGCCTTTCTCGTTTCCATTATTTCCTGCACAGCATGGCCTCCTGCCAAGGAGCTCAGTTTAGCAGTCAATGGACTCATGAAATTCAATGGTATTACCATGCATCCAAAAGCAGGTGGCTTAAAAGAAAGATGAAAATGCCTATTAAAGGCTCAATTATTGTGCCAGTCCTACAGGAAGTCATAAAAGCCATAATGAAATTCAAAGACAAGGTGAAATCTCGAAAGCAGCAAGAGAACAATGACATGCCACATACAAAGAAAACCCCAGTAAGATTAACAGCTGAATTCTCAGAAGAAACAATGGAAGCCAGAAAGCAGTGGGATGACATATTCAACGTGCTCAAAGAAAAAACAACTGTCAATCAAGATTCCTATACTCAGTAAAACTCTCAATAATGAAGACTAAATAAAGACTGTCCTAGATAAACAAAAAAATGAGAGTATTTTTTGGCAGCAGACCCACCTTACTAGAAATACTAAAAGAAGTTTTTTTGTGCTGAAAACAAATGACCCCAGGGAGTATTTCAAATCCACATGAACAAAGAAAGAGAGCTGGTAAAGGTAATTACGTAATGACAAAAGATACTGTAAATACATATTTTGCCTCCTCCCTTCTCCTTAGGTGATTTTAAAAGTAACCGGATACAAAAATTAGCAGGGTGTGGTGGCGTGCACCTGTAAGTCCCAGCTACTCACAAGACTGAGGCGGGAGGATCAATTGAGCCCAGGAGGTCAAGGTTGCTGTGGGCCATGATCACTCCACTGCACCCAGCATGCTCAACACAGTGAGACCTTGTCTCAAAAAAAAAAAAAAAGTAAAACGCTACATTGCAAAATATGTATTAAATGCAAAAGAAAGCAGTAAAAGAGAAACAAAGGGACAAAAAGAATATGAGACATACAGAAAGCAAAAAGCAAAATGGCCAACATAAATTCAACTATATCAGTGACAAAATTAAATCTAAATGGATTAAACAATCCAATCAAAAGGCAGAGACAGTTAGACTAATTTTAAAAATACAGGCCAGGTGTGGTGTCATACCTGTAATCAAAGCACTTTGGGAGGCCAAGGCGGGCACATCACGAGGTCAAGAGATCAAGACCATCCTGGCCAACATGGTGAAACCCTATCTCTACTAAAAATACAAAAATTAGCTGGGCGTAGCGGCACATGCCTGTAGTCCCAGCTACTCGGGAGGCTGAGGCAGGAGAATCACTTGAACCCAGGAGGCAGAGGTTTCAGTGAGCTGAGATCACACCACTGCACTCCAGCCTGGTGACAGAGCAAGACTCAATCTCTAAAAAAAAAAAAATATGATCCCACTCAGAATATGTTGTTTACAGGAGATACACTTTAAATGCAAAGACACTAAGTAGATTGAAAGTAAAAGAATGGAAATACGTGTCATGCAAACAGCAACTACAGAAAAGTGAAATGGCTATACTAATACACAAAATAGGTCTTAAAATTAAGTGTTACAAGAGATAAGAGGGGCATTTTATAACGATAAATGGGTGAATCAATCAGGAAGATATAACAGGTATAAACATATATGCACCTAGCAACAGAGAACCAAAATACATAAAGCAAAAACTGACAGGAAAGATTGAAGAAATAGGCAATTCAATAACAATTGCTGAGGACATCAATATCTCGTTTTCGATAATATATAAAGCAACCAGGCAGAAGATCAAGAAGTAGAAGACCTGAACAATACGGTAAGTCAACTACACCTAAAAGACATCTATAGAACACTCCATCTAACGACAACAAGTGACATTATTCTCAAGCACACATGTAATATTCTCCAGAACAGTCTACATGCTAGGCATGCAACAAACCTCCATAAATTTAAAAGAACAGAGAAAATATAAAATATGTTCTCCAACCACAATAGAATGAAATTCAAAATGTGTAACAGGAAAAATTGGGGGAAATTCACAAATATGTGCAAATTAAACAACACACTCCTAAAAACCAATAAGCCAAAGAAAAAATCAAAACGGAAATCACAAAATACTCTGAGATGAATGAAAATGAAGACACAACATAGCAGAACTAATGGGACACAGCTAAAGCAGAACATAGCAGGAAATTTGGAAGATGAATGAACAAACTGTGGTACACCCAGACAATGGAATTTAGTGCTAAAAAGAAATGAGCTATCTAAGCCATGAAAAGACATAAAGGGAGATAAATACATATTACTAAGTAGAAGAAGGCAACATGAAAAGGATACATACTGTATAATTCCCAACTACATGACATCCCAGAAAAGGCATAACTGTGGAGACAGATGTAGTAAAATTATTGCTGTAAAGGCTCAATCATATGAGATATATAGATATAGATATATATAGATATATAGATATACAGATATAGATATAGATAGATATAGATAGATATATAGATATAGATAGATATATAGATATAGATATAGATAGATAGATATAGATATAGATATATAGATATAGATATAGATATATATAGATATATAGATATAGATATAGATATATAGAGATATATAGATATAGATAGATATATAGATATATAGATGTATAGATAGATAGATAGATAGATAGATAGATAGATAGATAGATAGATAGATAGATGTATTTTTTTTGAGATGGAGTCTTGCTCTGTCACCAGGCTGGAGTGCAGTGGCGCTATCTCAGCTTACTGCAACCTCTGCCTCCCAGGTTCAAGCGATTCCTCTGCCTCAGCCTCCAGAGTAGCTGGGACTACAGGTATGCACCACCACGCCCAGCTAATTTTTTATATTTTAGTAGAGACAGGGTTTCACCATGTTGGCCAGGATGGTTTTGATCTCCTGACCTTGTGATCCCCCTGCCTCAGCCTCCCCAAGTGCTGGGATTACAGGCGTGAGCCACCACGCCCAGACATATTTTTAAAATTGTAAACTCTAGTCACCACTTATAACCTAAAACTGTTCCTCAGGGAAAATGTTCCAATTTTCAAAGAACCAGCTCAATGAACAAACGTCTGGATTACAGAAGGAGATTGCTTAGGGTCAAGAATATGTCTTTATAGTAAATGAAAACAAATGCAAAGAAAGTTTCAACGTTTCTACTAATGTAGGATTTAAAGTTTTACCCCAGCATTAAGAGTGATAAGACTCCTATATATCTGGAAAAACTATTTTCAGGCTATAAATCCTAGCTGTTAAAACTATCAGTCCTAACACTGCACTCAGCATGGCTTTAATTATTTAAAATATATATTTCCAGTTAAAAAAATTCCAAAATACTAACCTGATTTTAAAATATATACAGTAACTACTGAAAAGGTACCTATAGTTATACCTTCTTATAAAAACACCAAAATGTTTCCAAATGAATAATTTTTTAAATCACATATACATTACAGTGCACTACCAACTGAAGTGTCTCTTACCCACTCTCCTTCATATCCAAGTCATCAAACATCTGAATGAGAGAGATAGCAACTTCATATATATCCTTAGTTATCACCGGTTCCTCCAGGAGATGAGGAGAGAGCTAAAAACAGTGAAAGAAAAAAGTCACAATACGAAAACAGGATTACAGAAGAAACCTGGGGTTGGATGGGACTGGCTCTCACCGTTAGTACAACACTGTAACAAACTCTCTAAATAAAAGTTCTTGGTTTTTACTGGCAGCAATGTCTGAACACGTGCTGTGTGCCAAGCACTGCTCAGGACAGTGGACACATAAAGTACCATACTCATCAATCTCCTGGCCCAGTCACCAGAGCAAGAATGACTCAGAGAGCCCAGACATGCACAGGCAGTGTGTTCGGCAGGATGTCTACTTTGAAGACATCGATTAAGTCACACCAAATGTTTATGGAACCCAGGAGGAGTTCCTGATCTCAAAGCCAGTGCCCTTCCCCTCTGTCAAACCCCTATCTCAAAGAGCCCTAAGATTACCCTAAGATTTCATGTGTGAAAAGTAACCTTGTATATCAAAAGTACCAGAAAACTGTAATGTCACATCCGTATCTACCAATGTGTGGTGATAACATAACCTCATGATGAGGTATCCGTCTACCAAGGTTTAGGGGTTCCTCTACTACTTTTAATTGTCTATTAAAGCAAAGACACCGAGACCAGATAATGTAAACTTGCCCCTCAGGCACCGCTACCAAACACTAGGCACCAACCACAAGCAGCAAACTCCCCAAGTCAGGCTGTGCATTAGTCCATCTTCATGCTGCTGATAAAGACATACCCAAGACTGGGCAATTTACAAAAGAAAAAGGTTTACTGGACTTACAGTTCCACATGGCTGGGGAAGCCTCACAATCATGGTGGAAGGCAAAGAGGGAGAGCTTGTGCATGGAAACTCTCCCTTACAGAACCATCGGATTTCATGAGACTTACTCACTATCATAAGAACAGCACAGGAAGGAACTACCCCCATGATTCAATTACCTTCCACTGGGTCCCTCCCACAACAGGTGAGATTTCAAAATGAGATTTCGGTGGGGACACAGCTAAACCATATCATTCTGCCTCAGGCCCCTCCCAAATCTCACGTCCTCACATTTCAAAACACAACATGCCTTCCCAACAGTCCCCTCAAAGTCTTAACTCATTTCAGCATTAACTCAAAAGTCCATAGTCCCAAGTCTCAAAGCAAGTTAGTTACTTCCTAGATACAATGGGGGTACAGGTATTGGGTAAATACAGCCTTTCCAAATGGGGGAAATTGGCCAAAATAAAGGGGCTACAGGTCCTAAGCAAGTCCAAAATCCAGCAGGGTAGTCAAATCTTAAAGCTCCAAAATGATCTTCTTTGACTCTATGTCTCACATCCAGGTCATGCTGATGCAAGAGCTGGGTTCCCATGGTCTTGGGCCGCTCCACCCCTGTGGCTTTGCAGGGTACAGCCTCCCTTCCGGCTGCTTTCATGGGCTGGCACTGAGTGTCTGTAGCTTTTCCAGGTGCATGGTACAAGCTGTCAGCGGATCTATCATTCTGGGGTCTGGAAGACAATGGCCCTCTTCTCACAGCTCCATTAGGTGGTGCCCCAGTTGGGGTCTGTGTGGAGGCCTGAACCCCACATTTCCCTTCTGTTCTGCCCTAGGTTCTCCATGAGAGCCCCAGAGCAAACATCTACCCTGACATCCAGGCATTTCCACACATTCTCTGAAATTCAGGCAGAGGTTCCCAAACCCCAGTCCTTGACTTCTGTGCACCCACAGGCTTAACAACATGTGGGAGCTGCCAAGGCTTAAGGCTTGAGGCTTGCACCCTCTGAAGACACAGCATGAGCTCTTTGTTGGCCTCTTTCAGCCATAACTGGAGTGGCTGGGACACAGGGCACCAAGTCCCTAGGCTGCACACAGCATGGGGGCCCTAAGCCTGACCCACAAAACCACTTTTTCCTCCTAGGCTTCCAGGCCTGTGATGGGAGGGGCTGCCATGAAGACCTCTGACATGCCCTGGAGACATTTCCCCATTGTCTTGGGGATTAACATTTAGCTCCTTATTACTTATGCAAATTTATGCAGCTGACTTGAACTTCTCAGAAAATGGGATTTTCTTTTCTACTGCATTGTCAGGCTACAAATTTTCCAAACTTTTATGCTCTGTTTCCCTTTTAAAACTGAATGCCTTTAACAGCACCCAAGACACCTCTTGAATGCTTTGCTGCTTAGAAATTTCTTCCACTAGATACCCTAAATCATCTCGTTCAAGTTCAAACTTCCACAAATCTCTAGGGCAGGGCAAAATGCCACCAATCTCTTTGCTAAAACATAACAAGAGTCACCTTTACTCCAGTTCCCAACAAGTTCCTCATCTCCATCTGAAACCACCTCAGCCTGGATTTCATTCTCCATATCACTATCAGCATTTTGTTCAAAGCCATTCAACAAGTCTCTACGAAGTTCCAAACTTTCCCACATTTTCCTGTCTCCTTCTAGGCCCTCCAAACTGTTCCATCCTCTGCCTTGTTACTCAGTTCCAAAGTGGCTTCCACATTTTTGGGTATCTTTTCAGCAGTGCCCCACTCTACTGGTACCAATTTACTATGGGTATGACTGTCCAGCTTTCCCAGAGCTGAGGCCACAACTACACAAGCATCTTTCTACAGTATCCAGCACAACAGATGTCTCTGAATTTCCGAAAAAATCTATTTTATAGCGATACTGGGTTTTTTTCACCCAGAGTAAGAAGCTTTTTTAATTAATAATTTTACTTGTTAAACACTATGTGCAAAACATTGCATCTGACTTTGTTGAGGACAAATCAAAAGAAGTCTTCAGGTGATCAGAGAAGCCAATCACAGACGCAAATTTTTTTTCCAATTTTTACTTAGAGTAAATTAAGTCAGCTAGTTTTCAAATAATTTATAAAAGTTGACTTTTAGGCTGGGCACGGTGGCTCATGCCTGTAATCCTAGCACTTTGGGAGGCCGAGCCAGGTGGATCATTTGAGGTCAGGAGTTCAAGACCAGCCTGGCCAACATGGTGAAACCCCATCTCTACTAAAAATACAAAAATTAACCGGGCGTGGTGGCACACACCTGTAATCCCAGCTACTCAGGAGACTGAAGCAGGAAAATCACTCAATCCTGGGAGGCAGAGGTTACAATGAGCTGAGATCGCGCCACTGCACTCCAGCCTGGGCAACAGAGTGAAACCCTGTCTCAAAAAAATAAAATAAAATAAAAGTTGGCTTTTATTAATAATTTTGAAGAAGCATGTCTAATAAATCCATTCCTAATATTTAACCTTTTTTTGAGGCAGAGTCTCGCTGTGTTGCCCGGGCTGGAGTGCGGTGGCACAATCTTGGCTCACCGCAACCTCTGCCTCCCAAGTTCAAGTGATTCTCCTGCCTCAGCCTCCTGAGTAGCTGGGATTACAAGCACCCACCACCATGCCCGGCTAATTTTTGTATTTTTAGTAGAGACAGCCTTGTTGCCCAGGCTGGTCTCGAACTCCTGACCTCAAGTTATCCTCCCGCCTCAGCCTCCCAAAATGCTGGGATTACAGGCATGAGCCACTGCGCCCAGCCATAATATTTAACTTTTATCTTAGTTTTTTACTTTATCCAAATAATAATATTTGTCATAACACAACTATACAAAAAAGAAATAGGAAAAAAAGGCATACTTTTCACAAACGCCAACAGTGGCATCCAAACTCATCTAGAAGTCTTTTCCTATAAACAAGCCATGTAAAAGGCATGGCGTTGACTCACAAGTTATTTCACTTAGTTCCAAGCCAGTGAATATTTTTTCAGCACACGGATAAGATACCAAACACAGCCTGCTTCTCTAAGCCAGGCCTGAGACAACAACGAAGCGCACCAGATGCTGGCCCACTGACCCAGTTGCTGAATCGTCCCCATCTGTGTGCCACGATAGGGATGAAACATGAGAGACACCGCCTCTGCTTTACTGGACTGCACAGCAGTAAGTCAAGGCACACTATGTCAGAGGAGATGCTCTGACAAAAACCGAGGCAGGGGGCAGGGATAGGGACATGGTGGGAGCACCATGATTCACACGGATGGAGTCAAGGAGGGACTCTGCCATTCCTCTCACAGAAGTGCTCAGCCAGTGTGACTCTGTCCACACAATAAGGCAGAGTGACAGTGTTTCTGTCCCAAGCTGAGGCCTGGGAACCTGGCACATCTGCCACACATGCAGCCTATGAGAGAGTGGGCGCTGCAAGTGGAGGGGAAATAAATGGTGCTAAGACACTCATATTAGAGGAAGAGGACCTCTTACCCCATGTCAATCCAAAATCCATCTTAAATGGATTCAAGACCTAACGATGAAAAACAAAGCCATAAATTGGATTATGTAAAGCTGCACCCTAAGTTGGAGAGGTGAGGGCCAAAAGTGACACACTGCAGGTCAGGCACAGTGGCTCATGTCTGTAATCCCAGCACTTTGGGAGGCCGAGGCAGGCGGATCACTTGAAGTCAGGAGCTCAAGACCAGTCTGGCCAACATGGTGAAACCCCGACTCTACTAAAAATACAAAAATTAGCCAGGCATGGTAGTGCACGCCTGTAATCCCAACTACTCAGAAGGTTGAAGCAGGACAATCACTTGAACCTGGGAGGCAGAGGCTGCAGTGAGCCGAGATCACACCACTGCTCTCCAGCCTGGATGACAGAACAAGGCTCTGTCTCAAAAAAAAAAAAAAAGGTGACCCACAGCAAGTCCAGGTGGGGCAGGGGGCATGCTCTACTACTGGACCTGGGTTGTTGATCACAGATATTCATTTCACAACTTCATTACAGTACACATTTACATTTTACGTAACCCTTTTTCTAACTTTCACAATTTTTTTTGTTTTGTTTTTTGAAACGGAGTTTCGCTCTTGTTGTTCAGGCTGGAATGCAATGGCGTGATCTTGGCTCACTGCAACCTCTACCGCCTAGATTAAAGTGATTCTCCTGCCTCAGCCTCCCGAGTAGCTGGGATTACAGGGATGTGCCACCACGCCTGGCTAATTTTGTATTTTTAGTAGAGATGGGGTTTCTCCGTGTTAGGCTGGTCTCGAACACCCAACCTCAGGTGATCCTGAGAAACTACCACAGCCAAGAGGGGCCTAAGGAAACATGGCAACCAAATCTAATGTAGCATCCTGGATGGGATCCCAGAATAAAGGACATTATGGAAAAAACAGTCAAACCAAATAAAGTGAAGTTCAGTTAGTAGGTTTTTTTAAGTGTTACTAAGTAAATGTTAATTACAAATAGATGTCCTGAAGCAGTTTTCCCTATGTTTTCTTTCTCAAACTCCTGGGATCAAGTGATCGGCCCACCTTGGCCTCCCAAAGTGCTGAGATTACAGGTGTGAGCCACTGTGCCTGGCCATGAATTGGAAGAATTTATACTATTAAAGTGACTATACTACCCAAAGCGATGTAGGGATTCATACAATTCCAATCAAAATACCAATGACATTCTTCACAGAAATCAAAAAAACAATCCTAAAATTCATATGGAACCACAAAAGATCTCACAAGCCAAAGCAATCCTGGGCAAAGAGAACAAAGAAAGAGGCATCACATTACCTAACTTCAAAATATACTACAAAGCAATGGTAACCAAAACAGCATGATATTGGCATAAAAACAGACACACAGATGATCAATGGAGCAGAATAAAGAACCCAGAAATAAAATCACACATTTACAGCCAACTGATTTTTAAGAAAGGCATCAAGAACATTCACTGGGGAAAGAACAGTCTCTTCAATAAATGGTGCTGGGAACACTGGATATCCAGATGTAGAAAAATAAAACTAAACCCCTATCTCTCAATATACATAAAAATCAACTCAAAATGGATTTAAGACTTAAACTAAATCCTGAAACTATGAAGCTATTAGAAGAAAACATAGGGAAAATGCTTCAGGACATCTATTTGTACAAAGATTTGATAGCTAAGACCTCAAAAGCACAGACAACGAAAGCAAAAGTAGACAAATAGGATTATATCAAACTAACAAGTTTCTGCACAGCAAAAAAAAAAAAAAGAAAAGAAATCAACTGAGTGAAGAGACAATCTGCAAAATGGGGGGAAACATTTGCAAACTATTCATCTGACAAGGGATTAATACCCAGAATATACAAGGAGCTCAACAGCAAAAAACAATCCAATTTTTTTTTTTTTTTTTTTTTTTTTTGAGATGGAGTCTCTCTCTGTTACCGAGGCTGGAGTGCAGTGGCGCAATCTTGGCTCACTGCAAGCTCTGCCTCCCAGGTTCATGCCATTCTCCTGCCTCAGCATCCCGAGTAGCTGGGACTACAGGCGCCCGCCACCAGGCCTGGCTAATTTTTTTGTTATTTTTAGTAGAGACGGGGTTTCACCGTGTTAGCCAGGATGGTCTCGATCTCCTGACCTCGTGATCCACCTGCCTCGGCCTCCCAAAGTGCTGGGATTACAGGCATAAGCCACCATGCCAGGCCCAAACAATCCAATTTTTTTAATGGGCAAATAAGTGAGCTGTAAAGACATTTCTAAACAGAAGACATACTACTGGCTAATACAGGAAAAAATGCTCAGTATCACCAATTGTCAGGGAAATGCAAATCCAAACCATATTGAGATACTATCTCACATGTGCCAGAATAGCTGTTATCAAAAGACAAATAAAGGCTGGGTGCAGTGATTCACACATGTAATCCCAGCACTTTGGGAGGCTGAGGCAGGAGGACTGCTTGAGCCCAGGATTTCAAGGTTTCAGCGAGCTATGATAGTGCCACTGCACTCCAGCCTGGGTGACAGAGCAAAACCCTATCTCTAAAATAAATAAGTAAAAATAAAAGACAAAATATGACAAATGCTGGCAAAAATGCAAAGAAAGGGGAACTCTTGTATACTGTTGGTAGGAATGTAAATTAGTATAGCCTTTATGGAAAACAGTATGGAGGATCCTCAAAAAACTAAAACAGAAGTACCATATGGCCCAGCCATCCTACTACTGGGTATATATCCAAAGGAAAGAAAAACAATATGCTGAAGAGATAGCTCCACTCTCACGTTTACTGCAAGATTATTCACCACAGCCAAGATATGGAATCAACCTAGGTGTACATCAAGAGATGAATGGATAAAGAAAATACAGTATATACACACAATTAAATACTACTCAGCCATGAAAAAACAATGAAATCCTATCATTCCGGGCAACATGGCTGAGTGAAGTTAGTGAAATAAGTCAGGCACAGAAAGATAAATACCACACATTCTCATTCAAATGTGGACGCTAAGAAGGTTGATCTCACAGAAGGAGAGAGTAGAAAAGAAGTTACTAGAGGTTGGGAAGGGAAGGAAATAGGAAAGAGTTGGTTAATGGACACAAAATTATAGCTAGGTAAGAAATAACTTCTAGCGTCCTTTTTAAAGGGAGATGAGGGTCCCACTATGGCTGGAACTACAGACCCCCACCACTACGCCCAGTTTTCATGTTCTAGAGCACCGTGAGGTGACTACAGTTGACAACAACTTATCGTTTCTTTTCAAATAGCTAGAAGAGAGGATTTTAAATGTTCCCACCACAAAGATAGATGTTGAAGATAATTAACAATGATAAACGCTGGAGATGATGGATTTGCTAATTACCTTGACTTGATCATGACACATTATACCTATGTATCAAAATACCACACTATACTCCATAAATATGTACACATAGCATGCATCAATTTTAAAATAATAATTTTCTCGCAGGGTCTTACAATCATAGGTGATGAATGCAGGTTTGATCAAATACAAAAGTACGCTCACTGTAAAAGAAACAACGCATTCTAACATACCTTGCTATGATGAATGTGCTCCAAATCATTAAGATAATACTCTTCAACTGAATGGGGCTTGCCTTCCACTTCAAAAATATATGCAGGATTCATCTTGTTTCGAACAGGAATGGCAAAGTAGTCTGCAAACTCTTTACAGTTGATGGTAGCCGACATCAGGACCACCTACAGAGTAAAACATTAAAATAATGAGAATCATAACCAAATTAAATACTTCTAAAACTGCAGGCTTTTCTTCTGCTTCACTCCTTATGTAACAACTTTTGAGACTTTAAACAGACCACCCTGATTTAATCTCTAGTGTAATTATTGTAGTTTAAACAATGTTCAGAGATACCAACTTTTACTATTTCTCTTTGAGTACCTTTTCAAGTGATAAATTTTATCTCCAATAAGGGTAAATTAAAACCATTTTTCTGAAAGAAAACTGCATCAGGAGACTAATTTTAAAAAAGAATAAGGCCCAGGTAAACAAAGACACTGTGGCTCATGAAATGATATCCTTAAGAAACTCAGCCATGAATGACAGGAGCAGCATATACAGCCCGAGATGTGCCAGGAGAAGGCAGCTGATTATGGAGGGTCTCCCAGCTCAGCAGTCTCCACAATGCTACGTGGGGAGTGGGCACAGCAGTCCGGCTGGCTGCTCACCACCTACTGTACATCGCAAGTAGAGTTATCTAAGTGGAAATCCTAGCCAAAAAGTAAACTTTTTTATTTTTTGAGACAAGTTCTGGCTCTATCGCCCAGGCTGGAGTGCAGTGGCGTGATGTCAGCTCACTGCAACCTCAGCCTCCTAGGCTTCAGTGATCCTCTCACCTCAGCCTCCCAGGTAGCTAGGACTACATGTGTGCACCACTACACCTGACTAATTTTTATAACTTTTTTTTTGTAGAGGCAGGGTTTCGCCATGTTGCCCAGGCCAGTCTCAAACTCGTGAGCTCAAGCGATCTGCCCACCTCGGCCTTCCAAAGTGCTGGGATTACAGGCATGAGCCACCACACCCAGCCAAAAAGTAAACATTTCATATAAGCATTGTTGTTGCAGTTATTGAGTAAAGAAAACATCTGTATTTTCCCCCTTGGAATGAGATACAAATGGTAAAAACTGTACAGACTAAAACTCATTTTGAGAAGAGATGTCTGAAGTTAAAAAGAATGCTCTGAGAAGCCACTTGGAGTGGAAGAGTGGCTCCTAAGGGACACACCCCAGTCACCATAAATGATCTCTAAACTGGGTTTTAAGGAATGATGAGGCCAGTGAACTGCAGGACACTGAGCGCAGCCTGCAAACAAGAGGCCAAGCCTGGAATGCAGGGAGCAAGGAGGACTCAGCCTGGCCACCAGCCTCCCTCATCCACCCTCTCCTGCAGCCCTCTGCCTCTTCTCCAAACAGACAAGTCAGCAGACACCCAAGACAACTGCCTGTCTGGAGTGGGCCTGAGCTGAGTCCAGTCAGCGTGAGGTGACAACAAGGTCAGTGGCTGGAGGATGGTATAGAGGAGGCACTGATAGGAAGCCAGGTCGGGGGAACCACAGGGACCTAGAGGTTGGCGGGAAAGGAAAGTGGAGGCCTTAAAGCCCATGTGCCCGTGCCCCACACCCAGGTCCTCTTGACAGCGGCACTCTCTTTAAAAGCTAATAAAGATTTTTTGAGAGTTCTTTAAAAACCTCTTACAAAACCACCTAGAACATGGTGTCTAATTTCTTGGCCCAACTACATGTACCATATAAGTTTCTACATCGAGAAAATATGCTGCTTCACATATTTGTTAATAACTCATGAACACAGTGAAACTGACAAACCATATCTTACAACTTATAAGTACCAAATTCCTTACCACCATGTCCATCAGTGTAGGGTTTTGTTAATCCACTAACACTTTAACTCTTTTTACCACTGAAAACTAAAAAATGTGTAACCAACTCATTATTCTGACTTGAGTAAAAAAGAAGAGTCTTAAATGACATTCAAGAAAGGTCTCAATGTGAATAATCTTCAATGGCAGCTTGGTTAAGATTCCAAAAAGGACTGAAATAGCCAAATTCTCTCATTCATTTCATAGTCACCTCAAGCAGTAAGACAACTGATTGCAAGTGTCAAGTTCCATTCATTCAGCACCCACCAAGTGAAAATATGAACATCCTAAGGCAGAAGCTTCTCCACTTGGGGACATGGGAAAGAGAAAGAGAATTGTTTTCCTCAACAAATAAACACTTGAAGACAAAATGCTTTATGGTTTAGAAAGTAACTGTTTTCCAATAACGGCAAATCCCTTAGCAGCCCCATCATAGAATAACTGAATATCCCAACCATGCGGCCTTTTATCAAGCTGTTTCCCACAGACCTCTGCTTAGCACAGCTGGGTTAAGGTCGACCTATGAGTAGACTTATTTAGATTGCACAATTATTCTAAACCCTTCGCCATTTTGGCCTAGTTCACACCTTCTTCCTTTTTGTTCAAATAAGAAGTAAATGATATTTATCATTCCCATCAACTTTCAGTTAACTCAACTTACGTCTCTCAAATAGTAGTACATATTCTGTTCTCACACTTCAGTGCACTTTGGTGCTATTTCAAACACAGGGATTGCGGATTCATTCACTTACTTTTTGTTTTGTTTTTGGTTTTGTTTTTTTTTTTTTTTTAATGGAGTCTTTCTCTCTGTTGCCCAGGCTGGAGTGCAGTGGCACAATCTCGGCTCACTGCAACCTCCGCCTCCCGACTTCAAGCAATTCTCCTGCCTCAGCCTCCCGAGTAGCTGGGATTACAGGAGCCCGCCACCACACCCAGCTAATTTTTGAGACAGGGTCTCATCTGTTACCCAGGCTGGAGTGCAGTGGCGCAATCACAGCTCACTGCAGTCTGGACCTCCCAGGCTCAAGCAATTCTTCGGAGGTCAGCCTCCCGAGTAGCTGGGACCACAGACACACACCACTATACCCAGCTAATTTTTGTTTTTTTGGTAGAGATGGGGCTTCGCCATGTTGCCCAGGCTGGTCTTGAACTCCTTGAGCTCAAGCAATCTGCCCACCTTTGCCCCCCAAACTGCTGGGATTACAGGCATGAGCCACTGTACTGCCCAGCTTCATTCACATACCTTTAAACTATGGTACTTATTCAACCAAAAGCAAAGCTCAAAACCCAGCATGTCATTATAGTCAACTACTATTGGACCATTTTCTGCAGCCTGGAGAAAATATGAGAATTTAAGGCAACACAATAACCAAAAAGTATCCGTACTCTGATCATAAAAGAATGTCCTTTAGTTGGCTTCCTGGCAAGATCTGGTGTACTACACATGATCATAAATTTTAAGAGTCATCAGTTTCAAATGTTTCTGTTAAAATACAGTCAGCCCAGCCAAGTGTGGTGGCTCACACCTGTAATCACAGCACTTTGGAAGGCCAAAGCAGGCAAATCGGTTGAGGTCAGGAGTTCGAGACCAGCCTGGTACAAAACCCCATCTATACCAAAAAATACAAAAAAAAAATTAGCCTGGCGTGGTGGCGGGTGCCTGTAGTCCCAGCTACTCAGGAGGCTGAGGCATGAGAATTGCTTGAACCTGGGAGGCAGAGGTTGCAATGAGCTGAGATCGCACCACTGCACTCCACCCTGGGCAACAGAGTGAGACTCCATCTCAAAATAAATAAGTAAACAAACAAACAAACAGCCCTGGGCCAGGCACAGTGGCTCACGCCTGTAATCCCAGCACTTTGGGAGGCCAAGGCGGCGGATCACGAGGTCAGGAGATCGAGACCATCCTGGCTAACACGATGAAACCCCACCTCTACTAAAAATACAAAAAATTAGCTGGGCGTGGTGGTGGGTGCCTGTAGTCCCAGCTACTCGGGAGGCTGAGGCAGGAGAATGGCATGAATCCAGGAGGTGGGGCTTGCAGTGAGCCGAGATCATGCCACTGCACTCCAGCCTGGGTGACAGAGCAAGACTCCATCTCAAAAAAAAAATACAGTCAGCTGTGGGCGGCAAGCCACCCAGGCACTGAGGCAAGAGACCGAGAACACGAGCTGTTCCAGTATAATAAAATATAAAACAAGAATAGTCATACCAGATATAGATCTTAGATATGATTATATGAATATCATTAATCATTAGTTGGTAGTAATTACTCATTATCCCAATATTATAATAATCCCTGCTCTATAATCATAACCTAGGAAAAACCAGGCCATACAGGGATAGGAGCTGAGGGGACATAGTGAGGTGTGACCAGAAGACAGGAGTGCGAGCCTTCTGTTATGCCCGGACAGGGCCACCAGAGGGCTCCTTGGTCTAGCGGTGACGCCAGCATCTGGGAAGATGCCCGTCGCCAGGCGGACCGTGGTCTAGCAGTAGCAAAAGGTGTCAAGGAACAACACCCGCTACTTGGCAGACCGGGAAAGGGAGTCACCTTTTCCCCGGGGGAGTTTAGAGAAGACTCTGCTCCTCCACCTCTTGTGGAGGGCCTGACACCAGTCAGGCTTTCCTGCAGTTATCCGGAGGCCTAACCGTCTCCCTGTGATGCTGTGCTTCAGTGGTCACGCTCTTAGTCCACCTTCATGTTCCATCCTGTACACCTGGCTCTGCTTTCTAGATAGCAGTAGTAAATTAGTGAAAGTACTAAAAGTCTCTGATATGTAGAAATAATGGCATAAGCTGTCTTTCTCTTTGTCTTCTCTCTCTCTCTGCCTCGGATGCCAGGCAGGGAAGGGCCCCCTGTCCAGTGGACACGTGACCCACGTGACCTTACCTATCATTGGAGAAGACTCACATTCTTTACCCTGCCCCTTTTGCTTTGTATACAATAAATAACAGCAAAGCCAGACATTCGGGGCCACTACCGGTCTCCGCGCATTGGTGGTAGTGGTCCCCCAGGCCCAGCTGCCTTTTCTTTTATCTCTTTGTCTTGTGTCTTTATTTCTACACTCTCTCGTTGCCGCACACAGGGAGAGACCCACCGACCCTGTGGGGCTGGACCCTACAGTCAGCCCTCCGTATCCAGATTCTGCATTTGCAGATTCAACCAACTGAAAATCAAAAATATTCAGAAAAAATAAAAATACAAATTTAAAAAATAGAGTATAGCAATTACTTACATGGCATTTACATTATATTCAGTGCTGTAGATAACCTAGAGGTGACTTAGAGCATATGGGAAGATGTGCACAGGCTACATGCAAATACTTTACTATGCCATTTCATATAAGGCACTTGAGGATCCTCAGATTTTAGTATCTGTCGGGGGTCCTGGAATGCTCTATAGACACCAAGGGACTATAGAGAGAAACAAAACTAAACAATGAATCTTAACCCTAAATACGTCTGTTACTCATGAAATCAAATTTACCTTCACAAAACGTGAATTTGTTCTTAAGAGTTTGCGGACTACCAATAGCAGGAAATCCATTTCTTCTGTTCGTTCGTGTACCTACAAAATAAAAAAGGGGGCACCCCCCCCACATGGCATCAGGCAACACACACGTCACTGCTGACAGAAAGGCACCCCTGGGGAACTGGGGACTAAACCAGTTCTCTCTGCTAAATGCAGTTCCTCAGGGGGCTGGTATCACTCCTGGTTAAGAGGAAGCAAAGAGCGTCGGCCAACAGACCACAGACCACCCACTCAGTCACGGCCCCCAGTGTTTCTCCTTAGGGCCCCCTGAGAGACGGCAGAGTAATGTTCTGCACCCTCGCCCCTACTCATTTACTGCCAACTGTGCCCAAGGTCACTGTGACAACCAGAAACCTCTCCACCTACCTCAAGCACAGAGAACCACTGGGCCAGCCTCCCATGGCCCCTGCTTGCCACAACCCCTGCCAGGCCTGCAGGTACACTGTCATCTGAGCGAGCAAGCACAGGGACAAAGACGTGCCAGTCTAACACTGACCGGGAGGCATGTGACCCCTACAGGACACATTCCATGATGTGCATAACTGCAGCTCACAAGGGTGGGCAAGGGCTGGTCCTGGAAAAGCTGGGTCAGTCACAAACAGGTAAACCAGAGCAAGGTCAGGACCTGAGGTCAGTAGAGCTGACACTCGGGGACAGCAGTCGGGAAGGCAGCACCTCAGACAGACCTTGCAGCCCTCCTCAGACACAGACCTCACAGTCAGAGCCACCCCAGGACCCACACCCCCTCCCCATCCCACCCCACCCCAGAACCAGCTAGCACCCAAGGGCTAGGCAGCCTGCTATTTTTCTAAAGAAGCCAGTTACTCTAGAACTTAGGAAACGTCAATGTACAAGGGGACAGTAACATTCTATTCTGGGACATTTCTCAGCCGAAGTGGAGAGAGAATTACTAAGTTTCAAAGAGGGAGTTCTCCTTTCCTCAGTGTAAGAGGTATAAGGATTTATTCTGTGAGTAATTCTGTTCCAGGCCCTACTATCTTCTGAACGGAATTCCCACTGAAGGAGATGAGAAGTAGCATAGAGAAAAGAAAAACAAAAATCATTAGCTGAAAGGTATTTAACACCATCATAAACCTCATGCTGTCACTTGACTTCAGAACATCTCCTCAGCACAAATATCCTCTCTTTTACTTGAGAAGAAAAATCAAGGCTATCATCAGCGAAAAGGCCCCAAAGTGAGCTCTCCTCAGCTTGTGGCAGTCTCTCCTGAGTTCACACGCCCATCATCTCCCCTCTGCCCCACAACCCACTGGCTCCAGGATCCCTACACCAGCCTTTCGAACACATAAACATGTACACATCAGCAGATGTGTCTCCCCAGTACTCATCTTTATAACCTCAGCCCCCTTAGGAGGCACCTTTTCCATAGCAGTACTCAAAAAAAAAAAAAGTTTATTGAATGAATGATTTGCCTAAAGCTAGTTTCTTTTTTTTTTTTCTTTTGAGACGGAGTCTCGCTGTCGCCCAGGCTGGAGTGCAGTGGCGCGATCTCCACTCACTGCAAGCTCTGCCTCCCAGGTTCACGCCATTCTCTTGCCTCAGCCTCCTGAGTAGCTGGGACTACAGGTGCCCGCCACCACGCCCGGCTAATTTTTTGTATTTTTAGTAGAGATAGGGTTTCACCATGTTAGCCAGGATGGTCTGGATCTCCTGACCTGGTGATCCACCCGCCTCAGCTTCCCAAAGTGCTGGGATTACAGGTGTGAGCCACCGCACCCGGCCAAGCTACTTTATTCTTAAGAGCTGGAAAGTTAAAAACATTATTACATTTTAAACTGGCTGGCCATCTTCAACTTTTGTTCTTGTATTTGTTTTGAAATTCAAATAATCCCAGATAATGCAAACGATACTATATGTAAACCTAAAACTTCAGGTAGTTGAATCCAGTCCATTCATTTACGAAGCAAATAATCCCTGGGCATCTACGAGGTACTGACGCCGCACTGGACAGAGGCAGAGCAGGAGGCTGTCGTGATGGCGCGATGGTCTTCTGTTGGTTACCGCTCCCCAGTAGGGCAAGCTCTCGAAGAGAGGAGCTAACTTTTGCTCAGCTATTATGGCAGAGCTTGAGAACAGGATATAGTCAATAACACAGCATTGATGGATTTATCTGTGTCATTCAAGTATGGGTGTGCAAGGCCAGGTGCGGTGGCTCACGCTTGTAATCCCAGCACTTTGGGAGGCCGAGGCGGGCGGATCACGAGGTCAGGAGATCGAGACCACGGTGAAACCCCGTCTCTACTAAAAATACAAAAAATTAGCCGGGCGTGGTGGCGGGCACCTGTAGTCCCAGCAACTCGGAGAGGCTGAGGCAAGAGAATGGCGTGAACCTGGGAGGCGGAGCTTGCAGTGAACCAAGATTGCGCCACTGAACTCCAGCCTGGGCGACAGAGCGAGACTCTGTCTCAAAAAAAAAAAAAAAAAAAAGTATGGGTGTGCAAAGGCCACGTAGGCAGAGAAATATGTCAGACACACAGAAAATAAATGTAGGCACCAGCACCACAGGCTCTAGAGTAAACTACCCAGGGATGAACCCAGCAACATCACTGATTACTTGAGGCCTGAGCGCTGAACTTCCTTAAACTTTAGTTTCCTTTTATGTAAAGTGGGCTCAATTATACTTAAAAGCCCAATGAATAACTATATAACCTTCATAATACCATCTTTTGGCATATTATCTATTAAATCTGAATTTGATCTCTACCTACTATATTCAAAACTGCCATAAGTCATAAAGAAAAATTCTGAACTGTATTATATATCACCCTATTTTGTAAGAAACAGTAGATCATTTTCACCCTCTCCTACTCTCCCACCAAATGCCCTACAATAATTTAAAACCAAGTGCCTGTACATAAGATCACAAACGCATGGACTCAGCTTTGCCTGGAGTACATGTTGTATTATTAGTTATCCCATGCATCAAAATAGAGTGCAGAGACACTACTCTAAACAGTTGCCCAAATGGGTTTATCCTTTTGGTTGTTATTGTTTTGAGACGCAGTCTCACTCTGTTGCCCAGGCTGAAGGGCAGTGGCGCAAACTCAGCTCACTGCAACCTCCACCTCCCAGGTTCAAGTTATTCTCCCACCTCAGCCTCTCAAGTAGCTGGGACTATAGGAGTGTGCCACCACACCCAGCTAATCTTTTTTTGTTTGTTTTTTTGTTTTTGTATTTTTAGTAGAGATGAGTTTCACCACGTTGGCCAGGCTGGTCTCGAATTCCTGACCTCAAGTGATCGACCCACCTTGGCCTCCCAGAATATCAGGATTACAGGCATGAGCCAGTTGCCCAAATGGTTTGATTTCAGACTCTATTAAACACCCTAGCCTCGTGTCACAACCTCTCACAAATCCTATTTATTTGCTGATGTGTCTAACTCCTCTAGAAATAAGTCAAGCTTCCCAAACAGAATTACTGATAAGGTTTAAAACACAAGAGTTTGAGGAAGAACCATTTCCAAAGTTCCTGGGAAAGTTATTCAAACACAACATTCCCCACCAAAAAACTCATTTAAAATACAAACAAAATCAAAAAACATTCCATCCTTACTGAAAAAAGTCCAGAAAGTAAAAGGGAAGGAAAAAATAAAGAAAGCTGAGACAGGCACAAAGACAGGGTTCACAATACTCTAAGAGAGTTTTTTAAGTGAGATAAATATGACCTTTACAAGTAGATGACATTACTTACTTCATCAATGATGATATGTGTGAATTCCATCAAACTCTTGGCACTAACTATTTTCTGAAGCAGGACTCCAGTTGTCATATAAATTAGCCTGGTGTCCTCCGTTGCTATTTTCTCTAGCCCTACCTAAAATTGGAGAAGGAAAAAGGAAAGGAAAAAAGAGAAAAAAAAAGTTATGTCCATTTTATTAATATAATGGAGGTAAGAAAGGGAATGAAAAATTATAGTATTTCGAAAGATACACAGGCTCCAAATTAAAAGTGACATTCTCAAGTCAATTATTTTCTTTTGGGGGGGGGGAGGAGCAGGGGTTGGCTCATCTAATCACACTGCTATAACATTTTTATGTTAAAACAACTGTGTATAAAGACATCTTCTAGATTACAGAGATATAATTAAAAAGATAAAATTATAAAAGCCATAAGCATGAGAATTCTCACTGCTTTCCTATTCAACTGGAAAGAAATTACAATTTATTTTCAAGAAATTCTTGTTTTTTCGAGACAGAGTCTCACTTTGTCACCCAAGTTGGAGTGCAATGGCAGGATCTCAGCTCACTGCAACCTCTGCCTCCCAGGTTCAAGCAATTCTCATACCCCAGCCTCCTGAGTAGCTGGAATCACAGGCATGTGCCATCAGGCCTGGCTAATTTTTGTATTTTTAGTAGAGATGGGGTTTCACCATGTTGGCCAGGCTGGTCTCGAACTTCTGACCTCAAATGATCCACCCGCCTCAGCCTCCCAAAGTGCTGGGATTATAGGCATGAGCCACCGTGCCCAGCCTAATTTTCAAGAAATTCTGTTTCACTGCTTTTTAAAATTATGCCACAGTTCTCTTCTATAAGCAACTGGTTTCTTTTTTTTGTTTGTTTTTTGTTTTGAGACAGAGTCTCACTCTGTTGCTCAGGCTGGAGTGCAGTGGCGCAAGCTTGGCTCACTGCAACCTCTGCCTCCTGGGTTCAAGCAATTCTCCTGTCACAGCCTCCCGAGTAGCTGGAACTACAGGCATGCACCACCACACCCGGCTAATTTTTGTATTTTTAGTAGAGACGGAGTTTCACCATGTTGGCCAGGCTGCTCTCAAACTCCCGACCTAATGTGATCCACCTGCCTTGGCCTCCCAAAGTGCTGGGATTATAGGCATGAAACACCACTAATTTTCAGCAGAAAATGGTCACGTACTATCAACTTACACAGAAAAAAACTTAACAAAATTAAGGACTACAGAGATGGCTGGCTCTCTTAGTCCCTCCCTCCCTCCCAGTCTCACCTGGTAGCCCACCACACCCCCTAGGGTCCAGGCACGCTCTTTACTGATCCACCTGGCGATGCTGCTTGCCCCTATCTTCCGGGGCTGGGTGACCACAATGCTGCAGTAGGCAGAGTGCTGAACGTAGTGGTCCAAGATATACTGCGGGAGCTGAGTGCTTTTACCGCTTCCCGTGGCCCCATGGATAATCACCACGGAATTACTTTCTATCAAAGACACAACCTAGAAATTTAAAAAATTATTTCAAAATCAGCACAAAATGGCAATGTAAAGTATCACCTATATTAGGAAGTCTTTCAGGATTTATTGCTCTTTCATCTTAAAGTTTTGTTTTGTTTTGAGATGCAGTCTCGCTCTGTTGCCCGGCCTGGAGTGCAGTGGTGCAATCTCGGCTCACTGCAACCTCTGTCTCCTGAGTTCAAACAATTCTCATGCCTAAGCCTCTCAAGTAGCTGGGACTACAGGCGTGTACCACCACACCCAGCTAATTTTTGTATTTCTTGTAGAGACAGGGTTTCTTTCACCATGTTGGCCAGGCTGGTCTTGAACTCCTGACCTCAAGTGATCCACCTGCCTCAGCCTCCCAAATTGCTGGGATTACAGGCGTGAGCCACCACGCCTGGCCTTAAAGTTATTAATTAACCATTCTGAACACAACACAAAAGAGCAAGGAGGCGACAAACGGTTGCCACTTAAATGCAACTCTACTACCTATTTAACAGTAATTAGTGGCTGGGCATGGTGGCTCACACCTGCAATCCCAGTACTCTGGGAGGCCAAGGCGGGCGGATCACGAGGTCAAGAGATCGAGACCATTCTAGCCAATATAGTGAAACCCTGTCTCTACTAAAAATACAAAAATTAGCTGGGCGTGGTGGCACGCGCCTGTAGTCCCAGCTACTTGGGAGGTTGAAGCAGGAGAATTGCTTGAACCCAGGAGATAGAGGTTGCAGTGAGCCAAGATCATGCCACTGCACTCCAGCCTGGCGACAGAGCAAGGCTCCATCTCAAAACAAACAAACAAACAAAAAACAACAACAACAACAACAACAACAACAAAAAAGTAACTAGTGATAGCTGTGGAAAAACCAGGCCAGGTTAACTCCAGCTTCCTGGGTCTCAACTGCTTCTGTAAAAATTAAAATGTAAAATTAGGTTTCTATGGCTCTTACCAAGTTTCTATTATTTTAACATTTTGTAATGAATCTGCAAATAATTCTACTGAACATGAAAAAAAGAGCTGTTACTACATTCAAGTGGTTTTAAAATGTCATCTTAAATTCTTCAGACATATTTTTTATCTATTAAATATCTGTTTATTTATTTTTAGACACAGGCTCTAGCTCTGTCACCCAGGCTGGAGTGCAGTGGCACAATCACAGCTCACTGCAGCTTTGACCTCCTAAGCTCAAGCCATCCTGCCACCTCAGCATCCCAAGCCAGGACCACAGGCACATGCCACCATATTCCACTAATTTTGGGGGGTGTGTTTTGTAGAGATGAGGTCTTGCTATGTTGCCCAGCCTGGTCTGGAACTCCTGGCTTCAAGTGATCCTCCCACCTCCAGACATATTTGGAAACAAGTAACTTCCACTTTTCCACTTACAGATTATATGCAGCTTTTTTTTTTTTTTTTTTTTTTTGAGACGGAGTCTCACTCTGTCGCCCAGGCAGGAGTGCAGTGGCGCAATCTCAGCTCACTGCAAGCTCCGCCTCCCGAGTTCACGCCATTCTCCTGCCTCAGCCTCTCCGAGTAGCTGGGATTACAGGTGCCCGCCACCACGCCCAGCTAATTTTTCGTATTTTTAGTAGAGACGGGGTTTCACCGTGGTCTCAATCTCCTGACCTCGTGATCCGCCCACCTCGGCCTCCCAAAGTGCTGGGATTACAAGCGTGAGCCACCACGCCCGGCCTATATGCAGCATTTTTAAGACTCCACTCAAATTCCTCCTCCAGAACTCCCCGATCTCCACTCTAAACTTATTTAAGCTCTTATCCTTCTAACAATTGATACGGTCAGGGAATACAAATTAATTTGAATACTGGCCTCTAATTTTTAGTTGCATGATTTACTCTAAAGCAAAGTAAAAATTAAATTTGAAACATTTCTAGTTTTATCTATAACTCTTTTTTCCAGTTAATTAATAAAGGTTTCGATACGCTTACTTTTAACGATGCTTAATAACACGCATGTAATTAGGAACTTAATCATCCTACTGCTACATCTGCCTGGCATTGTTAATACAATGGTATGTCAATGATTGATTACATTAATCAACAGGCAGAGAAAGGGCCAACGCTGTAAAGAAAACCCAGTAGAAACGCTAGGGTATGTCATTTGCTTCAAAAAACATTTAGCAGTCAGTTTATTTAAACAAGAAGCTCTCCTGGGGAAGATGAAGTGTTTACTTACAGATATTTTGAGGAAGGAAAGACTAGATAAACTAAATGTTAGGAGAGGTACTCAGGTGAAGACTAAATAAATTAAAGCACAGATCAAAAGAAAAGCCATCGATATGGTTACTACACAAAATCATCTCCAGGTAGGCCTGAGCACACCCTCCTCTTATCCACCGTAGAAACTTGTACACCACAGAAGTGTTCACCTGGCAACTAGTAACTTTCAAATTAGAAACCAAAAGTATTGGGCCTCAGACATGTATTCAAACAGCAAAATTACAGTATAACAAAACAATTTTACCTCTTTCTTATATCGACTTATAGGCAAATCAGGATATTTATAAGTTGTCCCTGGGATGCACGTCACACTGCTTAATTTAGCCAAAGATGGCCTTGGACCTGGATTAAGGCAAAACAAACAAATATAATGCCATTTCTTATCTGGAAAAAGATAACTCAATGTTCTATCTAATCTATATATACAGCATACACACACACACACACACACTCAAATACAAAAATACATTTTCTACAGGCTAAAACTGCCATCAGGGCAATACCAAAGACATGGAACAAACATAGGTATCCATCAGTAGTGGATTGGATAAAGAAAACATGGTACATATACACCATGGAATACTATGCAGCCATAAAAAAGAATGAAATCATGTCTTTTACAGCAAGCAACATGGATGCAGCTGGAGGCCATCTAAGCGAATTAACACAGAAACAGAAAACCAAGTATCAAATGTTCTCACAACTGGGAGCTAAACCTTGGGTACACACGAACATAAAGATGGGAACAACAGACACTAGGGACTCCAAGAAGAAGAGGGAGGGAGGGGCAAGGGCTGAAAAACTTCCTATTGGGTACTATGTTCACTATACAGGTGATGGGATCAATGGAAGCCCAAACCTCAGCATCACCCAATATACCCTTGTAACAAACCTCAACATGTACCCCCGAATCTAAAATAAAAAGTTTAATTTCTTAAGAAACTTCCCTTAGCAGCCCACTATTAATCTTGTATAAAAGCAAACTGAGAACATTCTATCCCTCCATCACAGCCACCAACATTGCAAGCTCAGCACTACCTTCTAAAATAGGCCTGTAAAACATGCACTCATTGCTGATTCAGTGGTACCAAAACAGTTAAAGAGAAAACTTTTCCTTGAAATTTCAACAGAATGCATCAATTTAAGTGTGCATTCCCTGCTACTAAAATACATCAGTGATAGCAATAAATAAATCAAACAATTTATGAAATACAGGTATCAGCAAAGCAGGCAGCTTGCCTCTGCTCAGGATACATGATACAGAGCTCTGACCAGGCACACTTCTCTGCCCTCTTGTAAAAATATGCCCTGCTCTCTGGCTGCACTACAAATTCTAAACCTCTGATCATCACTTGACAAACTGACAAATCATCAAAACGCACGGAAGACAAACTTTTGCTGGGAAATAAGTTTTACTTCCAAAATAAACTCTTAGCCAAATTTAGCACCACACTCATTCCCTTACCCCACGACTCACCTTCCCTTCCTATCAGCCCCTTGTTTCTGACCAGCAACTCCTGCTGTGTCACTCTCGGCCTTTCCTAATAAAACACACAACCAGGCTTCTCTCTTGTTTTCCTATATCTTTTCCCTACATATATTCCCATTTTCCTAATTGGTCTAATAATATGTAATTAAAATGTGGCTATTTTCCCACATTTGAATCAAAGTTATGTGGTCCCTGTTCTCAATTATATAAACAGAGGAGCCAGATCTGTCATACTTTCTCAAAGCAAAAATAGCTTCTTTGTGAGTATGTTCTTCCTAAAACATTAGTGACTCCTAACTCGGGAAAGCTGTCCTGCCAATATGGCTTTTTTTTTTTTTTCTTTTTTCTTTTTCTGGACAGAGTCTTGCTCTGTCCCCCAGGCTGGAGTGCAGTGGCGCGATCTCGGCTCACTGCAAACTCTGCCTCCTGGGTTCAAGCGATTCTCCTGCCTCAGCCTCCTGAGTAGCTGGGATTACAGATGCCCACCATCACACCCGGCTAATTTTTGTATTTTTAATAGAGATGGGGTTTCACCATGTTGGTCAGGCTGGTCTTGAACTCCTGATCTCGGCCTCCCAAATTGCTGGGATTACAGGCATGAGCCACCACGTCCAACCTATGGCTTTTTAATCTTCTAATCAGCCTAACTAGTGATTGCCAAGTTCACTAAAGCAGGGATTTTCTTTCCATTATCACGTCTCACTTTCCTTCCATTACTCTTCTCAGTGCTATGGTAATTACTGATGCCTTCTTTTTTTCCCAGTTAATATACCTAGGCCTTCTTGAACATAATGAAAGAAGGGGAAGAGAATCCCCACGGCCCTTGTGAACTGGACTGAGAGAAAGAAGGCCCTGAACCCAGACACAGCATGCAGACAGAGGGAGAGGCAAGTATTATAGTGAGGAACAGGGTGGGAGTAAGAAGCTGAGGAAGAGCTATTCAAAGGGGAAAGAAGGTGACAAAGATTCTTTCAGAAAGACGAAAAAGGCTGCAGCCACATTCGTTTTGCTAAAAGACTTCAAGCCCTGGCTCACATGCTGCTAAACAAGCCCTGTTACTTAGACAATATTGCCTTACATTACTTGATTACATGCATTTTGAAGATTGCTACTTAAAGACAGAAATTTTACAAGAAAAAATGCCAAAAGTCCTAACAGTACTGTCTATACTATAGCCCCTTCTCCATGTAACGCAAAACACAAGCTGACGTTTTTAGGTCACTGGCTGAAGCAGACCCAGCACAAATCAAGTCCTGCCTCCGCGTACACTGCCAAAGGGCAGACAGGAAACCAAACAGCAGAAATGTTCACAGCTGTATGGTTCTTGCATCTTTGCATCAGCAACAGAATAAGAAGGAAAACCATCATGGATAATTTAAGGCAAATCAACAAACTACATACAACCAAGCAAAAATCCAAAAACAGCATGAGAAACAGCTCAACCTTAAAATTGACTATTCTTATTTTCTTGCTGTCTCTTTATCCTACATGATTAACAACACAATATTTTACACGAACTGGGGAAAACTGGAAGCCATGAAAATTACTAGTTCTCTTCACTAAGACCTATCACTATATCACCATAACCAAATACGAAATCTAACCAAAAAGTTCAGCACTTAGAGGTTCTAAACAGTATGTAAGGAATTTTAACTGGTAAGTATGTCAGCTCATATGGTGAACTTAAGACTTATCTTAAAATCTACACACTATATATTACAGAAAATAATTTTAATCACTGCATTACTGATTTAACCATAAAATTAAATCTTCAAAATAGATAATTATATATGACTTCCTCCAAATATGGACTAGTATTCTGAATACAAAATTAACTTGAAGGAAGAATAATGTTTTCCTTTCAGTTATTAGACATTCCATATAGGCCATTCTCTTAAAACCAGAAGAAAAGCTAAAAGGAGGATGAAAACAGCCACTAAATATATCACCACATTTAAAAGGAGGCAGCACTGTGGAATTTAACTACAAGCTGAAGACTCTATTCCAGGACAAATTCAAATTGTTGTGTGAAAGCAACAGAACCCTTCAGGAGTTGACAACCTAGAACCAGGCTCACACTGTTAGGAAAGATTTCATTTATCAATGCAAATAAATCTCAGTTTTTAAAAAATGATTAATCTTTAACCATGTAAAATGATTCTAATATAATCGATAGAAATTCACTGAATGGGTGTCCTTGGATTTCTATTTAGAAATAATTTTTAATACTTATAAGTGAACTAACACCTGTATCAGACCAAAAGCAAAAGTGTTTTGAATCAAATTATTTTATAACTGGATATAACAAAATGTTCACGCTGAAACCTGTGGCACTGGACTGGAATTAGAGGCATCAGTGTAATCTCATGGTTTTAATAGAAACAGACATAGAAATAGCTTTGTGTCTGTGTGTGTGTGACCTTACTTACGATAACCTGACCTTACTTCTTCAATGCTCCAGAGGCACTTCAACACTTCGAAACATTTAGCAGACATGATGGTGACATGTTTATAGTCCCAGCTATTCAGGAAGCTGAGGCTGGAGAATCACTTGAGCCTAAGAGTTCAAGGCCTGCCTGGGCAACATAGCAAGACCTCATCTCAAGGAAAAAAAAGTGGACAGCACCTCTCTGCCTCCTGTGGCCTCCTCCCTCACCCTGTATCCAAGGCATCACCAATTCCTGTCCAGTTTGTCCTTCAACTGGCTCTCTTCCTCCACTGCCATCCTCTGTCAAAGACACCATCAAGTCTCACCTGGACTAGGACAATGCCTCCAATTCTCCTCAGGTCCACTCTGGCCCCCTCCAATCAATTCTCAAAAATATGACCAAAGCATTTCTTGTAAAACACAAATCTAAACACATGACACCCCCTTCCTCCTTTCACAGTTATCCCAAAAAAAGTATGGAAACTTTCATAGCTTCCCACTGTTCTGAGTATTAAGACCAAAACTCTTCGTTACAGCCCACAGGCCCTATTACTAGTCTTGCCTATCTCATCCAACCTCATCCAATACAAGTGTGTTAGTTTTTTACTGCTACTGTCACGTTTTACCTCAAACTTAGTGGCTTAAAACATGCATTTATTCTCTTACAGTTCTGGAAGCAGAGGTTCAAAAGATGAGAAGGACAAGGTGTTGGCATGGCTGCTGGATCCTTCCGGAGGCTCTGTGAGGAAGAATCTATTCCCTTGCCTTATCAGCCTGGAGAAGTTGCCTGCATTGGCTCATGGCCTCTTCCTTGTATCACTCCAACGTATGGCTGCTGTTGTCACATCTACTACTGACTGATCTTCCTGCTTCCCTCTAGGAAAAACCCTGTGATAACATTGGGCCCACCTGGAAAATCTTCCCATCTCAAGATCCTTAACTTGTATCTGCAAAGACCCCTTTACCATGAAGGTGACATATTCACAGATCCTGGGGATTAGAACATGGACCTCTTTAGGAGGCTATTAGCCTCTAGCTGCCTCTGCCCAGCCCTCCCACACCCACTGTCTACTCCCTAGCAGCACTGGCCCTCTTTCAGGGCTGGAATACCAGGCTTCCTCCCAGCACAAGGCCTCTGCACCCCCTGCACCCCCACACTGCCTCAGTAAGGTCCACTTATCCTTCAGATCTAAGCTCAACTGTTACTTTCCTGACACCACAGCCCAAGTCAAATCCTTGTTTTACGCCCCCATAGAGCTGGCTTTCAGATAACTTATTTCCAAAAAGCATTTATTTGTGTAACTGGATGACTAAATGATCATCTCCATAATGATCAGAGATGATCAGAGTTAAAGCCTTTTTTACTTGTCATATTCTCACTGTCTCATACAGCCCCTGGAACACACCTTGATAAATGTCAGTGGCTAAGTAGCCAAAACCTCCCTAAGTAGCCAAAGCCATAGTTGATCCGACTGCCCAAAGAAAAGCCCCAAATATATTATGATACCATGCATAAAGAAAGCAAAGAGTTTCACACATGAACTTAAAAGAATGACAACAGACACTGAGTTACAGGCATTCACTTGTAATCTAGCTAGTCCTAAAGAGTGGTAATCCATCCGGCATGCTACAGGCCCAGCACGCAGGGTGTGCCAGGCTCCTGCCTGTGCCCCCGGGCCAGTACATGACTGTGACAAGAAGGATCACATCACACAGAGTCATCTATAAACTAACTAATGTGCTTTCCAAACAGAAGTATTAGATGATGGCTCTCTTTCCACAATAACACATATGGCTACTTCATACCTCCAAAGCTGCACAGTACTCTTCCTTTGTACAAAAGACCAAAGTCACCAACCCTCTGTTCACTGGCATGTAAGAGATTCTTAAAGACTTCCCATAGATTAAGTAACAATTCAATAAACATTCTTATACGTACAACTTTGTATTTTTCTTAGCATAAGTAGAAATTGGACCAGAGATAACATACATTGTGAATGCTCACTTCCGTTAATACACTGGGTTGTTCAGACAAATCTCCTTCCTGAGGTCAACTAAAGATGTTAGATGAAATACACAAACCTCTCCTTAAAAGCACCGAAGGGCTGATGAAATAGCAAGGAGACATCAGGCCAAAGCCTGTGATGAGGCAAGAACACAGAAAGGGAGGCAAAGAATCAAAGGCTGCTTTTACCTTAAGGTGACAGATCTAGCAGAAATTAACCAGAATAGAGCCCAGTAACCAAAAAAATGAAAAACACAAAACTAAATGAAAGAGTGGGCCATAGATGATGGCTCAGAATTTTCCTGGACTAATTAAAAGATACCAATTGGTATAGTCAAGAAGCCCAAATCAATCCCAAGAATGATAAGGATTACTCTACTATTATGTATCGACTGTATTTCATACTTTTTAAAAGGCTAAAAAAGAAAGTGTTACTTGAACCCACACTTGTGCCCAACTCTGAGCACACTAATACACAGGATGGCAGGACAGGAGGCAGAGCTTCTCAACTGAACTAGCAGAAATCTATGACAGATAACCTCTCATAAAGCAAAAAAAATCAAAAGATAACTTCTATCATATGAATAAGGCCTGGTGCTAGTAAGATAATTTGCTCAGAAAAAAATTTCATACTCATAGAAAGTAACTAACTGTGTGAACTCTGAACAGTTGTACTCTTGGGAACTGGGAATTTAAGAAGGATCTTTTACTTTTTTATTTTATACATTTCTGCATTGTTTAAAATTTCATTTTAATATCTTAATTGTAAAAAAAGTAGTTTTAATTAATGGCAAGGTAAGAGACCATTATCAGTCTTCCAAAGAACAGACTATTTAAGATGATTTCGGCTCACTGCAACCTCCGCCTCCCAGTTCAAGCGATTCTCTTGCCTCAGCCTCTCCAGTAGCTGGGACTACAGGCATGCACCACCATGCTCGGCTAATTTTTGTATTCGCCACTATATTTTTTAAAGGCTTCTAATAATTTTTTTTTTTTTTTTGAGACAGAGTCTCACTCTGTTGCCAGGCTGGAATGCAGTGGCACAATCTTGGCTCACTGTAATCTCTGCCTCTCAGGTTCAAGTGATTCTCCTGCCTCAGCCTCCCACGTAGCTGAGATTACAGGCACACGCCACCACACCCAGCTAATTTTTGTATTTTTAGTAGAGACAAGGTTTCACCCTGTTGGTCAGAATGGTCTCAATCTCCTGACCTCATGATCCACCCGCCTTGGCCTCCCAAAGTGCTGGGATTACAGGCATGAGCCACTGCGCCTGGCCTAATAATTATATACATATATATATATACTTTTTTTTTTTTTTTTTTAAAGAGAGGGTCTCCCTATGTTGCCCAAGATGAACTTGAACTCCTAGCCTCAAGTGACCCTCTCACCTCAGCCTCCCGAGTAGCTGGGATTACAGATGTACACCACCACATCCAGCTAGTTTTTTTATTTTTTGTAGAGACAGTGTCACCATGTTGCCCAGGCTAGTGTTAAATTCCTGGCCTTAAGTGATCCTCCCACCTCAGCCTCCTGAGTAGCTGGAATTACAGACATGCACTATGAACCTAATATTTTAGCATGTGAACCACTCACGCATCCTATCTAAAACATTTAAAGAGACTTGTTTACCTGGCCCACTGGTTCGTTGGACACTGCGACACACATTAAGCTCTTGTGCTTCGAGCTGTCTGTATTTGTCAATATACTCTACTTCTGAGCTCCTTTGGCTGAGTGACCTGAAAAGAATAGTAAAAGTTAGTATACTATTTCCAAAAAGCCAAGAAACCCTTGTGTACTAGAGAAGTTTTTCCACATTAAGTCATGGGAAAAAATGCAAATAGTCAATAAACAAATGAATATACACTCAAACTCAGTTACCAGGCAGATGCAAATTAAAACAATGACAAACCATTTTTTCACCCATCAAATTGGCAAAAAGAGCAAATATTTTCAGAATATTTATGAGGAGAGATACATTTATGGTAAATGGGTATGACCACTTATTCTGAAGGGTAGTTTGCAGTATCATTTTTTTGAGGCGAGGTCTCTCTCTGTCACCCAGGCTAGAGTACAGTGCTGTGATCATAGCTCACTGTAATCTCAACCTCCTAAGTTCAAGCAATCCTCCCACCTCAGCCTCCTGAGTAGCTGAAATCAGCTAATTAAAACTTAAAACAGCCAGGCATGGTGGTTCACACCTGTAATCCCAGCACTTTGGGAGGCCAAGGCGGCTGGGTCACTTTGTGCTCAGAAGTTCAAGACCAGCCTGGGCAACATGGTGAAACCCCATCTCTATAAAAAATATAGAAATGAGCCGGGTGTGGGCTCATGCCTGTGGTCCCAGCTACTCAGCAGGCTGGGGCTGGAGGATCCCTTGAGTCAGGAAGTGGAGGTTGCAGTGAGCCAAGATCATGCCACTGCACTCCAGCCTAGGCAACAGAGCAAGACCCTGTTTCAAAAAAAAAAATAAACAGGCTAGGCACAGTGGCTCACGCCTGTAATCCCAGCACTTTGGGAGGCCAAGGCAGGCGGATCACTTGAGGTCAGGAGTTCAAGACCAGCCTGGCCAACATGGTGAAACCCTGTCTCTACTAAAAATACAAAAATTAGCCGGGCGTGGTGGCAGGTCCCTGTAATCCCAGCTACTCGAGAGGCTAAGGTAGCAGAATCACTTAAACCCAGGAGGCGGAGGTTGCAGTGAGCCAGAATGGTGCCACTGCACTCCAGCCTGGGCAACAGAGCCACATTCCATCTCAAAAAAAATAAATAAAAACTAAAAACTAACCAAAACTTAAAACACACGTCTCCTACAATCCAACTTTTCCTCAGAATCTTTGTTAAACATCAGCACGTGTAAACGAAGCATGTGCAAAGACATGCATGGAAACATTCATTTGTTTAGCAAATACTTACTGAACACCTACTGCACAAAAGGCACTGTCTCCAACACTAAAGATACAGCAGGAAACAAAACAAAGTCCTTGCCTGCATGAAACTACCATTCTTGTGGAGGAGACATAATAGATACGTAAGATGCTGATTAGAGATGTGGACAAAATTAAAATCAGGTGATGCTATTAAGGATTCCAGGAAGGAAGGGTATATTTTCATAATATTTGTAATAATTAAAACCTGAAAAACATGTTCAACAGGGGAAAAGCTAAAACAATGGCATACCTTAGTTAATGTGTATCATTTTTAAAGTGTCATGGCTCTATTCATGCCAATAGATAAACATGTCCAGAATATTAAGTGAAAAAAGACAATTGTGATATGTATTATACACTATCAACTATGTTTTCCTCATTAGTGTCTAGTTTAAATGCACTGTTGTCAAAGAGACTATATGATACTGATTCTTGAAATTTGAGACAAACTTTATGTAATGGTTAATTTTATGTCAACTTGACCGGGCCAAGGGATGCCCAGATAGCTGGTAAAACATTTTTTTCTGGCTGTGTCAGGGTGTTTCAGGAAAAGGTTAGCATTTGAATCAGTAGGCTGAGTAAAGAAGACCTGCCTCAGTAACGTGGATGGGCATTACCGAATCCACTGAGAGCCCACCCAGGCAGAACAAAAAGGATAAGGAAGGGTAAATACTCTCTTTTTGAACTGGGACATCCAGTCTCTCCCGCCCTGGGACACTAAAGTTCCTGATTCTCAGACCCTCAGACTCCGAGATTCACACCAGCAGTCTCCCATCCCAGGTTCTCAGGCTTTGTCTTGGACTGGGAGTTACAGCATCAGTTACCCTGGTTCCCAGGCCTTCAGATTCAGACTGAATTTCACCACTGACTTTCCTTCTTCTCCAGCTTGCAGAAGGTATATAGTGAGACGTCTCAGCCTCCATAATCACGTGCGCCAAGTATCATCACCAACCTCCCCCTCTTACAGATCTATACATATCTTATTAGTCCTGTTTCTCTGGAGAATCCTGTCTAATACACTTTAATAAAATGCTGTTTGCATCAAAGCCAACTTTTGCCTGTTCCAAAATATCAGCATTCCTCTGGTTACTGTTTGCCTGACATTTACTCATTAATTCACTCAACAATAACAGTGTACCAGGTGCAGCTGAGAGAGCCAAGATGCCCGGGTGGCTCCCACAGGAGGGGGCGGCAAGAGGATGATGAGAAATGGAGGGTAGGGAGCAGAAGGGTATGGAGAAGAGCTGGAAGTACCAGGGAGGAGCTGGGAGTAATTATAAAGATTGTGGCTTTTGTTCTGAGTAAGATGGGTTTTGAGCAGAGAGAGAAATAACAATATCTGACTTTTAGTTTAACAGCATGGCTCTGACTAGGTGAAGGGGAGCAGGTGATCATCTGAAAGAAAACATTTGCAGCAAAACTTTAATTCCTGGCAGGGCACGGTGGCTCACGCCTGTAATCCTAGCACTTTGGGAGGTCAAGGCGGTGGATCACCTGAGGTCAGGAGTTTGAGACCAGCCTGGCTAACATGGTGAAACCTCATCTCTACTAAAAATACAAAAATTAGCCCGACGTGGTGGCGAGCGCATGTAATCCCAGCTACTCGGAAGGCTGAGGCAGGAGAATTGCTTGAAACCTGGAGGCAGAGGTTGCAGTAAGCCAAGATTGCACCACTGCACTCCAGCCTGGGCGACAGAGTGAGACTCTGTCTTAAAAAAAAAAAAAAAAAAAAAAGAATTCCTATAAATAACTAAGATAAGAAATGTGACTTTTAACTTTAAAAGGTAAATGCAGTAGTATTTTAATTAAAATACAGAATAAAAGAAATTCAATATCAGTTTCTCCTTAAATATTAACTGCATGTTTTTCAATCTTTTTATTGTGGCAAATGTATATAACATAAGGCCGGGCACAGTGGCTCATGCCTGTAATCCCAGCACTTTGGGAGGCCGAAGTGGGTGGATCACAAGGTCAGGAGATCAAGACCATCCTGGCCAACACGGTGAAACCCCATCTCTACTAAAAATACAAAAAATTAGCCGGGTGTGATGGCAGGCGCCTGTAGTCCCAGCTACTTGGGAAGCTGAAGCAGGAGAATGGCGTGAACCTGGGAGGTGGAGCTTGCAGTGAGCCGAGATCGCGCCACTGCACTCCAGCCTGGGTGAAAGAGAAAGACTCTGTCTCAAAAAAAAAAAAAAATATATATATATATATATATAATATATATATATATATACACACACACACACACACACACACATATATACACATATATATACGTGTACATGTATATAACATAAAACTTACCATCTTAACTACTCTTTTTAGAAACATTTCCTTTTATGGCTGGGCATGGTGGCTCACACCTGTAATCCCAGCACTTTGGGAGGCTGAGGCGGGCGGATCACAAGGTCAGGAGATCGAGACCACCCTGGCTAATAAGGTGAAACCCCGTTTCTACTAAAAATACAAAAAAAATTAGCCAGGCATGGTGGTGGGCGCCTGTAGTCCCAGCTACTCGGAGAGGCTGAGGCAGGAGAACGGCGTGAACTCGGGAGGCGGAGCTCGCAGTGAGCCGAGATCACGCCACTGCACTCCAGCCTAGGTGACAGAGCAAGACTCCGTCTCAAAAAAAAAAGAAAAGAAAAAATAAAAAGAAAGAAATATTTCAGTTTATTTAAATTGTGAAGTAGAATATAAAACTGAATTTGTAGCTAGTACCAGAGAATGGACTTAACTGGTGTTTAGTGAGAACAGCTGCTACACAAGATCCCAAGAGACTTACAGGAAAGGGGCAAAGCCCTAATGTTAAGCAAATAAAATGTTTCACACAGATTATACAAAAATTTATACTTCATTTCCCTTTTTTGATATTTAGAAAGCGCAGATTTAACAAAAGGTAGCCATATCCTTTCTATGTACAATGCCGATTATAATTACGCAAACAAAACTGTCAGTGTGTTATCCAGAAGTCCCAGTGTTTAGCTCTCAAACCTTAAGTCATGGAATTGAGTAAGAATTAAAGGGGGCTAAAATAAAAAAGCTAATGCCACATTCCATATAAAGGGAAGCAACAAATACATTAATCTAACAACAGTAGGTTTAACCTGAACTTTTCAAAAAGCTTAACATCATTTTTTTAGTGGAAAATTAGGGACTATTTGGCAATGCTGCTTTTTACTAGTAGTAAACAATGATAAAGTCAAGTGCAGGAACAACCTAACAACCAGTGAGGCATATAAAATTGTGTTTAGGGCACTCTCTGAAAAATTCATGGATTTTCTTTTTTTGTTGTTTTTCTAACAAGGAAAGATCTTTATTTGGGAATAAAGCATTGCAATGGGAATTACACATACCACAGTAAATTATTTGTGTATTCAGGGAAGTAAAGAAAGATAAAGGTTTTTAACGGAAAAAATGAGGAGTACATAATTGTTTTGAAATAATTATCCTTGGCTACAAAGATCAAAAACAGGGTGATGCTAGTCTGAAGCTGGTCAAGCAGTGGCTGGGCAGATGTCCTTGGAGAAATATTTTTTGAGAAAGGTTGTGATGGCCTTTGTGCAAGGTTGTGGGTTTTGTAGAGTCTTTTTTGTTATAAAACATACAAGTGTGAGACTCCTCTCTTCATGGCCTTCCCTGGCTCTGTTTGTCAGGGTTTTAACATTAATGACTCCATTTTGACTCTGAAAACTTTCACACATGCAGTTTTTGCTAAGCGTTTGATGAGCAAATAGATGAGGTACACAATATTTTATTCACATAGTGTATCTGTTCCATTATTTACTAGACTGAACCTCTAACATTCTCTCTAACCTCCCATGATCAAATGTCACATTTCCATATCCTTCCATAATGCAGACTTCCAAGTCCTAGACCTGGGGTCATCTTCCTGTGTTCTTCATAAGAAGATTAGTTTCTAAATTCAAGATTAAATTGCTCAGCACAATAATTGACAAAGAAAATAACTCTTAGAACCAAATACATAGTTTAATCATTGTGGTGGAAGAAGGGACATTTATTTGATTATGAAATAGAAACCCGCCAGGTGTGGTGGCTCATGCCTGTAATCCCAGCACTTTGGGAGGCTGAGGCAGGCGGATCACCCGAGGTCGGGAGTTCAAGACCAGCCTAACCAACATGGAGAAACCCCGTCTCTACTAAAAATAACAAAATTAGCCAGGCCTGGTGGCACATGCCTGTAATCCCAGCTACTAGGGAGGCTGAGGCAGGAGAATTGCTTGAACCTGGGAGGTGGAGGTTGCGGTGAGCCGAGATCACACCACGACACTCCAGCCTGGGCAACAAGAGCAAAACTCCATCAAAAGAAAAAAAAAAAGGGAAGGAAGGAAAGAAGGAGGGGAGGGGAGGGGAGGGGAGGGGATGGGAGGGAAGGGACTGATTTGCTTAAATTGGCAAAGCCGGCCAGGCATGGTGGCTCATGCCTGTAATCCCAGCACTTTGGGAGGATGAGGCGGGCAGATCACCTGAGATCAGGAGTTCGAGACCAAAATGGTGAAACCCCGTCTCTACTAAAAATACAAAAATTAGCCAGGTGCAGTGGCGGGCGCCTATAATCCCAGCTACTCGGGAGGCTGAGGCAGGAGAATCACTTGAACCCGGGAGGCAGACGTTGCAGTGAGCCGAGATCCTGCCATGGCACTCCAGCATGGGCGACAGAGTGAGACCCTGTTTCAAAAATAAAACAAATTGGCAAAGCCAGCGTTGTTTAGAGCTTCTGTGTCTTCATGAGTCATAACCTTCAAAGTTATTGTTGCAATCACAAATATATGAGGTTGACCATCATGTTATGCATATTGCACGACTCTCTGGGTGTCATAACCAGAAGTAGTAAGAACATACATGAAATTGTTTATAATCAGAGGTCAAAGTAGAACTAAAACCAGGACCTGAACTGACTATATTTTGGATTGTTTTTGTTTGGAGGATTTACTCCCCTGAAAAACACTTCAATCTGCCAACTTCCTTTTTTTTTTTTTTTTTTTTTGAGATGGAGTCGCGCTCTGTCGCCCAGGCTGGAGTGCAGTGGCGCGATCTCGGCTCACTGCAAGCTCCGCCTCCCGGGTTCATGCCATTCTCCTGCCTCAGCCTCTCCGAGTAGCTGGGACTACAGGCGCCCACCACCACGCCCGGCTAATTTTTTGTATTTTTAGTAGAGACAGGGTTTCACCGTGGTCTCGATCTCCTGACCTCGTGATCCGCCCACCTCAGCCTCCCAAAGTGCTGGGATTACAAGCGTGAGCCACCGCGCCCGGCCTAATCTGCCAACTTCTACAAAGAATTCTTCTACTAGCAAAATGAATTACACATTGCAAGACATCATCATATAATCTCATCTAGACCCCTGCTTCATGGATTTTCATAGCAGATACATCCCTATGTTGTTTGCTTATGTGAGCCAAGAGGTCATTAAAATGCTACTCACGACACAGAAAGACTTCTCAATGGAAGCTGCTGTCCTAAACTTAGCCTCTGCTAGAAATGAATCATGTTATTCACAATTCTTTCAACAAAGGTATCCTCCATCTTAACTATTTTTAAGTGTACAGTTCAGCGGTATTAAATACATTCATGTTATGCAACCTTCACCACCGTCCATCTCCAGAAATCTTCATCTTGTAAAACCATCTCTGCATCCACTAAACAGTAACTCCTCATTTCCCTCTATTCCTAGCCACCAACAAATACCACTCTACTTTCTGGCCCTATGATATTGATTCCTTTAGGGAATCTCATATAAGTGGAATCACAGAGTATTTGTCCTTTCAAGGATTTTTTTTTTTTTTTTGAGGTGGAGTCTCACTCTGTCACAGGGTCTTGCTCTGTTGCCCAAGCTGGAGTGCAGTGGTGCAATTATAGCTCACTGCAGCCTTAAACTTCTGGGCTCATGCAATCCTCCCATCTCAGCCTCCCAAGCAGACGGAACTACAGGCACACTCCATAGTGCCTGGCTAAAGTATCTGTCCTTTTGTGACTGGCTTATTTAGCATAATGTCCTCAAGGTTCATCTATGTCAGAGTGTACGTCAGAATTTTCTTCCTTTTTAAGACTGAGTAATACTCCTTTGTATGGATATGGACACTCAGGTTGCTTCCATGTTTTAGCTATTGTGAATAATGATGTTATGAACACAGGTGTACAAACATCTCTTCAAGGTCTTCCTTTAAACTTTTCTGGGTATATGCCCAAAAGTGAAATTGCTGGATCATATAGTAATTCTATTTTTAATTTTTTGAAGATCCACCATACCGTTTTCCACAGCAGCCCCACCATTTTACATTCTCACCAACAGTACACAAGGGTTCCAATTTCTCCACATCCTCGCCAACTCCTGTTTTGCCGATTTTGAATCAACTTTTTTGCCGGGTGCAATGACTCATGCCTATACTCCCAGCACTTTGGGAGGTAAAGGTGGGAGGATCACTTGAAACCAGGAGTTCAAGACCAGCCTGAGCAACATAGTAAGACCCTATCTCTACAAAAAATAAAAAAAATAGCAGGCACACTGCTGCACACCTATAGTCCCAACTACTTGGAAGGCTGAGGCAGAAGGATCCCTTCAGCCTAGGAGGTCGAGACTGCAGTGAGCTATGATTGCACCACTGCACTCCAGCCTAGGCAACAGAGCAAGACCCCCCCTCTTAAAAAAATAAAAATGTCTTTTTTCTTGTTGCATTTTGGGAAATCTCTATACATTCTATGTATTAATCCCTTTTCAGATACATGATTTGCAAATATTTCTCCATCTTGTGAGCTGCCTTTTTACTGCTGAGTTTTTTGATATACAAATCTTTCATCAAGTCTAATTTGTCTTTCTTCTTTTGTTGCCTCTGCCTTTGGTGTCATATCCAAGAAATTATTGCCAGATACAATGTGAAGTTTGTGGCCTCAGTTTTCCCCTAAGGGTTTTGCAGTTTTAGGTCTTACTTTTGAGCTTTAATCCATTTTAACTTAATTTTTGTATATGGTGTAAAGTAATAATCCAACTTCGTTTTTTTGCCTGTGGATTTCCACTATTCTCAGCATCATTTGTTGAAAAGACTGCCCTGGCCAGGCACGGTGGCTCATGCCTGTAATTCCAGCACTTTGGGAGGCCAAGGCAGGTAGATCACGAGGTCAGGAGATCGAAACCATCCTGGCAAACATGGTGAAACCCCATCTCTACTAAAAATACAAAAAAATTAGCCGGGCATGGTGCTGGGTGCCTGTAGTCCCAGCTACTTGAGAGGCTGAGGTGGGGACTCCACCTAAAAAAAAAAAAAAAAAGACTGTCCTTCTCCCCTTAATTGGTGCTGGCACCCTTACTGAAAATCATTGACCATGTATGTGAGGGTTTATTTATTTCTGGGCTCTCAATTCCATTGGTCTATGTGTCTTTATGCCAATACCATACTGTTTTGATTATTGTAGCTTTGTAGTAATTTAAAATCAGGAAATCTGAGTCTTCCAGCTTTGTACTTCTTTTTCAAGATTGACTATTCGGGGTTCCTTGACATTCCATATGAATTTCAGGATGGATTTTTCTATTTATGAAAAAAAAAGTCATTAGGATTTTGGCAGAGATTGCACTGAATCTGTAGATCACGTTGTGTGGTACTGACATTTTAACAATATTGTCTTCCAATCCATGAATAGAGGATGTATTTCCATTTATTTATGTTTTTAATTTCTTTCAGCAATGTTTTGCACTTCTCATTGTCCAGATTTTCACTTCTTTGGTTAATCCCAGAGTATTTTTTTCTTTTTGATGCTATTACCAATAGAATAGTTTTGTAATTTCTTTTTTAGGTTGTTCATTGTTAGGGTATAGAAATGAGACTGAATTTTGTGTGTTAACTTTGTAGACTGCTACTTTGCTGAATTCAATTACTAGTTCTGACAGGTTTTTGTGGAATCTTTAGGGTTTTCTACATATAAAATTATATCATCCGCAAACAGAGATAATGTTACTTCTTCCTTTCCAACTTGGACGCATTTTATTTCTTAATCTTCCTTGATTGCTCTGGCTAGAAATTCTAGTACTAAGTTAAGTAAAAGTGGTGAAAGGAGGCAACCTCACCTTGTTCCTGATCTTAGAGGAAAAGCTTTCAACCTTTCATTGAGTATGATGTTAGTCGTGGGCTTTTCATATATGGCTTTTATTATGCTAGTAGTTTCCTTCTATTCCTAGTTTGTTGAATGTTTTTAATATGAACAACTCCACAGAAATGTACTTTTTACCTTAAGAAAAATGAACCAATAACCCAAAACTTTTAATTCAGTAGCAAAATGAATTAAAAACAGCCTGGGCACAGTGGCTCATGCCTATAATCCCAGCACACTGGGAGGCTGAGGTGGGAGGATTGCTTGTGCCCAGGAGTTCAGGACCAGCCTGGGCAACATGGCGAGTGAGACTCAGTCTCTACCAAACATTTAAAAATTAGTCAGGCACAGGCCGGGCCCGGTGGCTCACGCTTGTAATCCCAGCACTTTGGGAGGCCGAGGCGGACGGATCATGAGGTCAGGAGATCGAGACCACGGTGAAACCCTGTCTCTACTAAAAATACAAAAAATTAGCCGGGGGTGGTGGCGGGCGCCTGTAGTCCCAGCTACTCGGAGAGGCTGCGGCAGGAGAATAGCATGAACCCAGGAGGCAGAGCTTGCAGTGAGCCGAGATTGCACCACTGCACTCCAGCCTGGGCGACAGAGCGAGACTCAAAAAAAAAAAAAAAAAAAAAAAAAAAAAAAAAAAAATTAGTCAGGCATGGTGGCACGTGCCTGTAGTCCCAGCTACTTGAAAGGCTGAGGTGGGAGAATCTCTTGAGCCCAGGAGGCTGAGGCTGCAGTGAGCTGTGACCATGCCACTGTACTCTAGCCTAGGTGACAGAGCAATACCTTGTCTCAAAAAAAGAAAAAAAAAAAAAAAAAAGATATGAGTCTTCCCACAATGAAAAATCCTTCTTTGATTGCAATCGAGTGCTGCTGAATACTATATAAAGCAGCCCTGATTGTAATATATAAAAAGTTATGCCTGGCTCCTTAGCTTGCTTTTCAAGGTTCCAAAATTTTGTCTTTCTAAACTTTTCCCTTTTTACGTACTTCCTTACAGATCTTAAAATTTTACATAGACACATACATTATGCATGATATGGTCTTATTTCATTTTAAGTCTTAAAAAATTTAATACTTAGCTAACAAGGTGTAAACTAGAAAACTATGACAATGACCAAAAAGCAAAGGACCTAATAGCTTAAGCTTTATGTCGTCCACACAAAATATCCTAGTACGTTTGCAATTCATCAGAAACAATACATTTATTCAACTCATTATAATGTAAGATAAATACAATCCAAGATACTTCCTTACCTTTACTTACAAATATTTATGTTCTCTATCTACACAGTAGTAGAAGAAATACTGTAATCAGAGAATTATTTGGGTCTCTACTTCAATCTGATAATCTCAGGAGACAGGACAAAATAAAATTTGTAAGGCAAGTAGCACACACTAAGTACCAGAAAAATTGGTTTACACAATTAAGTTCAAAGGAAGGTATACTCAATGTGAGTTAAGGTGGTAAGAAAAGTTCTGAAAAGGTCTTTGGTAGTGGTTTCAATGGCAAGACAGGTGTCAAACAAGTAAGTGGAGAAGGAAGACTGCCTTCAAGAAGCTCTTCCAGTGGCTAGCTCATTGATCTCTAAATCTCTGTTAAAAGGACACTCCCTACCCAAAAAGGTCTTCTCTGACCTCCAGTTCAAAGTGGGAGAAGTGTTTCAAGTATATTAATAGATTATGACCATCTATAATTACCTTACTGGATGATTTGTGTACTTAACAATTGTCTTCACATTTGGAGGCTTGCTCCTTGGGAGTAGGAACTAGGTCTGTCTTGTTCACTGCCACACCCCAGCCCCTAACTATCCAGGCCCTGGCAGACAGTCAACAGATATCTGTTAAGTGACTGAAAGCCAGCAATTACAGTAGAGGACAGAGCAGGATCTAACTGGAAAGCATTAGGAAAAAGGGAAAAGAAGCCGGGCGCGGTGGCTCACGCCTGTAATCCCAGCACTTTGGGAGGCCAAGGCGGCAGATCACCTGAGGTCAGGAGTTCAAGACCAGCTGGCCAACATGGCAAAACCCCATCTCTACTAAAAATACAAAAATTAGCTGGGTGTGGTGGTGCACGCCTGTAATCCCAGCTACAAGGGAGGCTGAGGCACAACAATCACTTGAACTCAGGAGGCAGAGGTTGCAGTGAGCCGAGATCACGCCACTGCACTCCAGCCTGGGCCACAGAACAAGACTACATCTCAAAAAAAAAAAAAGGTTGGGCGGCGGGGGGTGGAGAGAGAACAGGAACACAGACCAAACCAGTCTTTCTATAAGTTTAACACTGAAGATAAATAAAATCAGAGTTCAAAGGAAAAGCAGGGCCAAGGAAGATGTTCACGTTGACCCTCAGGTTGAAGGAAAAAATGAGTTGGTACTTGAGCTGGTCCGTGAAAAAGAGAATTACTATGTGGATACATGAAAAAACACAAAGAAGCAGCTTTTCAGAAAAGAAAAAACAGTTGAACCAAAGCTGAAGGATCAGAAGTAAGCATGGCAAGTGTCAGGGGGCAATGTGCCCTGGCTGAAACAAAAGGTGTGCTCTAGGGTCGAGCAAGAAAGCAAGCCAGGTAAGGAGGGATAATGTAAGACTGCAGAGGGCCTTGAAGGAGGGATAATGTTAAGACTGCAGAGGGCCTTGAACAGAAATTTGGCTTAAGTTCCATATCCAATATGTTCTGATCTTTTTGTTACCATTTCAGAGGAAAAAAAGTTATGCAGTAACAAGGAGGTTATTCAAAGGAGTAGGCAGCAAGATTCGCTGTAATTTTAGTATAAAATTTGGTAGGACACTTCTGTCATGATAAACTTTACTCCTTTCCTTCTCCTAACAGTATATGCGATGTAACGTGAAAACCTTCTAGTTGACAATAATGAATCCTGACATCTGGCTTTTTCTAACATAGAAGCAATAGGAGCCGCAGGATGACCACACACGTCACTCTTGATCACGCATGACATGCAAGTCTGATGTAAACCATGTCTATTCTTCATGGCTCATTTGAAAGGAAAAGCAACCGAAGAAACAAATACTATAAAAGGGAAAACCAGTATGCAGTCGTTTAACAGAGAACTGGAGAGTAAAAGACCTTTTATACTGTCTACTCTTTAGCAAAAGACAAACACTTGCATAGGAAATTAGCACGGGCCAGTGCAGTGGCTCACGCCTGTAATCCCAGCACTTTAGGAGGCTGAGGCAGGAGGATTACTTGAGCCCAGTTTAGAGACCAGCCTGGGCAACACAGAGAGACCTTATTTCTAAAAAAAAGAAATGTATGTGTGTGTGTGTATGTATGTGTATTATATACGTGTGTGTGTATATTTATATATACATATATAATACATATACATGAATATATATACCTATATGTGTGTATATATACGTATATTACATGCATATATACGTAAAATACATACATATATGTACATATATAAAACATATATGTATGTACATATGTGCGTGTGTATATATTTTTTTAAACTAGCCAGGCATGCCGTGGCATGCACCTATGGTCCTGGCTACTCAGGGGGCTGAGGTGGGAGGATCACTTGAGCCCAGGAGGTCGAGGCTACAGTGAGCCTTGATCATGCCACTGCACTACAGCCTGGGTGACACAACGTGACTCTGTCTCAAAAAAAAAGAAAGAAAGAAAAAAGAAACAGCACAATAACGACCATTACAAACCAATATGCACCTAAACAGTAAATATAAGTTTTTCATCCTCAGCTCCAAAAACAAACACTAAAATGATTTTTCTATGATGAATTATAAGATTTTGTTTTGAACTTTGTATGTTCTTATGCCTCTATTTTTCCCTGACAACCAATTACTGCCTTATTACCATATTTTCAGAGATTATAAAGTATATTTTAAAGTTATCTAGCTAAGTGTTTATTTGTTCCCTAGCATTTTGACTTGCTTAAATATACAAATTTAACTATTTTGCAAGAAAAAACAAAATGAATACAAAATGTAACATTTGCTAAATATTTCACAATTATAATTCACATCAGCATTCTTTACCTATTTCGCTCAATTACAATGAGCTTTCTCAGAATGTATGTTCTGCAAATAGTCAAGTCTAATCTATTTTTCCTGTTTTCATTAGAGGGGACAGTGACCCGGCTTCCAAATGGCCTGAAAGTTAAGCTGAAGAATAAAAGCAACATGGTTATTTTTAGAGCTCTACAGGCATAAAAATACAGCATTAAACTGTGACCTACAGCTATGCACAGCAAAGCATCACATCATGCGACAGTCTTCACTCTAGCTCGGAGCGCATCTGTGGTGCTTTAGACGACCATTCTTCATTTCATTACCAAAGACATGTCGGAATGCATTTAGGACCTGCATCCATAGCTGCTGGCATTTTTTTCAAATAGACTGAGCTACATTGAAAAGGCAGACCATTATATAACTTGTGAAGATTAAATAGTAAGTTATTTTTGTCATTTCTTCTAGCTTACTTACAAGGTGAATTAATGAGCATTCTCTCCAAATGAAGACATCACAGCCTCATTCCTAACACAGAAAGTTATTTATTTCAAATACAGTTTCAGTGGGTAAATAAGGTGGCGCATTCCTTCAACAGAGGACACATCTAGGAGAGCAAGATATGAACAAGTGAAACACAGCTTCGTCACCAACTTCACTCAACTCTTTGGCAACATCACATCAGCCCATCAACTTAACAGGTAAGCTTTAAACCTTTTCTGTCCAAAACATAAATCAAAAGTATTTGTAGGCAGCACTTGCCCCGACGTTAATATTTTAAGTCTCATAAGAACTTTTCACAGCAAGTGTTAGTGTTATTTTCAGATATCATTCAGTCTGTATGTTATCTCTGACTTTGTATATCTAATTTCTGCTAAGCCACATAAAAGCATTTTCAAAGCTTGGTTTCTGCCACTGACCTAGTTAAAAATTAAGACGTTAATCCACGTTCTAATCTTACTTTGACCTGCATAGCTAACCTGTGAAAAAAAATCATGTACTTTTCGGGCAAATTTATTGCAAAGAAACAAATATTTGCTCAGAAGAACCATAACATTTTGAGCAAATAAACAAGTGAAAATATTTCCACAGGCTAAAAATGCCACTTTTTGGCTGGATGAAATGGCCCAAAAACGATTCCTACAAACCCACACACTATCCTGGCTCAGACATAGTGACAAAGACTCTGCTTCGGGAATTAAAATGGCACCTAAAGGAGCGAGAGAGATTAATACAAGAAATTGAAAATGAACAAAAAGTGAAAAAAACAGGTGTGGATTACAGCTGGCTCAGAAACTACCAGAATCCCTACACAACTATCCCAGTGACTGAACAAAGACAACTTGAAGTTCTTTGCTCACAAGTTCAACCTTGCCAAACTGGAACTATTCTCAGCAGGTAAAAATACTATGTTCTCTTATGATTCTTGCTACTGCTAAGTCAACGTTCCTCATATATTTTGACTAGAAATTGTATTCTATCATGTAAATTCTTTAACTGCCTAGATGTCTGGTGAGCAATTGTTTTAAATTACATTTAAAATTTCTTTACTAGAAGCACAATTTTAAAACAACATGCATAATACTCAAAAGGTGGGTAACTTGTATACATTATTCAAGCTGTATTTTGGAGATAAAGAGATATAACAAAAAATGTTCTAAACTGAATATTCATTACCACATTCCCTCTAGATTTCGAGAAGTTTTGGCAGAAAATGATGTACTGCCATGGGAAATAGTCTACATCTTCAAGCAAGTTCTGAAAGACTTCCTAAGCAGCTCTGACAGAGGGAGTGAGCAAGAGGACCAGGAGGACTCAGGGAGCATGCACTGCCCTGCTCTTTCTGTGATCCCAGGTGACAACTCCAAGAGGGCAGACAAAGATGAAATACCCACCATTTCCAGTTACGTAGACAAAAACACAAAGGACAGGTTCCCAGTGTTCTCACACAGAATATGGAACCTACCACATTATCACCCATCTAGTTAAGTTACTTACAGCTAGAGGAGTTTTTATGACCACCTTAGAAGTCTTAATATGAAGAATAAGAAAAAGTGATGTGACTTCAAGTTTCTCTTTATTACAAGGTCAGTATCCTGTGGATGTATCCTATGTTTTAAACAGTATTCTTTTTTTAACCACTCTAAACATGGTATGTTTTCATTGAATAGTATGCTTTTAACTGTTTCCTAAGTATTTTGAAAAAATGTTTGAAGTATTTTCTTGTACCTCAAACCCACCCCACAGGAACTAAAGCAACTTTAGTATGAAGTTTGACAAATTCTGTACAAAACTTAGATATTAACCTCGACTTTTATTCTACAATGAAGCTACATATAGAATTAAATAAATGATTAATACGAATCCTATCTTTACAATATAACAGAAATGAGAAGTCAACATCCCATTATGCGATCATTCTCAGCAGGGGACGGGAAGAAGGGCGGTGAGGGAAAAAATAACATGTAGTTTAAAAATGAAGCAGGGCTTTAACCCAACACTCAGCTTTGGTTTTAATCACAGTACTTTTAAGCTCAACATTAAGGGAACGTGTAATAAAACTCAGCTCTATCAGTAAAGATAAATAGACTGATTTAGCAACATGAGTAGCTGCTACTCTCAAAGAAAAACATTAACTGTTGGTGAATAATTTAAACTTATACTCTGGTGAAATAGCAAAACATTTAATATATAAAATCTGGCTTTTCATAACTTTATTAGAAGTAGGAAACTATATATTAGTCAGATTTTTTTTATAAAGTGCTAGAATTCATTCTTAAAGGTAAGTCCAAGGAACCTAATTATAACTTTATATTTGAAGATTTACTGGTTTTCTTTCATCTAAAAAGAAAAAAATGTACGTATCAAAATTAGAACTAGCTGGGTGTAGTGGCACACACCTGTAGTCCCAGCTACTCCGAAGGTTGAGGCAGAAAGCTCACCAGAGCCCAGGAGTTAAAGGCTGCAGTGAGCTGTGATTGCACCACTGCACTCCAACCTGGGCAACAGAGAAAGACCTTGTCTCAAAAAAAAAAACAAAAAAAACAAAAAAACAACAAAGAAACACTTTTTTTCAAAAAGACTAGAACGAAATATACACTACAAAAAAAAATACCTTCTAACTTTATTCTCCCTGCATTCTTGGCCAACTTGTGTACCATTTTCACCTGAACTCAATTTGGTTTTAAATCCCAATCACGTAATGCAACCCACCTGATCAGGGTTTAACAAGACAAACACAGTCCCAAGTAGATTTAAAATAAAGACACCTCTCATTCCTGCTCTGAGATTTTCAGTTTTCCTACATACTACCCTTTGGCTTCTTTAGCCACTGTAAGATTTCCTAGAGTGGAAACTGCGTGTGGGAGAGATAAATGTCCCAAAAAGTACACAACTGCTTATTGTGCAGTGAATACAGTAAGTAGCAAACATGAGTTTTAAGAAAATATCACTGCCTTAATGGTGAGAACAAAATTTTCATTTAAAGAAATATGGAGAACGTGAAGTTTGTATATGAAGCCCAGTACCAGAATTGGTCATCCCACCATACATACCAGGAAATATATGCCATGAAGAGATGCAAATCATTTCCTTCACTCTCCAAGGCTCCTCAAGCAGCCACTAGACAACACCATACCACTTGCAAGAGAGGGTCATCCTCTGTATTCAGACAGGGAGAAATAACTCCCGGCAAAAAGCTTCTGGTGACTGAAGCAGCTATGGACAGTTCAGGATGAAAACGAATCCTAGCCACTCTAAGTCACCCACATGCAATTAATTAATTTTCCACCCAAGCTTGAAAAAAGAAAGGAAAAATATATTAAGTTTTGAGTTTCCATCTCTCACTTTGTTGTTGGCAAACTTAATACTCATATCCTGTGAGAGTATTGGTATACGTAATTTAAAACTGCAGTTATTTCTGGAAAACCTATAAATCAAACAGAAATTTTAATACAAATAACTTCCAGAATAGTGACAAATCCATGTTTTTATACACTAGGCTATTTATAATACCTAAAGCTGGCAAAGGAATCAGGATCGAAAATATAAAGGGGGGCCGGGCATGGTGGCTCACACCTGTAATCCCAGCACTTTGGGAGGCCGAGGCGGGCGAATCACGAGGTCGAGATCGAGACCATCCTGGCCAAAATAGAGAACCCCCATCTCTATTGAAAATATAAAAATTAACTGGGCATGGTGGCTGGCACCTGTAGTCCCAGCTACTCGGGAGGCTGAGGCAGGAGAACGGCGTGAACCCAGGAGGCAGAGATTGCAGTGAGCCGAGATCACGCCATTGCACTCCAGCCCGCGCAACAGAGCGAGACACCGTCTCAAAAAAAAATATATATATACACACACACACACACACACACACACACACACACACACACACACACAGGGGCACAGGTGGGAAGGGGATGACTAGAATGCTTCAGGTGTGTTTTATCAAGAAAAAGCAGCATTCGTTCAGGAGCTACAATATTTAGCTAAGAAATAGAAAGAATAAATGAATCCACATAAAAGCATTCTGCACAATCCCCGACATATAATAGGCTCTCGAGGTAGCATTACTAGCCAGCCCAATCCATTTAATAATATTAAAGTAATTCTCTCACATGCCAGGCACATACTAAGCACTATAAGTGCATTCTCATTTCACCGTAACCTTATAAAGTAGGTGATATTATTCCCATATGACAGATGAGCAAACTGCCTCAGATACGTCCAATGGCTTGCTCAGTACAGCAATAACTGGCAGAGCGGAGATTCACATCCAGGCTGCCGTGTCCCTTCCCCAACTGAGCTCTGAGCTCCAAATGCACAGAACCAATTGCTTATGTGACACCTCCTCTTGGATGCTCACAGGCAACTTAAAATCAACATGTTCATCCTTCAGTATACTCCATTCAAAAAGAAAATTTAAAAAAAAAAAAAAGAAAATCAACATGTTCAAAACCAAAGTCACAGAGAATTTTTTGCGTTCTAAAGGAACAAACAGAATTCAAGAAAGGAACCAGCTAGTACCAATACACACACACACCCTCTAAAAGCACAATTCTTAAAACATTTCATCAACTAGTATTTTCTATCTCAGTAAATGACAGCACCACCCATCTACTCAATTCTACAAGCCAGAAATCTCAGAATCATTCTGGTCCCCCCTTGGGATGGGGGAGGGGCCAAAAACACAATCACACTCCAAAGGTAACCGGCAGAGCTGGGTTCTGGCTATCACAAACAAGACTGGATGGAGGCGGGAGTTCAGTACTTGGAGAAGGCTAAAAAGTTGTTTAAAAGACCAGAGAGACTGGGAAAGAAGGGAGCGGAGGACTGCTTTAGCTACAGAGGTCACAGGAAACTTCTCTAAGGAGGTATCTGAACAGGGTCTCAAATGAAGAAAGGAGCCTGTCATGGGAAGGGAGCGATGGGAAGCACTGAATACAGAAGAGTCAGTGTGGAAGCTGCAAGGTGGGAATTAGCTTGCTATCTTCAAGACATAGAAAAAACGCCAATGTGACCAGAGCGCAGCAAGAGCAGCAGACGAGGAGATGCCCAATGGAGGAATGCTCGCCAAGACTAGATGCAGAGTCAGATGAAATTTTATCCTAACAGCAGTCGATGCCACAGGAGGTCACACATGTGCTCAAAGAACCTCAGGTGTGAAGGTTTACTCAAGAATTTGTTCATTCAACAATTTTTTTAAAGAGATAGGCTCTTGCTCTGTTGCCCAGACGTGCAGTGGTGCAATCATAGCTCACTGCAGCCTTGAACTCCTGGCTTCAAGTGACCCTTCTGAGTCAGCCTGCCAAGTAGCTGGGACTACAGGCAGGCACCACAACACCCGGCTAAGTTTTCAATATTTTGTAGAGACAGGGTCTCCCTATATTGCCCAGGCTAGTCTTGAACTCCCAGCCTCAAGTGATCCTCCCACCTCAGCTTCCCAAAGCACTGGGGTTACAGGCATGAGCCACTATGCCAGGCCATCATTCAACAAATATTAACTAAGCATCTACATCATGCCAGGCATTCTTCTAGGTGCTAGATTATTGGGGAGTAAGGTTGAAAAGTCAGGAGACAAAACATAGAAGGTTTCTGCAATAATCCAGGCAAGAGATGATAACAGTGGTTTGGTCTAGAGTGGTGACAATGTAAACTGTGAGAAGCACCCATATTCCGGAAATATTTTATAGTACACTTGCCAGGATATTGATTTTTATTGTTTGATTGTATACCTATATACACACTCTGATACACTCCTTAGGAAAATCCACTATGGCCTGAGGAGTAAGACAGAGATTTATGATACAATCAAGACAGGAATGCATGAGGAAGCAACTCTCACCATGTCTAGAGTAAGGACATGACATACTGTAAGCATTCAATAACTGGGGTCTCCTAGGTTGAGCATGGTGGCTCATGCCCGTAATCCTAGCACTTTGGGAGGCCAAGGTGGGAAGATCACTTGAGCCCAGGAATTTGAGACCAGACTGGGTAACAGAGTGAAATCCTGTGTCTCCAAAAACATTTTTTTTAATTCGTCAGGCATGGCAGCATGCATCTGTGGTCCCAGCTACTCAGGAGACTGAGGTGGGAGGATCAAGGGAGGATCACTTGGGCCCAGGAGGTCAAGGCTGCAGTGAAGCGTTATTGTGCCACTGCATTCCATGTGGGGCAACAGAGGGAGACCCTATCTGAAAATAATAATTATCTCCAGTAACTACCTTGCTTCCATTTTCACATGGTAAATAGGTAACATCACTCTGCCACACTTATCTACTACTTACCAAATGCCCTGCCTTCCGTCTTGTAAAAAAAAATTACTATTATTATTATTGTGACCTCCTAGACCATTCATTCAAATGAATATCTGAGTTCCTACTATGTCAGGTACTGCACCAAGAGGTGGAGATTCCCTGATAATCTGTACCCTTAATAAGTTCTTATGTGGGAAAAATAACATACAAAATCATTCCCGTGAAAGTATTAAGATATGCATGTGCAGGGCACTAAGCAAGCTGTTGTTGATTAAAGTGGGCCTCACTCACCTGGTGTTCCTCTGACCACTTCTTCTCAGTCTCCTTTTCTCACTGCAACTCATCCACCTATAAACACTCAAGCACCCCAGGTGGGCCCTTCTCTCTACACCCACTCACTAGGATACATCCTAGTTAAGGGATCTCATCAGTCTCGAAGTTAAACTTCCCAGCGTCTAGCTCTGCCAAACTTCCTTCCTCAACTCCAGACCGCCTACATGTATTACTGTGTAACAGGCATTTTAAAGTGAACATGTTCAAAATCAATCCTGGTATCCCCCCACAAACTAATTCCTCCTGCAGTCTCGCCTTCCTTACCTGAAGGCAACACCTGTCACTTGCTAGGCCAGAAACCTTGGTGTCACCTGTGATTGCTCCCCCACTCACATCCTATACTTGCTCCAGCTAGAGTCCTTGCCTCTAGCTTAAGAACATGTCCCAAATGCCACCACTGCTTACCACACCCCACATCCTCCACTCTCAGCTACCTAACTGGTCTAAGCCACCACCCTATCTCTTGTTTGAATGATGTGTCAGTCGTAGTTCTCTAAAGAAACAGAATCAACAAGATGTGGAGAAAAATTTATTTTAAGGAATTAGCTCACATAGCTGTAGAGGTACAAGTCCAAAATCTGCAGGATAGGCCAGCTAGCTGGAGACCCAGGGAAGGGTTGCAGTCCAAGCCCAAAGTCAGTCGGCTGACACAGTTTCTTCTTGCTCAGGGAAGATCAGTCTTCGCTGCATTCAGGTCTTCAACTGATGACGAGGCCCTCCTACCTCAGGGAGCATCATCTGCTTTACCCAAAGTCCACAGATTTGTAATGTTAGTCTCATCTAAAAAACACCTTCAAAAAACATCCACAGTAGTGTCTGACCAAATATTTGGTCACTGTCGCCCAGCCAAGTTGACACACAAAGTTAACCATCACAGAGGACATCAAGAGATTCTTCCGTGACCACTCTGTTCCTGTCCTTGCCCCACTTCAATCCACTCACCTCTGTCGCCCAGGCTGGAGTGCAGTGGCGCCATCTCAGCTCACTGCAAGCTCCGCCTTCCAGGTTCACACCATTCTCCTGCCTCAGCCTCCCGAGTAGCTGGGACTACCAGCGCCCGTCACCACGCCCCGCTAATTTTTTGTATTTTTAGTAGAGATGGGGTTTCACCATATTAGCCAGGATGGTCTCGATCTCCTGACTTCGTGATCCACCCGCCTCGGCCTCCCAAAGTGCTGGGATTACAGGCATGAGCCACCATGCTCGGCTAGGACATACCTCTTGATCTTCTGTTAGCTCCGTGACCACACCTATTCTCTCCCTTTCAATCACTCTACTCCAGCTGCACATAGTACATACAGAGGACATGCATCAGCACTTTTTTAATCAATGGGAAAATTACTTAATAAACGAAATCTGTTAAACAACCAAAAGGTCTTTTAAAAATGTGGACTTTGGCCAGGGCAGTGGCTCATTCCTATAATCCCAGCATTTTGGGAGGCTCAGAAGAGAGGACTGCTTGAGCCCAGGAGTTTGACACCAGCATAGGCAACATAGTGAGACACCATCTTTACAAAAAATAGAAAATAAATTAGCCAGGCATGCTGGCATGTGCCTGTAGTCCCAGCTACTTGGGAGGCTGAGGCAGGAAAATTGCTTGAGCACAGGCGTTCAAGGCTGCAGCAAGCTATGCACAGCAGCACTGCACTCCAGCCTGGGTGACAGAGCAAAAAAAATATATATATATGGATTTTGTGGGTGAACAGAAAATAGGAATTCTTGGAGAGTTACAGAGTCATACACTAACATCTATGTGAGGCCTGAATACCAAAAGGCAACAAGACAAAAAGAAAAAAAGCAATATGCCTTGGAGTCCAACACACCCATTCTACAATAGGTATGTGGACTTCGGACAAAGTAAACTTCAACTGCTCTGATCTTAACTTCCCCTGTCTATCAGAAGGGCCGAGGTGGCTCATTTCCTGTGTCACCTGACACAATGCCCAATACAGCAGGCATTCAACTTCAGTAAGAGATAACAAGTGCAAAAACCAAGACTTAGGGACCTGGGCCAGATGCGGTGGCCCACACCTGTAATCCCAGCACTTTGGGAGGCCGAGGCAGGCAGATTGCTTGAGCTCAGGAGTTTGAGACGAGCCTGGGCAACATGGCAAAACCCTGTCTCTATTTTTTTAAATAATATTTTTTAAAATAATAATAGTAAAATAAAATAAATTAGGGAACTAGAAGTAATCACCAGATAGTGGAAATCTGAAAGCTTCCTATGATGAAGGATTCCCAAAGACAAAGAACATTTTAATAAGGTGTTGAACAGTCAAAGACACAAAAGCGAGAATTAAGTAAGACCTTCATGAGCCAAGTGTTAACGTCAGCTGTGAAGACAGGAAAGTCCATGGCAGAAAGCATAAAGAAACACAAGGCAGAAGGAAGCTGGGGGTGACGCAAGGCTCCCAGCCATGGGCTGCAATCCACAGGAAAGCTGGTGCTACACACTGGAGAATGCTCAAAATGGTATATCACAGCCACTGAGGTTTTCTTCTTCATATGCTAAGGTGAAGACACAAGAATGTAAGGATAACAGAAAGAATAATCACCATCAAAGAGTAAAATACAGTACCATGTGGAAAAGGAGACATGGGGAAATCCATAAAAATCACTGGAAACAAAATTTATAAATCGTTCCCTACAGGCACTCCAGCAACACCTTCATCGCGGAGTAAGATTCATGCTGGGACCCACAGGCGCCCACACCATCTCCGGCAATTCTTGTCTGAACTACCTATGATGTAGTCTGGTATTTTCTATTTATTTTTTAATGCTGGTGGTCACTACTCATTAAGCTGATTAAAAAAAAAATTGCCCATGTTCTTCTGCTGATTTAAGCTGATTTAATCAGTAAGCTGATTTAACAACACTCTCTCAGACCGGACTGCAGTGACTTGGTGTACACTAATTTTACCATTGAGTGACTATCTCTAACAAATACATTTTAACTGTGCAACACCCTATGCTTATAAAAGCCATCCCTCCTGGCCAGGCGCAGTACCTCACGCCTGTAATCGCAGCACTTTGGGAGGCCGAGGCGGGCGGATCACGAGGTCAGGAGATCGAGACCATCCTGGCTAACACGGTGAAACCCCGTTTCTACTAAAAATACAAAAAATTAGCCGGCTGTGGTGGCGGGCGCCTGTAGTCTCAGCTACTCGGGAGGCTGAGGCAGCAGAATGGCGTGAACCCGGGAGGCAGAGCTTGCAGTGAGCCGAGATGGCGCCACTGCACTCCAGCCTGGGCGACAGAGCGAGACTCCGTCTCAAAAAAAAAAAAAAAAAAAAGCCATCCCTCCCCTATGTCAAATGTTCTCTCACTAATGTCAATGCCTCACTCAACACTCTCCTTCACTGGGAAAAATAACATTCAACAAGTATCCAAGTGTCCACTATGTGCCAGGCACCGTGCCAGGTTCACAGGTCGGCTCATCCCAATCCGAACCCAGCTCTGCCACCAGATTTGTACCCTAATGCAGTGCTGCCTCAACAAATCGCCCAAACATGGCAGTTTCAAACAAGGCAAATTTATTACAAGTCCAGGTGAACTCAACTGGATCCCCTGCTTAGGGTTTCCTAAAGCTAAATCAAGGTGTTAGCAGAGTTGCATTCCCTACTGGCAGTGCATTCCGGTTGTTGGCCAAAAGCAGACCCTTGCAATTCTAGGATCAGTCCCTTGCGAACTCAGTCCCTTGCAATTGGAGGACTGAGGTACCCATTTCCTTACCTGCTGTCAAGTGGGATCCAGTCTTTGCTCCTAGCTGCCCATATTCCAGTCTCATGCTTTCCATGTGGCCCCTCCGAGCAATGACGTTTCAAGTCTCTCATTTCAAATTTATCTGACTCCAGCCTGAGAAAGTTCTCTGCTTTTAAGGGCTCATGTGATCAGACTGGGCCCACTCAGACAGTCTAGCTAATCTTCCTGTCCTATGATCTGTAACCTTAATTACAGCTGCGAAATCTCTTTCACCATGTGACATTACATAGTCGCAGGTTCCAGTGAACATCTTTGAGGGAGTCATTCTTCCCATCACCACCATTTGCTACAGGAAGTTGGCAAGTCACTTTACCACCAAAACCTATTGCTTCATCTACAAAATCATGAAATAATCAGTTGATGATAAAGCCATCAACCTCAACGTGTTGTTGTGCGGATTCAATAATACAGCTATATTTAGTTGAGTGCCTGCTACATGCTGGAAACTCTGGCATTGAATACATATGCACCTAGAGCCCAGGAAGCTACTTCCAGAAGAATTTCATCAAAACTAGCACTACTCATAGACCAACATTGCCTGTCACTGGTTAAATACAGAAGTTAAAATGTTTACATCAATTTCACAAAGTAATTTTACATATGTTGATTTTTTTTTTTTTTTTTTGAGACAGGGTCTCATTCTGTCACCCAGGCTGGAGTGCAGTGGCACGATCTCAGCTTACTGCAACCTCTGACTCAGGGACTCAAGCAATTCTCCCACCTCAGCCTCCTGAGTAGCTGGGGCTGCAGGCACAAACCACCATGCTCAGCAAATTTTTGTATTTTTTTGGTAGAGACAGGGTTTCAACATGTTGGCCAGGCTGGGCTTGGAAATCCTGACCTCAAATGATCTGCCCACCTTGGACTCCCAAAGTGCTGGGATTACAGGCATGAGCCACCATGCCCAGACTGAATCTAATAATTTTTTAAATGGGATTAGTATGTTGTCTTTTTTCATTTCATTGCTCTGAAAATTCATTTTTATTGATTTTATAAAAGTCTCAATCCATGAAGGACTAGAAACCTTAAAAACTTGTCCTTAGTGCTTAAAATGGCACTTACATCTATAGTTTCTGACAAGGTCAATAATAATTTACTTCCAATACCACAATGAGTTATTTAATAGCAATGCTGTTCACACTGTTAAGACTAAGGAGTAAGTGATGGACCATTAAGTAGGGGAGGCCGCCCACAGCATCATTTACCAGAGTAGCTCGAGGAAATAAAGTGTGCAAACATACAAACAGCAACTCCAAAGTTGCACAAGGGGTCTCTCGGTCCCCTCTATGCCTCTAAGAACCAAATTTACCAAAGATCCCAAGGGTGTACTTGAAAGAACTCTACAAAGGCTTGAAGCAACCCACGAAAGCTTGACCCAGAGTCTGGGCCTATCCATCAAATAAGACAAGACAACAAACAAGAGTAACTTTAAAAAAGAAAAATAAAGCCAGGCACAGTGGCTCACACCTGGAATCCCAGCACTTTGGGAGGCCGACATGGGCGGACCACAGGGTCAGGAGTTCGAGACCGACCTGGCCAAAAAGGTAAAATGCTGTCTCTACTAAAAATACAAAATAAGCTGGGCATGGTGGCACACGCCAGTAATCCCAGCTGCTCGGGAGGCTGAGGCAGGAGAATCGCTTGAACCCAGGAGGTGGAGGTCTGCAGTGAGCCAAGATTTCGCCACTGCACTCCAGCCTGGGCAACAAGAGCGAAACTTTGTCTCAAAAAAAAAAAGAAAAAGAGAAACAAAACCACCTTCTCAACTGTAAAGGGTGGTGGACTTGGAGACTGAGCAAGAGTGACGGAGATACTCCAAGCTGGAAGTACTTCTCCCAGGGCCTTTTTAAACAGCAAGAAGAGGGAGCAGGTGTTTCTACTCACCAAATCTAGGTCTTTCCTCTAAAAACAGAGGATATCCTCTTGCTTTTTATTTCTACCAAAATCAAGTGAACAGAGTAACTGATGGTAGCTACTTAAATAGTGAGACGAGGAGGCAGTTTGTGAAACTTAACAAAGATTCAACATTTGCACTCCTTGGTATTTACCCAATGAATTGAAAACTTATGTCCACACAAAAACCTTGCCAAAACTTGGAAGCAGACCAGGCGCAGTGGCTCACACCTGTAATCCCAGCACTTTGGGAGGCTGAGGTGGGCAGATCACCTGAGGTCAGGAGTTCTAGACTAGCCTGGCCAACATGGTGAAACCCTGTCTCTATTAAAAATACAAAAATTAGCCAGGCGTGGCGGCGTATGCCTGTAGTCTCAGTTACTCGGGAGGCTGAGGCAGGAGAAATCGCTTGAACCTAGGAGGCGGAGTTTGCAGTGAGGCGAGATGGCGCCACTTCACTCCAGCCTGAGTGACAAAGTGAGACTCCATCTCGTGGGGTGGGGGGGGAACTTGGAAGCAACCAAGCTCTCCTTCAGTAGGTGAATGGACAAAAACTGTGGTACATCTAGACAGTGGAATATTAATCAGTGCTAAAAGAAAAGAAGCTATCAAATTATGGAAAGGCATGGAGGAACCCCAAATGCATAATAATACTTTAAGTGACAGAAACCCATCCAAAAGGCTACACATACTGTGTGATTCCAACTAGATGACAGTATGGAAAAGCAAAATTATGGAGACAGTAAAAAATCAGTGGTTTCCACGTGGTGTAGGGCAAGGGAGGCAGGAGCAGGTGGGGCCGAGAAGATCTGTAGGGCAGTGAACTCTGTAATGCGTGACGTTAGGCGTTTGTCCAAACCCACAGAACGTCCAGTACGAGGCGTGAACCCTCCTGTAACGATGGAATGCGGGTGACGAAGACGCAGCGATGCGGGTTCGCCGGCTGTCACACATACCCACACTTTACGCAGATGCTCTCAGGGGAAACTCTGGGAGGGAAGGGGCCTATAGGACCTCTGCCCTCCGCTCCATTATCCTGAAAACCTAAGAGTGCCTCAAAAACTAGTCTGTTAAACATTAAGAACTGAAAAAAAAAAAAAAAAAACCTCTAGCTCAGCTTCCTTGCAGTCACCGCTCCGGGCCGCGCGTCGGGTTGTGTAGTGACCACTCGCCCTGGACGGTCAGGGGTCCCTGGAGCGCCGCGAGAGGGCACCGACTCGCGAGACGGATCTGCATGGCCCGTGCCCTCGTCGCCAGGCCTCGCCCGGTCGCCCTCGAGCCGCCTCCGCCTCCGCCCCGCCCGCGTCCTACCTTTCGAACGCAGCGGCCGGCCGAGTTTGGGCCAGAGCCCGAGCCTGGGCCGCGGGACCCGCGCCGGGGGCCACGTCCTGGCGCTGCGCCTCCTCCCTGGCCGCCCCGGCCGGGAAGGCGGGCGGCGCGCCCAGCAGCTCCACATTGGTCACGGTCTTGCCGATAGTGAACCAGTCGTTGATCTGCTCGAGGGTGAGCTTCCGCAGCATCCTCAAGGCCCGGGCGTCGGCATCCCTCAACTGCCGGGTCTCCGCGGCGGGAAAAGGCGACGGCGGAAACGCGCCCTGGAAGCCCCGCCCCCGCTCGAGGCCTTCCAATCAGAACGCGCCGCGCGCCATTGTGGGCGGGCTCCGGCCCGGCGCGTGCTGCCCGCGCTGCCTGGTCCTCGTGCTGCCGGCCCCGCCCCTCCGCGCTAGGCCTGCCGGGAGCCGCCGCCCCGAGCGAGCCCAGGTTGAGGCGTTCCAGGATCTCAGGGGAAGCTTGAGCGCCGCAGCTGGCCCGGGAGTCTGTTTGACGGGAGTTCCGTGGCAACCCCTGCGTGTACAAGAAAATGGCCTCCGGTCACTCCCTGGCTTCCCTGTTTAGAGGCTGCTACCTCGGAGGTTTGTGCACTTCGAGCGGACCGGGACCCTACATACGTTTCTTGAGCACCTCAGGGTGAGGAGATGGAAGGCAAACCAGAGAAGGGATTTGCGTTCGTGGGTCAGAGGTAGCAGGACATCCTTGCACCTAATATGGGGGGAGGGGGCAAGAAGAAGGTCAGGAAGGTCTTGGAGAAAATAACGCCAGGCGGACCCCTGCGGGATACGGGGGAATGCGCCAGCCGGAGGACCACCCGGGATTACAGGGGAGGGCGGGCGGCCCTGATGGCTGAGGTGAGGATCTGGGAGAAGTTCTTTGGAGTCGGATCATAACTGAATTCATCTTCCTTCCTAAACCTGTGTCTCAGGTGGCGGTGTCAGACTCACAGCTGGACACAAACAGGTGCGGACAGGAGGTCCAGGTGATCACATGGACAAAAGATACAGCCTGAGGTGGTCCCGGCCGAGCTCTAGAAGAGTGAGGGTGGAGAACAGAGCCCTAGCAAACTCCCCAAAAGAAGGAGCAGCGGGAAGAAATCCAGCAAAGGATGCACAGGAAGGCAGCCACATGCGCAAGGGAAGGGAGGGTCAGAAGAGAGACACGGCCACCTGCCCGGGGTATGGCCCCCTCATTGCCCAGGGCAGGATCTGTCTGGCCCATGTGGGCTCTCAGGAAAGAGCCATGTGAACAAATACAGAGACGGTATCGAGAGCATGGCTCTAATCAGCAGTGTAAAGCCCAAGCAGTGGCAAATAAGAGGGCGGTTTGAAAACCGTGTAGACAGGCCGGGCGCGGTGGCTCACGCCTGTAATCCCAGCACTTTGGGAGGCCGAGGCGGGTGGATCACGAGGTCAGGAGATCGAGATCATCCTGGCTAACACGGTGAAACCCCGTCTCTACTAAAAATACAAAAAATTAGCCGGGCGCAGTGGCAGGTGCTTGTAATCCCAGCTACTCGGGAGGCTGAGGCAGGAGAATGGCGTGAACCCGGGAGGCGGAGCTTGCAGTGAGCCGAGATCGCGCCACTGTACTCCAGCCTGGGCGACAGAGCAAAACTCCGTCCAAAAAAAAAAAAAAAAAAAAAAAAAAAAAGAAAACAGTGTAGACAGAAATCAGCCAGGTAGGTTGAGCCATTGGTGTCTCAAAAATTGAACCCATAGTCATACTAAGCCAGGAGTTCTGGCTCCAAATCCTGGCCTAATGAGCTCTGGACCTCATATTAGGACTTTGCCAAATATGACAGCTTCCAAAAGGTACCTCAACACACTTTGCCAGGAAGAAATAACTTGCTTTTCTTTTTTCTTTTGAGGCAGGGTCTCACTCCTGTCGCCCAGGCTGGAAGTGCAGTGCTGCAATCAGGGCTCACTGCAGCCTCAACTTCGGGGGCTCAGGTGATGCTCCCACCACAACCTCCTGCATAGCTGGGACTACAGGCTCACGCCACCACCACACCGGCTAATTTTTTATATTTTTAGTAGAGACAGGGGTTTCACTGTGTTGCCCAGGCCAGTCTCAAACTCCTGGGCTCAAGCAATCTGCTTGGGAGCCCTTGGCCTTCCAAAGTGCTGAGACTACAGGCATGAACCACCATGCCCAGCCATGTTTTTCAAAAAATAAGAAAAAAGGTAATCATAAAGTAATTGAGACTCATGGTATGTCATTCAGCATTGATTGGAAAATATTGTAACTTCACACTGTACGTGGAGGCTAGGACATAATTCAAAATTTTACAAAATATATTGAAACCACTTGAAGCAACTACAGAACTCACTGACACTTGTTTTGTTTTTTGTTGTTGTTTTGACACAGAGTCTTGCTCTGTCACCAGGCTGGAGTGCAGTGGCGCAATAGCTCACTGCAACCTCTGCCTCCCAGGTTCAAGCAATTCTGCCTCATCCTCCCAAGTAGCTGGGACTACAAGTGTGCTCCACCACACCTGGCTAATTTTTTGTATTTTAGTAGAGACGGGGTTTCACCATGTTAGCTAGGATGGTCTCAGTCTCCTGACCTCATGATCCGCCCGCTTCGGCCTCCCAAAATGCTGAGATCATAGGCGTGAGCCACTGCGCCTGGCCTGTTTTTCTAGGATGTTGCTGTTCCCGTGTGCTGTCATCCTTTGTTGATGTCACCATGAATATGATTTTAAGTGGAAGATGCTTTTCAGAAACATTTTCTGGGGGGCATTTTCTATATTCTTTGATCTTTTGGGGCTAGTAGCTAATCCTTCTGAGTTTTGATTTTTTTTTTTTAACTGCAATCTAAAGATACTCTCTTGATGCTTCTTTGGAAATTTGCCAATTTGGAAAGTTGCCATAGTGTTTCCTGACCAAACGCTAGTTAACATTCTGAGTCATCACAGACTGAATGGCTTTGAGCACCCTTCGTTTGAGTCAGTAGTTCTCGGTGCTCCCTACTCACTTGGTCAAGTTCACCTTGCATTGCTGTCCAAAGTTTGGAGTTAAAAGAAACAGCTTGGGCTGGGCGCGGTGGCTCATGACTGTAATCCCAGCACTTTGGGAGGCTGAGGCGGGCAGATCACAAGGTCAGGAGTTCAAGACCAGCCTGACCAACATGATGAAACCCCATCTCTACTAAAAATACAAAAATTAGCTGGGTGTAGTGGCACGCACCTGTAATCTCAGCTACTCAGGAGGCTGGGGCAGGAGAATCGCTCGAACCCAGGAGGTGCAGGTTGCAGTGAACCGAGATCGCACTGCTGCACTCCAGCCTGGGCAGCAGAGCAAGACTGTCTCAAAAAGGAAAAAAGAAACAGCTTGACATCAGGTAGATCTTCATGGACTTGTCACATCTAGGCCAGAACACATGGGAAGGCCACCGAACCCCTAGTGAGCCATGGTATTTTGGGAAGGTTTTGCATATTTGCATTCACTGAGCATTTGGTGCATTTGAGCATCCACCAAAAAGGGGAAACTAACAGCTGAGAGCAGTTACAAATGGTGTTGGTGACATTAAGCAGCACTCTCCTTAAAGCAGAGGAAGCTGTGCTCAAAGTATCTTGCTGTCTTCTCCAGCCTTCCTACCACAAGATGCAGCATTCTGCACTTTGAATAAATCTGCTGGAGTGGCCCTTTCCTTAAACATTTGGGGTTTTTTGGCCAGGCGCAGTGGCTCACGCCTGTAATCCCAGCACTTTGGGAGGCCAAGGCAGGCGGATCACGAGGTCAGGAGATCGACACCATCTTGGCTAACACGGTGAAAACCCGTCTCTACTAAAAATACAAAAAATTAGCCGGGCGTGGTGGCGGGCGCCTGTAGTCCCAGCTACTTGGGAGGCTGAGGCAGGAGAATGGCGTGAACCCGGGAGGCGGAGCTTGCAGTGAGGCGAGATCACGCCACTGTGCTCCAGCGTGGGCAACAGAGCAAGACTCCATCTCAAAAAAAAAAATAAAAAAATTTGGGTTTTTTTTTTAAGATGTGCGTTTCTTAGGGTGTTTTGGATTTGAAACTAAAGACGTTAAAACTCTCTTGGTCTGAGCACAGTGGCTTACACTTGTAATCCCAACACTTTGAGAGGCCAAGGTGGGAGGATCACTTGAGGCCAGCAGTTCAAGACCAGCCTGGGCAATGTAGCAAAGTCTATTGATCTCAAGTCTAGTTGGAAGTTCAGAAGCTCTGTCTTGAAACAGCTCTCCATGATGTTCTTCCTTAAGTTTTTCCTAAATGCTTGTTCTTGTCCTTAGCAGTGTTATAAGTCATTATAAATCTAAAACTCTAAAACATTTTTACTATTGGACAGTGGTTCTCAAACCTGGTCTGGTCTCAGAACCCCTTTACACTCTTAAAAGTTGCTGAGGACCCTAAAGAGATTTTGTTTATGTGGGTTATGTCTATCAGGGATCACAACTGAGAAATGTTTTTACTTATTTTAAAATAATAAACCCGTTTGATGTTAAAGAGTGTATTTTTGTAAAACGTTACTATATTTTCCAAAAAACATTGTGTGTGTGTGTGTGTATGAGAGGAATAACACTTTTACGTTTTCGAAGATTGTGCCACTGCACTCCAGCCTGGGCGACACAGCAAGACTCCATCTCGAAAAAGAAAAAAAAAAACTATTTTAACTGGATCCTGAGCCTTTTTATTATTTTATCTTGACACGTCTGAGCTCATTTTCCTTGTGCCTGCATAATGAACATTTATTTTACTGTGGATCTGCTTTTGATTATTTTAGTCCTAGCTGCACCATTTTATAAACCCCCCACCATTTCACAGACCCTGGTCAGAGTGAAACATTCCATGGGGGCTCTGGCCATAAGAAACATCCTGCCCAACCGCCTGACTGCAGGAACATCCTTATCACATCCTGCCAGGCAGCAAGCCATACTGCCCAGACCCATCCAGCCCAGACCTATAATTACCCCAGCCTGGAAGCAGCAGTGAGCTCGGGCACTAAGCTGGTTACCCCCTCCACAGGTTTTTGCTGGCAATACACCTGTGCTGCTGTTGAAGCCACCATCTCTCTCCCCTCTCCCCACCGTGTGTGTGTGTGTGTGTGTGTGTGTGTGTGTGTGTGTCTGTCTGTCTTGTCTGTCTGTCTTTAACCCTTGCCTTGCCTTCAAAACCTAGTAATTTCCTCTTTTTTTTTTTTTCTTTAAAGATGGCATCTTAATACATTGGCCAGGCTGGTCTCAAAATCCTGGGCTCAAGCAATCCTCCCAAAGTGCTGAGATTACAAGCATGAGCCACCATGCCTAGCATGATTTCCTCTTAGTTTGTCCTTAGCTGTCTTTATTTCACCTTCTTTTCTGAATGCCAATTTCCCTGTGTATAGAATTCCTTGTATATAGAATTCTTGATTGGCGGTTATTTTCTTTGAGATTTTATCTTTATCTTTTCTATGGCTTTATTGTGAGATTTCAAGGTATTGATTTATTTTTATTTATCTGCCTGCTTGGTTTCTGTAAGGCTGTTTGTTTTTTGTGGTTTTTTTTTTTTGTTTGTTTGTTTGTTTGTTTGTTTTTGAGACGCAGTCTTGCTCTGTTTCCCTGGCTGGAGTGCAGTGGCGCCGTCTCTGCTCACTGCAAGCTCCACCTCCCGGGCTCACGCCATTCTCTTGCTCAGCCTCCAGAGTAGCTGGGACTACAGGCACCCGCCACCATGCCCCGCTAATTTTTTGTATTTTTAGTAGAGACGGGGTTTCACCGTGTTAGCCAGGGTGGTGTCATGATCCACCCGCCTCGGCCTCCTAAAGTGCTGGGATTACAGGCATGAGCCACCGCGCCTGGCCTCTGTAAGGCTTTTTGAATCTTTGGCATGATTTTTTTCTCATCACTGTTGGAAAATTCTCAGCCATTAGCTCTTAAATATTTCTGCCTCACCTCTTTCATTTCCTTCTAAGATACCAATTACCCATATGATGGCCTTTCCTGCTGTATCCTCTTATTTTCTGAATGGCTTCTTCTATCTTGCAGTTTATTCTTTAACTGTCTAATCTGCCAAATCCATCCAATTTTTTTTGTTTTGTTTGAGACAAAGTCTCACTCTGTCGCCCAAGCTGGAATACAGTGGCGCCATCTCAGCTCACTGCAACCTCCACCCCAGGGTTCAAGTGATTCTTCTGCCTCAGCCTCCCAAGTACCTGGGATTACAGGCACGCACCACCACCACACCCACCTAATTTTTGAATTTTTAGTAGAGAAGGGGTTTCACCATGTTAGCCAGGCTGGTCTCAAACTCCTGAACTCAAGCAGTTTGCCTGCTTTGGCCTCCCAAAGTGCTAAGATTACAGATTACAGGCCTCCCAAAGTGCTGAGCCACTGCGCCCAGCCTCCATCCAATTTTTATTTGGCTTTTTTTTTTTTTTTTTGAGACGGCGTTTCACTCTTGTCACCCAGGCTGGAGTGCAATGGCGAGATCTCGGCTCACTGCAACCTCTGCCCCCCGGATTCAAGTGATTCTCCTGCCCCAGTTTCCTGAGCAGTTGGGATTACAGGCGCCCGCCACCAAGCCCGGCTAATTTTTGTATTTTTAGTAGAGATGGGGTTTCGCCATGTTGGCCAGGCTGGTCTTGAACTCCTGACCTCAGGTGATCCGCTCGCTAAATTGTTTTCTTTATGATTTCTAGTTCTCTACAGGAAAATATTTCTGAAAAAAAAAATATATATATATATGTTAAGACTGTTAAGTCCAGTGTCTGGAGTCCCTGTGGAAGTTTTATATTATCTGCTGAGAAGAATATGCACAGAATACAGACATAAAAATATGCAAAGCAGGCCGGGCGCGGTGGCTGAGGCCTGTAATCCCAGCACTTTGGGAGGCTGAGGCAGGTGGATCACTGAGGTGAGGAGTTCAAGACCAGCCTGGCCAACATGGTGAAACCCCATCTCTGCTAAAAATACAAAAACTAGCTGGGCGTGGTGACCGGCGCCTGTAATCCCAGCTACTCAGGAAGCTGAGGCACGAGAATCGCTCGAACCCAGGAGGCAGAGGTTGCAGTGAGCCGAGATCACGCCACTGCACTGCAGCCTGGGCGACAGAGTGAGACTCCGTCTCAAAATATATGTATTTTATACATGCAGAGCCAAATAACAATACAAAGGGACAAGACACCACTGAAATGGGAGACTTGACTTAGTCTTTAACATAACAGTAAAGAGGGTCCCTTTTCTTAGGTTAACCAACCCTCCCGGTATGGCTAGAACTCTCCTAGTTTCAGCGTTGAAGGTCCCGCGTCCCAGGAAACCCATCAGTCGTGGGAAGATGTGGAGGGTTAGCCAGCCCACAGTGACACACGCGGGCACACCCCTAAGGCACCCTCTCCCCGCCCCTTCTTGCCTGTGACACCAGGCGGCCGCCGGGGGCGCTGTGGTGCGCAGGAGCCGCTGGGGAGGCGCGCTGGCCTTGCGGCGTCTCTGCTGTTTCCGCCTTCCCGGCAGCCCCTGCGCGCGCCTGCGCACTCGGTGACCTTTCTTAGTTCGCTGCGGGTTTGTGGTGCGCTCTGAGCCGTCTGTCCTACGCCAAGGTGAGTGCGGGGACCTGGACCTGGCCCCCGAGGTGCGAGACGGCGGTGGCGGGAGGGCGAGAAACCGCCTTGGCCCCAGCAGACCTTGGGGTCCCACCCCTCCGCCGGCGCGCGCCTGCTTTTCCGCCCGGCCTTCCCTTCTCTAAAGGGAGGTAGGCCAGGGTCGGTTGCCAGAGGGAAGCATCGCCTAGGCCTGCGCCGCGTTTCCCTCCTTGGCCTTAACGCGCTCAGTGCACCTGAATTCTCCCACGCTTTTGACAGGGAGCGTACCTTGGCCTTGAGAGGTTCAGCTGCCTAACCCGGAGGCTACGCAGAGTTAGAGAAGCCAGAGTCCAAGCCAAGAACTCTGACTCCACATCCAGTCCCTTCTCTCCTTTATAACTCAAGTTTCCTTGCACCACACTTGTCCTCCACGTTATGCTGTACATGACAACTTGGGTGAGGCAACAGGGAAACTGAAAAGAGATCATACGCTGGTGATTGAAATTGTATGGAACTCGCGGGTCAGACATTTCCCATTTCCAGTGTCAGGTAATAGTTTGCCCTTAATGTAATGTGCCGAAACTTTGCAGACTTAAGTGGATACAGTAGACACACGTTTGGCCTATGAATAGGATGGATTTTTAAAGGTTTGGTGCTGTAAAACTGACACAGCTAGGAAATGTGCCTGGGCAGAATGGACTCAAGAAAGGGGCCGGCCGGGCGCGGTGGTTCACGCCTGTAATCCCAGCCCTTTGGGAGGCTGAGGCGGGCGGATCACGAGGTCAAGAGATCGAGACCATCCTGGCCAACATGGTGAAATCCCGTCTCTACTAAGAATACAAAAATTAGCTGGGCGTGGTGGCGGGCGTCTGTAGTCCCAGCTACTCGGGAGGCTGAGGCAGGAGAATCGCTTGCACCCGGGAAGCGGAGGTTGCAGTGAGCCGAGATCACGTCATTGCACTCCAGCCTGATGACCTAGTGAAACTCCGTCTTAAAAAATGAAGTATGGGCCCTCGTTTTATTGTATGTTGGGAACATGTAACTGAGTGCGGTGGCTCACACCTGTAATCCCAGCACTTTGGGAGGCCGAGGCGGGAGGATCACAAGGTCAGGAGATCGAGACCATCCTGACTAACACAGTGAAACCACGTCTCTACTAAAAATACAAAAAATTAGCCGGGCGTGGTGGCGGGCGCCTGTAGTCCCAGCTACTTGGGAGGCTGAGGCAGGAGAATGGTGTGAACCCGGGAGGCGGAGCTTGCAGTGAGCCGAGATCGCGCCACTGCACTCCAGCCTGGGTGACAGAGCGAGACTGTCTCAAAGAAAAAAAGAAACCTCTGAAACAACAGCTAAAGGGACTTGCCCACAGTTGAGAGCTGACCAGGCAGAGCTGGTGTTGGAGCCCAGGATTCCCAGGCTTCCAAACCCATCGGTCCTGTAGAATGCTTCCTTCCCAGTCATTGCTGAGAGATAAGGGATTCACTCCATGCCTCTGAACTCTTGTAGTCTGGGGCTTCCAGAAACCTCCTCTGGGTCTTGTTTGGATCATCTGTGACATATTCCCAAAGCAGGGCTGTTAGTTTCTTGGAACCTCACACTCTGTCAGAGCATTCCAGTAGTTTGAGGACAGGAAATTTGAGGGTGGACTATCTGCAAGGTGTTCCAGGAGAAGGACACAGTAGCATCCTGCAAGGTCACACCTCAGGCCAGACTTCACGAACATCCTTGCCTAATAAGTCCTCTCATAGGGAAGAGCAGGAAAGCAGGTGTTGGAGGCAGGTTCTCGTCATCGGGAGCATGACGTACAGATTTGGTGTGAGTGCAGTCCTGCTAACCTGCCGCGGGATCTTGGGCAGCTTTCTCCAAGTACCCACTTTATACAAGTGGGAAGCCGTGTAGGAAGTAAGTACGAAAAGCACTTTTAAAATGCTGTTAAAGGGCTAGAGACAGAACTAACCACAATCGGCAGTCCCTGCTGTGGCTCTGGCCTGGCCTCCCCATTCTTGCCTGATTCAAGATACTAACTTAGTTCCTGGTTCGGTGCCTTGTTGGTGCTCCTATGTCCAGTAGCTTAGCTCCCACGGTGGGGGAGGAATCAAAGGGGCTCTGCAGCCCCCACCAGCTGCCCTCAAATCCCATCCAGGCCAGTTCCAGATTCTAAACTGAATTTTCTTCATATGGTCAAAACAGGAAACAAACAAAAAAAAAACCCTAAAGGGAAAAAAAAAAAAGTTGTTAAATTTAGAGAACAGTTTTAGAATAAAAGCTAAATTCTATGCTAGCCTCCAAGGCCCTTAAATGACATGGCCCATCTTCCTTCCCATAGTCCAGCCATGGCATTTTATGTAACAAGCATTTAATATACAGTACCAGACACTCAACACTTGACATAGAGTTACTCTATGTTATTCTCCATAACAACCCCTTGAGGTAGATCCTGTCTTTATCCCTGTTTTACAGATGAGAAAACTTAAGCGATTTAAGTTAGCTAGTAAATGACAGCCAGGATTTGAATCTGGCACTGTGGCCTCCCTATTCCTTCCAGCTCTCCAAGTTCATTCTGACCTCGGAGTCTCTGCCAATGCCGAGCATTCCTCTCCCGGATATCCGGACCCTTTATTGTTTCTCAGCTCCTAAAACAATGTCTGGCACCTAGTACATGCTCAGTGCACATTTGCCAAGTGAATCAATGACCACACGATCCGGGTTTCAGTGATTTGAGGGCCGCCATTTGACCTTTGACTAGGTTGGGCTTGTGAGGGATTCAGTGCTGTAAAGCTGACACACACAGCTGTGAAGTATGGGAAAGGGAGCACACTGCCGAGCAGTCGGATTCTGTGGAGCCTGAGTAGTGATGTGAAAGAAGCAGTGAGTGGAGGGGAGGGAGTGTGGGGTGGAGGCAGCTTTACAGGCTGCAGCCAACACGCAGTTCTTTTTTTTTTTTGAGACAGAGTCTCACTTTGTCACCCAGGCTGCAGTGCAGTGGTGTGATCACGGCTTACTGATCTTCAACCACCCAAGCTCAAGCAGTCTTCCCACCTCAGTCTTCCAATAGCTGTGACTAACATAAAAAATTAGCCAGACAAGCACCACCACACCTGGTTAATTTTTTACTTTTTGTAGAGACAGGGTCTCCCTATGTTACCCAAATTAGTCTCAAGCTCCTGGACTCAAGTGACCCTCCCACATCGGCCTTCCAAAGCGCTGGGATTACAGGCATGAGCCACCACACCCAGCCAAAGCAGTTTCCAAGTGAAATGAGAAGTGCTTAGATCTAGTCATTCCTGACAGCTATTTGACTGTAGTTTAATGGACCACTTCAGATGTTAAAAAGCATATTAAAATGAAAATGAGGACATCTAATTTGGGTTCTATAGTAGACAGTAAATTGTAAAAGTAATAAAAAGCATTATTTTGAGACCTGCACATACAAGCAAACTGTAAGTTCGGAATTTAATGGCTTTTCCCAATCAAATTCAGTAATTCATTAAGTAACTACCTTTATTGATTAAATAAGTTCTATCATAATTGGCAGTTCTTATGAAGTGACCTGGTTTTATGTCATCTGTTTTGTATTTAGCAGTAGACTTCAAGATGCAGATACAGCTGATCAGACTGTGCGGAGCCTGGCATTAGTTTCACAGGGAAATCACCATGCCCTGGCCATATTCTTTTTCAGCTTTGAATGCGACATTCATAACATGAAGATGAGAAGATACCAATTTTTCGATTTAGACATTAGAATCGTGCAGTTCGGGGCATGGCATCAGGGTGGGAGAGGTGCTGGATGAGCTCTGTGATGTAAGGAAGGAGAAGTGGCTAGGATGGCCAAAGGTGGGAGGAGGGGCCCTCGGGATGGGTTCAGTTGGAAGAGCTATGGAAAGCATGAGTCCCAGGCCAGGCCCTGTGGCTCACACCGTAATCCTAGCACTTTGGGAGGCCAAGGTGGGCAGATCACTTGAGGTCAGGAGTTTGAGACCAGCCTGGCCAACGTGGTGAAACCCCACCTCTACTTTAAAAAAAAAAAAAAAATGGCCGGGCACAGTGGCTCACACCTATAATCTCAGCACTTTGGGAGGCCAAAGCAAGGCAGATCACCTGCGCTCAGGAGTTCGAGACCAGCGTGGCCAACATGGCGAAACCTTGTCTCTACTAAAAATACAAAAATTAGCCAGGTGTGGTGGCACGCATCTGTAGTCCCAGCTACTTGGGAGGCTAAGGCAGGAGAATCGCTTGAACCTGGGAGGCAGAGGTTGCAGTGAGCCAGGATTACACCACTGCACTACAGCCTGGGTGACAGAGTGAGACTCCACCTTAAAAAAAAAAAAAAAGGCGTGAGTCCCATGTGAGTGCAGAACAGGTCTGACACAGGCAAGGCTCCCTAGCAGTCATGGGAAATAGGGTTGAACTTAACAAATTAAAATATTTTACCAGTTAGGTTTAAAGCAATAATCATTCTAATTTTTAATCACTGTGTTCATTTTCAGATGCTTCAAAGTATTATTAAAAACGTATGGATCCCCATGAAGCCCTACTACACCCAAGTTTACCAGGAGATTTGGATAGGAATGGGGCTGATGGGCTTCATCGTTTATAAAATCCGGGCTGCTGGTACGTTTCCTTATGTTTGATTTTTTTGAGGTCAGGAAGAAAATTATTTTCAAAAAGAATCACAATTCACGTGGTAAAGGAACTGTGGGTTTTAACTAGGTATGAACATTAGAGCTACCTACAGTCCTTCGTAAAAATACAGGGAGCACGTTGTCAGCTGTAAGAGACATTTGGGAACAGTGGGGAATTTTTTTTTTTTTTTTTTTTTTTTTTTGGAGACAGTCTCACTCTGACGCCCAGGCTGGAGTGCAAAGGCATGATCATGGTTCACTGCAGCCTCCACCTCCTGGGCTCAGGTGATTCTCCCACCTCAGCCTCCTAAGTAGCTAGGACCACAGGTGACTGTCACTATGCCCAACACCACCACACCTGGCTAATTTTTTTTTTTGTACTTTTTTTTTTTTTTGTAGAGATGGGGTTTTGCCATGTTACCCAGGCTGGTCTTGAACTCCTGGGCGCAAGCAGCCCTCCAGTCTTGGCTTCCCAAAGTGCTGGAATTACAAGCGTGAGCCACAACACCTGGCCCAATTGGGGAACTTTGAACAAGACTTTATTATCAGAATTGTGAGTTTTCTTAGGTGTGAAAGTGGTATTACATTCGTTTTAAGAGATGAAGGCTAAAATATTTAAGGTATGGTTTCATGGTATGTGGTATTTCATTGCACCTTTTCTAAACTGTTCTGAATATTTGAAATTTGTTTGTAAAAAAAATTAAAGGGGAGGAATAACCACTTGGTTCTCAGAGCAGAGCAGTGTGGCCCAATCACATGTTACTAAGCCATTGATTACAAAGAGGAAAGAGAAAACTTTATGCTGCAAGACTAGAGTTTAGGACATTGTAGAACGTAAGGAGCCCTGCAAATCTGAAAGGGCTGTTAGCTGTTCATAGAACATCTTTGGTAGGAATTTTACCATTTCTTGGCCATAAGACAAATTTTCTGAAAGCTTCCTGAATTGCTTTACCTAAGCTACAATGCCTTCAGCTAAATGTTAATTTTGACAAAGGCACTTTTGTAAAGCATGGATGTGACTGCTTTTTTTTTCCTTCCTTTTATTTTAGATAAGAGAAGTAAGGCTTTGAAAGGTAAGATTTTTGCTTCTGAAAATGGTCGGGAATGGAAAACAGCATCATGTCTTTTCAGGACAAAGTATATCATTGTTCTCAATTGAAATTGAAACACGGTTCAGTACATATGTAAGATGCAGTCGAAATGCTTCACAGCTTGAAGTTTGCTATGCCTGCTGGGAAAGAGAATTCTGAATATCTGCTTTTTATAGTCAAGTGGATCAAGTAAAACTTCCCAGGAGTAATAGAGGAATGGATTAATTAGAGGTAGTCGATATCATCACCAACAGGGAAGCGCAAGTGAGCTGTGCGAGCATGCTATCCTAGAAGTTCCCTAATGATGTGGTTTTGTTTATTTTTTTTTTTTTGAGACAGCCTCGCTCTGTCGCCCAGGCTGGAGTGCAGTGGCGCGATCTCGGCTCACTGCAAGCTGTTCCTCCCGGGTTCACGCCATTCTCCTGCCTCAGCTTCCCAAGTAGCTGGGACTACAGGCACCCGCCACCATGCCCGGCTAATTTTTTGTATTTTTAGTAAAGACAGGGTTTCACATAGCCAGGATGGTCTTGATCTCCCGACCTTGTGATCCACCCACCTCAGCCTACCCGTAATGATGTGTTTTTAATGGTTTTGTTTTGTTTTTGGGAGACAGAGTCTCGCTGTGTTGCCCAGGCTGGAGTGCAGTGGCACAATCTTGGCTCACTGCACCCTCCGCCTTCCAGGTTCAAGCAATTCTCCTGCCTCAGCCTCACGAGTAGCTGGGATTACAGGTGCCCGCCACCATACCCGGCTAATTTTTTGTATTTTTAGTAGAGATGGGGTTGGCCAGGCTGGTTTCAAACTCCTGACCTCAGGTGATCGACCCGCCTTGGCCTCCCAAAGTGTTGGGATTACAGGCGTGAGCCACCGCACCTGGCCTTTAATGTATTTTGAAAGAAAGAACCTTATAAATTTATGCCAGAGTGACAATGAAACTGTAGCCATTTGAATGTTACACAAACCCAGGACTGGCTACATGAGTTTAAGGAAGAGGTGTTTCCCTGCCTCTCTCTTCTTTGCGCTGTGAGTGACCACTGCCTGTCTGCTGTCGTTACGTGAACCCTTAAGCACTCTGGGTGTTTCATATAGAAATAATCCTACTGTTCAATAGTATTGAAAGGTGTCATTTATCTTTTTGGACTGTTGATCAACTTCTTTTGATACTTGTTTAATAAATTACATCCAACTTGTTCCTTCCTTCTTAAATTGTATTTATATATGCATCTCTTTCAAAAGCTTCGGCGCCTGCTCCTGGTCATCACTAACCAGATTTACTTGGAGTACATGTGAAAGAAAACGTCAGTCTGCCTGTAAATTTAAGCAAGCCGTGTTAGATGGGGAGCGTGGAACGTCACTGTACACTTGTATAAGTACCGTTTACTTCATGGCATGAATAAATGGATCTGTGAGATGCATTGCTACCTGGTACTGCTTTCAATGTGTTCCCCCCTCAGCCCCCTCCGGTGTATCAAATTATCTACATACTCTGAGTAGATAATTTGTCATGCAGCAGATGCAATCAATCTCACTGAGCCACCCATCATTGTGAAATAATTATCTCAGTTGTCACAGGAGTTGGTGATCAGGATCCAGGCACTCACTTGGATTCTACTGCCCAATAAATGTTTATTAAACTTGATCCTGCTACTTATCTTGTGACCTCTCTGAGCCTCTGTTTTCTTATTTGGAAACTGGAGATGTTAATTATGTAAGCTCCAACTTACGGTTATCATGAGGATAAATAAGAGAAAGATTTAAACTATGAAATCCCTTAGAAATAAGGTAGCATTCAATGACATACTAGTTGAAATTATAAGCTGTAGGAGAAAATTGCATCAGGAAATAATCACAAGGCAAAGTATATAATAAGCCAATTAAAAAAATAAAGCCAATTGATTCTAGATAGGCTAGTATCAAATGCATACTGCATAATATTTATCTCCATCTAAGATGATTACCAAGATCCCTAAACTGTGCACTAAAAAGATTCTAAAGCAGCAAGCATGGGGGTAAAAGTGAGTCCAGGTTGAAATCTGGCACTCTGCAGGTGGGTAGGAGAGCAGCTGTGGAATGGGGGTGGTGGCTGCACCCTGGGTGTCCTGTCCTCTTGAGACCATCCTGTTTATCATCTGTGTCTCTGGCATTTAGCCTCATTAGTAAGACAACCAAAACCTGTCATGTCTTCCTCCAACAGCCTCAGGGTTGTTGGGCTGTGTGAGAAGTTTGCAGGAAAGCGTTACACAGCATCAGTGGAAGTCAGCGTCAGGTCGTGTGAGATTCAGAGGGTTTGGTTCTGACACAGGAATCACATTTTTCCTGTGAATGCATTTTGTTCTCTTCTGCCTCCAGAAGATGAATCTGCTGTGGTACAGAAAGGCCCTACCTTTAAAATTATCCATCTGCCCAGCTGCTCAGGCTTGAGAGTGCATTAGAATCACCTGGAAGGCCCTAACAGCCAGCTGGGCCCCAGTGTTTCTGATTGCACTGCTGTAGGAAGGAGCCCGAGAACTTGTATGTCTAACAAGCATCCAGGACATGCGGATGCCAGGACCTCAGTTGGAAAATTTCTAATGATACAAAGAACCCAGGCCTGTCCTACCACAGCCTTCACATCTACTGCATTGGCACCAGGCTCCAACCCTGTGTCATGCATCTTAGTGCATTTAGTCCACCTTAGAACCTAGTGAGGCATCAGTACAGGCCCTGACTTTCAGAACAGGAAACAGGCTGAGAGGCAGTAACACGCTGCAGATGTCGCAGTTAGCAAGCACGGGCTGGGACTTGAACCCCCAGAACCTGAACTCTGGTCCAAAGGGAGGTGAGGACGGGTGGTAGCTGCCCTCCCCGCCCCCACCCCCCACCTCACCCCCGGAAGCAGAGATCGATGTGTCTTACCCGGGAGGGCTTCCCCACAAAGGCTGGGCCATTCTCCCTTTACTACTTAAGGCTTCCTTCGGCAAATTACAAGGGTAGGTTGGGCGCGGTGCCTCACTCCTGCACTTTGGGAGGCTGAGGCGGGCAGATCGCTTGAACCCAGGACTTTGAGATCAGCCTGGACAACATGGTGAAACCCCATCTCTACAAAAAATACAAAAATGAGCCAGGCGTAGTGACATGCGCCTGTAATCCCAGCTACTGGGGAGGCTGATGCTTGAGGATTGTTTGAGCTTAGGAGGTCGAGACTGCAGTGAGCCTAAATCACACCACTGCATTCCAGCATGGGCAACAGAGCGAGACCCTGTCTCAAAAAGAAAACAAAAAATAATTGTATTTGCTATCCCAGAACTCACACTGAATCCCCTCGGGGTTTTGGAAACAACCAGGTCTTGTCCCGAAGGCAGCCTGTAGGTGGAGCCAGAGGATGTCACCTGGGCTTCCCCATGGGCGAGGAGCACGGGGCCAGGAGGATCTGTTTAAAGGAGCATTTGGAGGGCGGTGCCAATGGGTAAGAGGTATGCACAGAGAGCCACGGGAGTGGACAGGGCCAGTTCAGGAAGGAATCCCAGAGGCTTTTTGTCCCAAAGCCTAGGCATTCATGCTGCTCTGACTCAATGCAGTGCTCTTCCAAGTGCGCTACAGAGTAACGACAAAGGCTGGGAGGAGAGAAAGTGGCTCCCAAGCAGCTGAAGATGTCATTTTAAACAATGTGCTCTTAAGTTAGCTTCAGATGAGCCTCTGGGAGAAGGCACGGTGTTTCTTCTTGATTGTCACTGTATCCCAGGGGTACACAGACCCCAACCAGAGGCTTTGGAGGGTGTGCTTCCTGCCCCCCTCAAGGGAGTTGTCTCTGTGGCGCTAACGGATCCCGAGTTCCGGGGTGCCAGGCTGTAGTCTGCTTCATTTTGATCTGCACAATCATCTGTGAGCCCATAACATCACCCCGTTTCACAGCTGAAGAAATGGAGGCCCAGACAGGATAAGTAGTTTGTACTAGAGGATAACTACCTGGCTAACAAACCAACTAGTTAACTGGTCGGCCAGGATTCAAAATCTGACCCGCTTCAGAATCGGGACTCGGACCACAGCGTGGCTTCGGAGAGCTCCTTCACCTGTGCTGGGAGTGCGTTACCGTCGGGGATGCGGGGGTGGTTAGCACACATTCCCTTCCCTCCCTGAACGCAGAGGCTAGAGAACAGACCTGCAAACACACAGTGCCAGTGCTTGGCAGACACAATCCTGGAACCGTCTGACGGGCGCCAGCATCAGGCCTCACTGCACACGGGCCTTGGAGCAAGCACAGCACCTGTTCAACAGCCAGCTCTGAGCATGGACCCTGCTTCCACCCTCCAGACTAACCAGCCACCAAGAGGCATTTCTGGTATGTACAGAGAAATTTGAACATGGACTGGGTGTTAAGTGATGTTGAATTGTTAATCTTATTAGGTGATCATCACCACAATAGTGGTATTGTAGTTATTAAAGAAAATGTCTTAATGTCTTTGGTTTTAGAAATGGAGGTGCAGGCCGGGCACAGTGGATCACCTGAGGTCAGGGGTTCAAGACCAGCCTGGCCAACGTGGTGAAACCGTGTCTCTACTAAAAATACAAAAACTAGCCAGGCGTGGTGGCACGCACCTGTAATCACAGCTACTTGGGAGACTGAGGCATGAGAATTGCTTGAACCCAGGAGGCGGAGGTTGCAGTAAGCCGTGATTGTGCCATTGCACTCCAGCCTGGGCGACAGAGTGAGACTCTGTCTCAAAAAGAAAAAAGAAAGAAATGCAGGTGCAATTATGTAGGTGTGAAATGATACCTAGGATGTACTTTAAGATACACCAGCAAATACTAACCAGTCCAAATAGATTGGGGGGACGGAGTCTCTAGATGGGATGAGATTGGTAATATGTAGAGGGAGGGGGTGGACATCTAGAAGTGCATTACAGAATTCACTCTCCATACATTTTAACTTTTCCCAATAAAAAGTTTTTAAAAATACTTAAAAAAAAAAAAAAGCCATGTGATAGAAGCCTTTGTTAGTATTATAATACCTGTTTGAGAAGCTGGCACTGTGCAACCCCAGGAAATGAAGGTAACGACTCTGCAGGCGGCTCTGTCAGACAGTGGCCATCTCATCGCCACTCTTCGCAAGAACCGCATCCCCTGATGTCTCTTACTACAAAGGAAGTCTCAGCTTTTTCACTTGTTTTCCCTCTTAAAGAATGAAGTAATAGGCTGGGCGCGGTGGCTCACGCCTGTAATCCCAGCACTTTGGGAGGCCGAGGCGGGCGGATCAGGAGGTCAGGAGATGGAGACCATCCTGGCTAACACAGTGAAACCCCGTCTCTACTAAAAATACAAAAAATTAGCCAGGCGAGGTGGCGGGCACCTGTAGTCCCAGCTACTCGGGAGGCTGAGGCAGGAGAATGGCGTGAACCCCGGGGGGCGGAGCTTGCAGTGAGCCGAGATTGCGACACTGCACTCCAGCCTGGACGACAGAGCGAGACTCCGTCTCAAAAAAAAAAAAAAAAAAAGAATGATGTAATATAGGCCAGAGTTAATGAACACCTAAGTCTAGAGGGAAAATGTCAGAAAACTCTCATTTAGTTAGGAACAAAAACTTATTTTTTAAACCAGGTACAGCGGCTCATGCCTGTAATTCCAGCACTTTGGGAGGCCCAGGCCAGAGGATTGCTTGAGGCCAGGAGTTTGAGACCAGCCTGGGCAACATGGCAAAACCCTGTCTCTACAAGTAAATTTTAAAATTAGCTGGCCATGACAGCTTATGCCTGTAATCCAAGCTACTCAGGAGGCTGAGGTGGGAGGATCGTTTGAGCCTGGGTATCCAAGGCCGCAGTGAGCTAGGGTTGTGCATTCCAGGTGGCAGAGTGAGACCTTGCCCCCCCCCCCCAAAAAAAAGCCTTACTATTTAAACTAAATTTGTAACTGCGGACTGAACTGTTTATGGTTATAAAAACATTTTTAAAACTACAACTCAGGACTGAAATGTTCATGGTTATAAATGTTTCCATGCTGTCTTCCTGATCTGCTTTTTTTCCTTTCTTTTTTTTTTTTTTTTTTTTAGACAGAGTCTCGCTCTGTCA